>NC_044034.1:241778899-242091778 GCF_901765095.1 Microcaecilia unicolor | reverse complement strand
AACATAGGTGCTAGTATTTATGCACTGTTTACCTGTGTAAATGTGTATGCTTACAGAATTAGTGCGAGCTAAATCTAAGAAGTCAATAGATATAAAATGGGCTTTTTAACATTTAGTGCACACTAGGGGTCTGTTTACTAAAGTGCATTAGCTTTTTTAATGCGCCTTTAAAGTTAAGACATGTTAAACGCTAATGCGCCTATACATTCCTATGGGCACATTAGCGTTTAACGCATGTCCACCATTTGCACGCATTAAAAACGCTAACGCGCCTATACCACACCTTAGTAAACATACCCCAAATTCTGTTAGCACACACTAAACTTTAGTAACAGGGCCTCTTGCAGTTTTGTATTTTCAAAAATATGCACATAAGTTTATATGGAACAACAGCAAGTGTAAATGGTGCACATCCATTTCCCTAGCTAGTCGTTGCTTTGAAAACTGTTTTAAATCTGTGGACGAAAAGTACCCGCAGACTTAGTACTTCTGCACAGTTTAAAAACTGCCCACCTAAATTACTACATATTTGTGAAACCAGAGAATAATTGGTAGAAATCTGGCACTGAAAAAAGGTGTTCTTTGTAATGTTTATTATTAAATATAAGAACTGTGAATTTTTGAAACCCCTTAGATTCTTCTTTCAGATACTTATATTTTTTAGATATCCAAAGACGGGAACCCATGCAAGCTTGAAAGGGAAAGGGGATGGGATTTGATTAATGCCTTTCTGTGGTCACAATCAAAACAGTTTACATATTATATACAGGAACTTCTATTTTGTTCCTGAGGCAATGGAGGATTAAGGACTTGCCCAAAGTCACAAGGAGCTGCACAATATCATCTTTGAATAATGTTTGTGTTGGACCAGTAAATGGTTTCACAGCTTGAAAATGTCAGTTTTCTCCAAGCTACGATATTTCCCGCTGATTCATTTTTTTCCCTTTTTCTCAAATGTGTAAGAAGAATTAGATCACACATTACCATTTCTAGGAGAATTGGTTGACAATAATTTTTAAAACCTATTTCGAGTATCCATATCCTAAACATAAAGAAAAGACATTTCTTAATTAACTCTCTTGCTGGCATTTCAGAATCATTTACTATAGAGTTAATGGTGAAGATTTCAAGGGGTTGTCTGCATTATATTGCTAGTATGAGAATTTCAAAGGAAATAGTGACAGGTCTATTTAACTGGCTACTTTTGGAGAGGATAATACGAAACTCTCAGGTAGCTAGAGAGAATACTCACCACTCACTTGGGAAACAATCCATCCAGGG
This sequence comes from Microcaecilia unicolor, assembly GCF_901765095.1. Lineage (NCBI taxonomy): Eukaryota > Metazoa > Chordata > Amphibia > Gymnophiona > Siphonopidae > Microcaecilia > Microcaecilia unicolor. The sequence goes on along the minus strand of NC_044034.1, from coordinate 242,090,497 downwards.
AAATCTTAGATATTACTGCAGGTTTTATTAAGAATGTTACTGAAAATTCACACTGTGAATATTTACTGTAGGAAACTGTTGTTTTAGAAGCAGCATCTATTTTAAAACAAATCCTTGCTTTAAAAATTTAGCATAGCCTTTTATCTATGGTAACAGGAGTTTGGAAACAGTATTGCACAGTTAGTAACTCAGCTTCACTCATGTATGCATGCATGCAGATCCAGCAGGAATAACCCTGCAGGCACCATATACAGGGCTGCAATTCCACAGAAACCCAAGTTCCACTATTACTGTTGAAAGCAATTACAAATACTACCCTAAACAGATTACGGGCATAGTTATCAATGTGGGCTACTGTTAGTTTACCACTAACCTGTGCTATTTTAGCTGAGGTCCCATTTTATGCAAGATCTAGTTACTAATAACTGGAGTTAACATTAAAATAACACATCTTAACGGTAGCCCACATTGATAACTTCCTCTCTAAAATCTATATTATGGAAAGCCACCGCTTATCCCTGAAGATAGACAGCATGTAATCCATTTACTTTCTGAGATCCTTTCAGGGACTTGCCACCTGAATTGGCCACTGTTGAAAACAAGATACTGGGCTTAATGGACCCAGTATGGCAGTTCTTAGGTCATGTTCAAAAATGACGCACTGGTTTTAAAAGTTTCTGATTCAAAATCACAGTCTCGTATGGTACGGGACTATGGTAATGCCAATTAACTAAGGGCCCTGTTTACTAAACCACGCTGTAGGCACGCTAACATTTTAGCACATGGGTGTCTCTAGCATTAGTGTCCACTAATTTTTAGCATCTGCTAAAACGTTAGCACGCCTACTGTGCTGCTTAGTAAACAGGGCCCAAAGTTTGTTAAATCATAAAGCTATAAGATTCACTCTTCCTGTAAATATAAAATTAAATAAATGGAACCTCGAGGACCTGATGGATAACAGTTCCATACTGACAGTGAATTCTTTCTGAAGCAGCAAGACATGATAGCGAAAGAAGGCGCTCTTGTTGAATAACAAAGACTATAAGATTTGACTATTGTTGGACAGGCAGTGCTCTGCAATTTGGGGACAAAGAGCATTAGCGGAGGAGCTTTGGATGGTGACGCTGGAAGATTGTTATAAGCAGCACTGCTGTTTTTCGAAGAAGTACAAGCTTCTTGACTGTTGAGTATTTTTGTAGGCTGCTGGGCATGCCGTTTTCAGCTATTTTTGTCTAGAATTGGGGATTGTTTGAACTACATATCAAGCATATTTATTCATTCTACCCTGGTTTATATACATTTGAAGGATTTTTTTGGAACCAGTTGTTTTTCTCCAAAAGATTAGAGGTTTTCTTTTTACACTGGTTTATTTTTTTTCTTCAGGGTTTTTACACTGGTTTGTTTGTTTTTTCCTTGAGGGAACCAATAACAAGAAAGGACTCCCATTAATGATAGAAGGTTGTAAAATCGTTGTGATTTCCCGTATCGGGAGATTTGAGGTTCCAAATAATTAATTTAATATTTACAGAAGGAGAGAATATTAAAACTTTATGATTTAACAAACTTTCCCTGCTGTTTACTAAGCCGCATGGCAGTGATGTGTGGGCGTTAGTTCACCACCAACCACTAGCATGGCTTAGTAAACAGACCCATTTGTTAATTAGCATCATCATTTTTTTATAGTTTGGTATCCCATTGAGTAGGTTGTATAAACAAAGGAATTATGGTAGTCATTTATGGTAATATTCCTAAAAAAGAACTCACATTAAAAGCCTCAGTTAGATTTTATGTAAAAGGAATTGGGACTAGCTGAGAACATATTCAGCTTTGTCCATGAAAATGTACTACTACTACTTAACACTTCTAAAGCGCTACTAGGGTTACGCAGCGCTGTACAGTTTAACAAAGAAGGACAGTCCCTGCTCAAAGGAGCTTACAATCTAAAGGACAAAATGTGCAGTCAATCAAACTGGGGCAGTCTAGATTTCCTGAATAGAGGTATAATGGTTAAGTGTCGAAGGCGACATTGAAGAGGTGGGCTTTGAGCAAGGATTTGAAGATGGGCAGGGAGGGGGCCTGGCGTATGGGCTCAGGAAGTTTATTCCAAGCATAGGGAGAGGTGAGGCAGAAAGGGCGGAGCCTGGAGTTGGCGGTGGTGGAGAAGGGTACTGAGAGGAGGGATTTGTCCTGTGAGCGGAGGTTTCGGGTAGGAGTGTAAGGGGAGATAAGGGTAGAGAGGTAATAAGGGGCTGCAGATTGAGTGCATTTGTAGGTTAGTAGGAGAAGCTTGAACTGTATGTGGTACCTGATCGGAAGCCAGTGAAGTGACTTGAGGAGAGGGGTGATATGAGTATATCGGTCCAGGCGGAAGATAAGACGTGCAGCAGAGTTCTGAACAGATTAAAGGGGGGATAGATGGCTAAGTGGGAGGCCAGTGAGGAGTAGGTTGCAGTAGTCAAGATGAGAGGTAATGAGAGTGTGGATGAGAGTTCGGGTGGTGTGCTCAGAGAGGAAAGGGCAAATTTTGCTGATGTTATAGAGAAAGAAGCAACAGGTCTTGGCTATCCGCTGGATAGGCGCAGAGAAGGAGAGGGAGGAGTCAAAGATGACTCCGAGGTTGCGGGCAGATGAGACAGGGAGGATGAGGGTGCCATCGACTGAGATAGAGAGTGGAGGGAGAGGAGAAGTGGGTTTGGGTGTAAAGACAATAAGTTCGGTCTTGGCCATGTTCAGTTTCAGGTGGCGGTTGGACATCCAGGCAGCAATGTCGGATAAGCAGGCCGATACTTTGGCCTAGGTTTCCGCAGTGATGTCTGGTGTGGAGAGATAAAGCTGGGTGTCATCAGCATAAAGATGATATTGGAAACCATGAGATAAAATCAGCGAGCCCAGGGAAGAGGTGTAGATTGAAAAAGAAGGAGCCCAAGGACAGATCCCTGAGGAACTCCAACAGAGAGCGGGATGGGGGTGGAGGAAGATCCATGAGAATGTACTCTGAAGGTACGGTGGGAGAGATAAGAGGAGAATCAGGAGAGGACAGAGCCCTGGAACCCAAATGAGGACAGTGCGGCAAGAAGTAAATTATTATTTACAGTGTCAAAAGCGGCGGATAGGTCAAGGAGGATGAGGATGGAGTAGTGACCTTTGGATTTGGCAAGGAACAGGTCATTACAGACTTTAGTGAGTGCCATTTCTGTCGAGTGTAGAGGGCGAAAACCGGATTGAAGCAGATCGAGGATGGCATGAGAGGAGAGAAAATCAAGGCAGCAGCTGTGAATGGTGCGTGCAAGTATCTTGGAGAGGAAGGGTAGGAGAGAGATGGGGCGGTAATTGGAGGGACAGGTAGGGTCTAACCCTGTTCAAATAATTTTGACGCACACATCTAAAATTTGAAGACTAGACACACACAGCACACTGGCACTGAATTTCATACATGTTTTGGTGCAGTAGAACTATGTTTCAGATGTGAATGTGTTAGCAATGGATTATACTGAGAAACTTCATTCTCACAATCTATTGAAAAATATGTGGAGTGTAGGAGTAGCCGAATGGTTAGTGCAGTGTGTTGGGAATGAATAATTCAAGGCAGGGGCGGACTGACAATGATCTGGGCCCCTGGGTAGAGAAGGTCATTGGGGCCCATAGGCTCCTTGCCGTTGCCCCCACCTTTGTTTCCAGCACCCCTCCCCTCCCATATACACACACACTACAACCCCCCAGGCCTAATTTAAGAACCCTGGTGGACTACTGGCCTCTTTAGGGGCAGGAAAGAACCCCACTCTTTCCTACCTAGCACTGCTGCTTCTTCTTAATGGCTGCCAAGACTTTCTGTGGCAGTCTCATGGATCTCCGCAGTCTCATGAGACTGCCATAGGAATTTGCGGCAACCATTTTGAAGATGCAGCAGTGCCGGACAGAGCAACAGCAGTGGGCAGCAAAGAGTGGGGTTCTTTCCTGCCCCCCAAAGAGGCCACTAGACCAACATGCCGGGGAGGGCCCACTGAGGCTTGGGGGGCTGTAATGTGCAGAGGTGGAGAGAGAGGTACTGGGCTCCCCAGAGCCTCTGGGCCTTCAGGCACTGCCTAGTTGCCCGTATGATCAGTCTGCCCCTGATTCAAGGAAAGGGGAACCAGGTTCAGTTCCCACTTCAGTTCCTTGTGACACTGGTCAAGAGACTTAATCCTCCATTGCCCCAGGTACAAAAAAATTTAGGGCCCCATTTACTAAGCTACGCTGGAGGTGCATTAGCATTTTTAGCAGACGCTAACATTAGCGCGCTCTAACCGTGTAGGTGCCCATAATATTCCTATCTACACAGCTCGTGCTAATTTTTAGCACATGATAAAAGTGCTAGCCCACCTTATTAAACAGGAAGTATTTTTTCACAGAGAGAGTGGTAGATGCTTGGAATGCCCTCCCGCAGGAGGTGGTGGAGAGGAAAATGGTAACGGAATTCAAACATGCGTGGGATAAACATAAAGGAATCCTGTTCAGAAGAAATGGATCCTCAGGAGCTTAACCGAGATTGGGTGGCAGAGCTGGTGGTGGGAGGCGGGGCTGGTGGTTGGGAGGCGGGGATAGTGCTGGGCAGACTTATATGGTCTGTGTCAGAGCCGGTGGTGGGAGGCGGGGATAGTGCTGGGCAGACTTATACGGTCTGTGCCAGAGCCAGTGGTGGGAGGCGGGGATAGTGCTGGGCAGACTTGTACGGTCTGTGCCCTGAAAATGACAGTTATAAATCAAGGTAAGATATACACAAAAAGTAGCACATATGAGTTTGTCTTGCTGGGCAGACTGGATGGACCGTGCAGGTCTTTTTCTGCCGTCATCTACTATGTTACTATATGCTGAGTAAAAGAGAGGTGATTATCAATTATAACCCCAAGGATCTTAACATTATCTTTTTGTGGGATAGGCAGGCGTGCAAGTAAAGGAGGGCATGGAAGAGTAGGAGAACCAACCAGAGGAAAAAATACTGCAAAATGTTTGAGTCATTCAGCTTCAACCTATTTGTACTTAACTAATTAGTAATCTTAAGGGCCCTTTTACAAAGGCACAGCAAGCCTACCTACCGCACGTTTTCCACATGCCAATCTGGCACTACCGCAGGCCTACCATAGGAGCCAGCAGTAGTGCTGCTCCCACTGTGTGCCATTTCTAACTTGAAACAATGTTTTGTTTTGTTTTTTGTGGCTCCAGGGGCTTACCTGGCGGTAATTGGGCAGCACCATGTGCTACCCAGGTAATTCAGGTTTAATGTAGGGGGACCTTACTGCCTCCTAAATAAGAGGCAGTAAGCGCTCCCCCAGGAAATGGCTGCTCAGGAAGTGTGTATTTACCACACAACCATTTCCTTTTTTAAAGAAAATAACTGCTGTGGCAAAAGAGGCCTTGGCGTGCAGAAAATCAATGCACCGATACCACTGCTGGGCCCCTTTTATCACAACATGGTAAAAAGGACTCCTTAGTTAACTTCATATAAACCTCTTCTATGGTTGATATAGAGAGATCCTCAAGGGGAAAAAGAAGATGGATGTCATCCATTGGATTGGAAACTGATTTACTGATGGGCGTCAGAGTGTGGTGGTAAATGGAACCTGCTCAGAGAAAAGGAAGGTGAGCAGTGAAGTGCCTCAGGGGTCGGTGCTGGGGCCGATTCTGTTTAATATATTTGTGAGAGACATTGCTGAAGAGTTAGAAGGAAAAGCTTGCCTTTTTGCAGATGACACAAAGAGTGGAGACCCCAGAGGGTGTAGAAAGCATGAGAAGGCATCTCCAAAAATTAGAAGAATGGTCAAAGATCTGGAAGTTAAAATTTAATGCCAAGAAGTGCAAAGTGATGCACTTGGGGTGCAGAAATTCAAAAGAGATGTACCAGATAGGAGGGGAGTGATTGGTAAGCTTGGCTCAGGAGAAGGACCTTGGGGTGATGGTGTCTGAGGATCTCAAGGTAAGGAAACAATGTGACAAGACCAGAAGGATACTAGGTTGTGTAGAGAGGGGTATAACCAGCAGAAGAAAGGAGGTGTTGATGCCCCTGTACAAGTTATTGGTGAGGCCCCACTTGGAGTATTAATTCAAAGAAAAGCGACAGAAATGGTATGGGGTTTGAGTAGCAAGACATACGAGGAGAGACTTGATTACTTGAACATGTATACCCTGGAGGAAAGAAAAAACAGGGTGATATGATACAGATGTTCAAATATTTGAAAGGTATTAATCCGCAAACAAACCTTTTCCAGAGTCAGGAAAATGGTAGAACTAGAGGACATGAATTGAGGTTGAAGGGGTGCCGACTCAGGAAAAAAGTCAGGAAGTATTTTTTCACTGAGAGGGTGATCAATACCTAGAATGCCCTCCTGCAGGAGCTAGCGGAGATGAAAACAGTACTGGGATTCAAAAATGCATGGGATAAACACAAAAAGGGATCCTATTTAGAAGGAATGGATCCAAAGAATCTTAGCAGAGATTAGGTGGCAACACCCGCAATTGGAAAGCAAAGCCAGTGCTGGGCAGACTTCTACGGTCTATGCCCTAAGAATGGCAAGGACAAATCAAGATCAGGTATACATAGATAAGTATCACATCATACCTTATGTAATAAGTTTATCTTGGGCAGACTGGATGAAACATACAGGTCTTTATCTGACGTCATCTAATATGTTACTATCAGTATAGATATAGAAAGTGATACCTAGAGATTGCAAGAGAAGTGTGAGTGGAGAAAGGAAAACATTAAATAAAAGAATAATTGATCAGGGGTAGATCTTTGTTATCGAACATGAAATGTTCTAGCAGAAAGATAGGACCTTAACCATGATAAAGTCATATCTGTGATTCCTATAGATTGAAGGTGAGTTAGAAGGATTTCATGGTCAATTAAATCAAAGGCAGCACTGATATCAAACAAAATTAAAAGCACCTCTCTGCTATTACTAGTGTTCAGTAGATAAAGTTGCAGAGCACAATCAGTAAGTGCTCAGTACTATACTGTGCACAAAAGCCAGCCTTACACAGGTGTAAAATATTAGTTCCTTCAAGGAATAATGTGTGCTGTGGTTCAACAATTTCTCAGTGACCTTAGACAAGAAAGGAAGTTAGGAAACCGGATGGTAATTCAAGGGAGTGGAAGATTCTGAGGATGGGTCTTTAAGGAGAGGAGACACCATAGCTGTTTTTCAACAGAAAGGAAAATATCCAGGTCAATCATTGTATGTATATAAAAATTTAGGGAGAGACTAATTTGTTCCAGGAAATGTGAAGGTACAGGATCAGTAGGGGCTGCAGTAGAGTTTGCGTTAGAGATCACCTTTAGAAGATCAGTTTGAGAAGGTAATTTAAAATAAGACAAAGTGCTGAAACAAATAACCCTGTTAGAACTAGGGGAGCAGCCTACAATTATATTTTTTAATATTTGAGAGTGTGTTACTTTCTAGTTTGTCAAGATGTCTCTGTGACATCTTCCTGATTCATCATTATTCACTTCAGTTCACAAAACAAACATCATTTCTATTTTCCTCTCATTCCAAAACAGCACATACCAATTGAATAAGGCATTTTCCCTCAATAGGAAAGAAGTTGGGTGATTGGCCTTTAACCAGTACTTAGCAATACTTATTAAAAAACAACCGACTTGTAATAAAAATAAACATAACCTTTACTGCATATTTAGGAACTAGGAAAATGATCACAGAGTCACTGTGGTCAATACATTGAAATCCTTAACTCAGTGTGTGTGGTGGCAGTTAAAAAAAAACAAATGGAGTGTTAGGTATTATTTGTAAAGGAATGGAGCTGATCGTAACGCCTCGGTAATAGATCCACTGTGTGACCATATTGTGAGCATTCCCCTGGATTCTATATAGGGTGCCTAGAGATCGGCGCCAAAATCCAGATGGATTCTATAACAACATGCGTAAGTTAATTGGCTTAAGCTAATTAGCATTAATAACAGCACTTCACAAGCAATAAGGAGCACTAATTGGCAATAATTAGAATTTATACGCACAACTCGCTAAGGGGCCCTTTTACAGAGGGGCGGTAAGTCCAATGCGGGCTTACCGCTCGCAGTTCCGGGTCTACCGCTGGCCCAATGCGGCTGCCGGCGGTAATCCCGCCCTGAGCGTACACCATTTCCAGGGGAAAAAGAAAACCCTGGAAATGGCTTGCATGGCGATAACCTAGTGATAATCGGGCATCACCACACGCTGCCCGGTTACTGATGGGTTAGCGTAGGAGTCCTTATTGCTACTTCAATGGGTGGCAGTAAGTGCTCCCCGCTGCATGGCCACACAGTGAGAGATATCTCACTGTGTTGCCATTTTTTTTTTTTTGGGGGGGGGGGCTTTTACCAGCTGCAGAAAAAATGGCCTTGGTGTTGGGAAAAATGGTCCCCGTTGTTAGCGCAGGGTCCTTTTTCCCACAGCTTGGTAAAAGGACCCCTAAGTGTATTCTGTAATGCACTGCACCTAACTTCTAACGCATGCAAAAGGTGGCATGGTTATGGGCAGGTAAATGGGCATTTCGTGGGTGTTCTGAAATTTACATGCATAGTTATAGAATATGGCCCTCTGCGCCTAAATCTGTGTGCCTGGATTTTTATACCATGTTTTTATTGGTGTAAATAGACGAATGTAATTTTAGGCACTGGGATATCAACTATTCGTACTCTATATACTGCACCTAAATTTATGCGCCGCTTATAGAATATGCTTAGGTGAAAATGTTTTTAGCATGGATATTTTAGGTGCCATATATAGAATCCCTCCCCCCCCCCCCCCCCCCCATTGTGTGGTTGTCCCATCTCAAAAAAACATACAGCAGAACTAAAAAAAAAAAAAAAAACATACAATGAAGGGCAATGAAACTAAGGCTGGGTTTTTCAGTTTAGAGAAGATGCTTTTATATTTATTGTTTATTCCACACTTAATATACTGCCCTTCCATAGATACAGTCAAAGCGGTTTTAGGGTTGCCAAGCGGTTTAGGGTTGCCAACTAGATCCAGACTCACCAATAGGGTTGATCCAGTCCTGGGCTTACCCCATTGCAGGTCTTTTGGATTGTGTCCTTTTACTTATTTTCTCATCATTTTTTCATTTGGTTGTTTACTTTTATGGCATTATCAGGCTCATTTTCATAAGAGAAGGACGCCCATCTTTCGATATAAATCAGAACATGGATATCCATCTCCCAAAGACGTCCAAATCGGTATAATCAAAACCCGATTTTGGACATCTACAACTGAAGTCCATCGCAAGAACATCCAAATTTCAAGGGGGCATGTCAGAGGCATAGCGAAGGCGGGACTTGGGCATGCCTAACACTTGGACGTCTTTGACCCATAATCGAAAAAACCAAGGACGTCCATGACGAACACTTGGATGTTTTCACACGGATGTGGGTTTTTTTTACAAATAAGGCACAAAAAGGTGCCTGAAATCACCAGATGATGACTGGAGGGAATCGAGGATCACCTCCCCTTACTTCCCCAGTGGTCACTAACCCTCTCCCACCCTCAAAAAACATCTTTAAAAATATTTCATGCCAGCCTCAGATGTCATACTCAGGTCCATGACAGCGCATACAGGTCCCTGGAGCAGTTTTAGTGGGTACTGCAGTGCACTTCAAAGAAGCGGACCCAGGCCCATACCCCCCACCTGTTACATTTGTGGAGGAAACAGCGAGCTCTCCAAAACCCACCACAAACCCACTGTACCCAAATATAGGTGCCCTCTTCACCCGTAAAGGCTATGGTAGTGGTGTACAGTTGTGGGTAGTGGGTTTTGGGGGGATTCAGCACACAAGGTAAGGTAGCTATGTTCCTGGGAGCATTTTATGAAGTCCACTGCAGTGCCCCCTAGGGTGTCCGGTTGGTATCCTGGCATGTCAGGGAGACCAGTGCACTAGAAATGCTGGCTCCTCCCAGGTCCAAATGGCTTGCATTTGGACGTTTTTGACATGGACATCTTTGGTTTTGAAAATCGCCGAAAGTCAAAGACGTCCATGTCTAGGGACGGCCAAATTCAAGGACGTCCTTGGTATTTTCGAAACGAAAGATGGACGTCCATCTTTTTTCAAAAATATGGTTTTCCCCGCCCCGGATTTGGACATTATACAAAGACATCCAAAACCAAACATAGACGTTTCTTTCGAAAATGCCCCCCACATCTTACATGTTTTTTTATGTGAAGCATACACTTTTTCTTTAATATGTCTATTTTTTGATATATGTATTGTTGTATGACATCATTTTATATATTTACTAGTAAAAAAGCCCCATTTCTGATGCAAATGAAACGGGGGCTAGCAAGGTTTTCTTCAGAGTGTGCATGTGGGAGTGTGTGTCCCTGCCCTCTGCCCTCTCTCCCTCCCCCTCCCCCCTTGGAGTCCAGTCCTTCAGTGTTAAGTTTCCTGCTGTTCTATGTTACAGAGAGAGTGAGGGCATCTCTCTCCCCTCCCCCTCTGAGTCCTTCACTGTTACAGAGAGAGGGATTTCGTGCTGTGCTGTTTTCCTTCACTCATGGGGAAACCGGATATCTCTGGCGCTTCACACTTCCGGCTGGAGGCTTCAGAACATTGGTCTTGCCTTTTATATATATAGATTATTACTCTTTATATTTTTAGAACATCAGTGTGACCCCTGACATAGGCATTTGACTGTGTCAGGTCCTGCTGTACAAGCATTGAATAAAGCACCTTACCCCAATGCATGCAGGGACTTGTAGTTCTGATTTTCCCATTGGATTCCCTAAGAAAAGCAAGGCTACAAATCCCTGCATGCATTGGGCTAAGCCCAGGACTGGATCAACCCTGCCAGGTGAATCTGAGTTGGCAACCCTAAGCAGTTTACATATACTATTTTTGGCAGGTACTTTTCTGTCCCTAATGGACTCACAACGTAAGGTTATTTGTACCTGATTATAACATTTAAGGGATAGGAGAGAAGTCTATAAATCATAAGTGGGGGAAGAACAGGTGTCGGAGGAATAGTTATTTACCAACTGAAATAGTAGAAAGACTAAGGGGTTCTCCATAAACTTAACAGTCTCCCCCCCCCCCCCCCCGATATTCAGCGCTATTTAACCAGTCAGCCACAGTCCCTGACCACTTAAATAGCATTTAACCACCTAACTGCGAATATCTCTGCTAAACATTTGTGGTTAGCGCATAGTGGCTAACTGGATATATTTCTCTATATAGCCAGTTAGCGCTGATATTCAGCACTGGGTTATGCGATTAATTAAGACAGCATAAATAACAGTCCTATCTTTAACCGCTAGGAACTTAACTGGTTAGCGGTGAATATAGGCTTCACAGGTCAAGTTTCAGTGGCCAAAAATGAAACTGGGTATTTAATTCCAGTCACCAGAAACAGTCTGGCATTGAATATCCGGGGTCAGTGCCGACTCAATATGAGCCCCAGTATATTTAAAAATCAGCAAGCATTTTTCACTCAATGCACAATCAAACTATGGGATTTATCATCAGTGGATGCGGCATAAACTTGAAGCATAGCTGGGTTTAAAAACAGTTCCTGGAGGAAAAGTCCATAAATCATTATTAGCCATGCAGACATGAGAATGTTGCTGGTTATTCCTGAGAGTGAGCTGCAAGGAATGATCTACTCTTTGTGATCTGCTGAGCATGTTTGATTTGATTTGCCACTTTTAGGGATAGGATGCTGGGCTTGATAGACATTTGGTCTGATGCAAATATTGCAATTCTATAATGTATAGAGGCTGCAAGAGACAGAATCAGTTCTCACATAATATAGACTCAAATATTTAAAAAAAACTAATTCAAGAACTCATGAGAATTTTAGCACTATGAGAGGAAAAAGCCTCAGATCCCCTCCCAGCCACTCTTTATTATTTCCAAGGCACAGTTTACTTAATTGACATTAAAAAAAAAATTCTCTTGTGTAATTTAAAAAACAACCTTAGAGTCCTTTAAATCATATGGATACCAAGCAAATGTGTGACATTTAAGAAAAAAAACTTAGCTTCAATCCAAAGTGCACTTGTGAAACACACAGCTACCACCTCCACAGTCTTTGGTCAGAGTTTTGCATTATGCTGTTTCAAGACGTGATGACATGTTTGCCAGTCTCTCTCACACTTCTTGCTTAGGGTTCATGTCACAGGAATTCCCATTCTATAACTCAGTCTTAGGCACCAGCATTACAATTAGTTCAGAATACAGCTACTCGACTGATATTGTCATCTGGCAAATATGATTCTGTTTCATTGTTGCTGCAGAAGCTTCTCTGGCTCCCCATATCTGCCAGATCAAAATTTAAGCTTTGCACTCTGATATTTAAAATAATATATGGTGATGCTCCACATTATCTAGAGCTAGAACCCAAAATCTAATGTTTATTGCGTTTTCCTTCTGTTAATGGGGTTATCAAACAAAGGGTGTTTGACTCCTCTCTCTGTAATCAAGCAGCTTCCGTTTGGAATATGCTGCATCTTCAGCTCCAGGTTTTGACAAATTATTTTATCTTCAGAAAGGCTCTTAAGACCTTTCTATTTGCAGAATCAATTTGATGTGACTGGAAGTTCTGTAATTTTGGTTGTTATGTATCACTTTCTTTATTTGGCCTTACCCTTGTAATCGTGGTATTTGCAGATTAAAGGCAATGCATAGCACTGCATTTATGCACATTACATGTGTAAATGTTTTGAATATTTGCATGCTACCTAAGTGCTGTTCTGCAAATACCTACTTATAGGGGTGGCCCAAGGCAATCTGCTGCCTGAGGTAGGGATGAGATATCAACCCTTCCCCCCCCCCCCTCGCCTGTCCACAGTCTGGCATCTCCCCCCTTCCCTTCTCAACCCTCTTATCCGCGTTTACCTTCCTTTTTGATTTTCCAAAATATGGTAGTTGCAGCGATTCCCCTAGGCTGCCCTGCCACCAGCACCGGCCTCTTCGCTCTACTGCATTCCACCTCTGAGGAAACAGGAAGTTACATCAAGAGGTGGGTCGCAGTGGGAAAAGAGGCCGGTGCTGACGGCAGGGCAGCCTGTGAGAATCGCTGCCACTGCTGCCTTTTGGAGAAAAGAAACAAATAAGGTAAACGCAGGGAAGGGGGTTGAGGAGGGAAGGGGGGAGATGCTGCTTCATGGAGAGTGCCGCCTGAGGCCCCCGCCTCAGTTGGCCTAATGGTAGGGCCGGCACTGCCTGCTTAACTTACCTAGCATGTATTTGCAAGGGGGGGTGTACACAGGGCATGAGCATGGGCAAGACATAGACAGGGATCCCACTCATGTGTGCAACTTACAGAGGAGTCCTTTTACTAAGGTGCACCAGGGCCGCCGAGGGGGGCCCGGCGCCAGGGTCAGGCCGCTGGCGCTGCAGTTCCCAGTCTCACCTGCCTGCCTCCTCGGCTCCGGGCCCCCTGCATTCGAAGTGGCAGTCACAGATCGCCTCCCTTCGGGCCTTCCCTCCCTGTGTCCCGTCTTCGTGGAAACCGGAAGTTACATCAGACGAGGGCGGGACACAGGGAGGGAAGGCCAGAAGAGAGGCGATCTGTGACTCAAGAGAGGCAATCTGCGACTGCCGCTTTGAATGCAGGGGGCCTGGAGCCGTGGAGGCAGGCAGGTGCGACGACGGGCGGCAGCGGCAGCGACAGGGGGCAGCAGCAGGGGGCAGAGGTGAGGCGGCCTTGTGGTGGGGGGTGGAAGTGGGGCGGCCTTGCCCCGGGCCCGGCCTAGTCTCTCGGCAGCCCTGAGGCGCGCTAATGGAGTTAGCACGCACTAATGATTAGTGTGTGCTAAATGAGCTCATTATATTCCTATGGGCGTCTTAGCAGTTAGCGCATGCTAAATCTGTTAGCGAACCATAGTAAAAGGACCCCAGAACTCTGTAATGCCGTACTTGGGCATTTCCATTTACACCAGCTCTACGGCTGATATGATTATACCCAAATGTTAGGCACACTGAAAGCTGCTTATGTTACTATTCTATAATGAAATGTAGGGGGCCCAATATTCAGAAAATGCTAAGCTCCTAACTTTGTGCCCTATTTTCAGCCAGATTTAAGAGCATAAATTTTCAGCTGAAAATTAATCTTAATTTAGGAGCTTAAAGGATATGCTCATACACTTAGGCCAACCATTTGTTTGCCTAGATTTATGAACCCAGTACTGAAAATCAGTGTTAAGCTCCTATCTTCTCCCCCCCCCCCCCACTTCAAAAAAAAGAAAAATCCAGCCCTGTGGCCACCCACTCTATATGCTCCTAACTTTAAGAGCTTAGTGAAATTTTGAGTAAAAATGTATGCACTCAGACTAAGTTTTCAAAGAGACCAATTTATGAACATAACTTTCAAAGGTAGGCGCATAAATCCTTTGACTATCAGGCCTGGTGGTGTCTGTTCTTTTAAGAACAGGCTCCTGCTGTGCACCCTTCAGATAACCTGTTACAGAATTACCCTGCTTATGTCCTTATGATTGTATAATTCCTCTACAAAGATTCTAAAATCTATTAGATCACAAATCAGCAACATTGGCCTACTGACTCAAGTTACAAACCTCATGAAAGAATGCCAAAAAAAAAAAAAGAAAAATACCCATAACACAAAGCCTCTTTTTGGCTACCAAGTAACATGTCTTATTTTTATAGAATAATTTTGTAAGCATTAGTATAGTAGATATGCATCACTCTAATGTATTTCAACATAACATCATTTGCACTGTTATATAGAATATATATCAGTTTAGCAATTAACAGTCAACCTTTACTTTCTTCTGTGCATTAGAAAGACCATGACCCTTCTGTCAGAAGACTTCATGAATGAAACTGCACTGGAAAGCAGTGTGCACATTTTTCCAAACTGCACCGATTTACATATCGACTATCTGATGAAGGAATATTACCTCCCTACTATGTACAGTATAACTTTTCTAGTGGGATTTCCAGGAAATATGTTTGCCATTTACGTGTACCTCTTCAAGATGAGGCGTTGGAGAAACAGCACCGTTATTATGTTTAACTTGGCTATCACAGATCTTTCGTACCTAGCAAGCCTTCCTTTCTTGGTGTATTACAATGCCAACGAGGAACGCTGGACCCTCGGGGACTTCATGTGCAAATTTGTTCGTTTTGTTTTTCACTTGAACCTGTATGGCAGTATCCTGTTACTCACCTGCTTCAGTATCTTCCGCTACATTGTAATTGTCTATCCCATGAAGTTCCATTCTATTCACAACAGGAAATGGGCCATTGTTGCTTGCTCAGTAGTATGGGTAATAGCACTGATGACTGTCTTTCCAATGTCTATAATGTTTACCTCAACAGAAGTGCAAGGCTCTTCCGCCTGCCTGGACTTTACTAGCTCAAGCAGACTGGAGAAGGTCAGGTGGTACAACTGGCTTTTGACCGTACTAGGGTTTTTCTTGCCATTGGTGGTCGTGACTCTGTGCTACACTTCAATTATTTACAGTTTAGCCAATGGACCCTATACCCGTGATGTTTACAAAAGGAGAGCGCGTACTCTTGTGGTGACTCTCTTGGTGGTCTTCTACTTGTGCTTTTTACCCTTTCACATTCTTAGGGGCATTTGGATTGAAATGAGAGTTCATAAATTCAGCTGCTACTTTGAAAAACAGATTCAAGCCATCTATATCATCTTTAGACCAATAGCTGCATTAAATACATTTGCCAATCTAATACTGTATACTGTTATTGGAGATAATTTCCAACAGGCTGCCCTTTCTGTTTTTCGGTGCAGGTTGACCAACAGCGTGCCATATACAGGAAATAATATTGATGCGATCTATAGGCCATAAGAATGTGCTCATGTTATTGAACTGTCTTTTTGAGAATACTGCAAGAATTTGAGAGCACTTACCTGTAACTTCTGAGAAGTTCAGAAATCTCCATCAAATGAGAATTTGATGCTAACACAATGATAGTGAAACGGAAGTTAAACCCTGGAAATCAGTATCATACTGGAATATATATTAATTCTGAGACTCTGAGGGGCATTTCTGAAAGAACGTCCAAGTCAGAATAGGGACATCCAAGTCAGAAAGTCCCAAACAGACGTCCATCTCATATGTATTTTCAAACAGAATACAGATGGACGTCCATGCGCTGGAAATTGCCCAGCATGAACATCCATTTTACAAACTGAAAAGTCCAAATTTTGAATGGGGGAAAACAAGGGACATGGAGGTCTGTATAGCAGCATTCTTAGAAAATGGCCACACAGACATCCATGCAGAGCAGAGGGCCAGCCTAGCGGTTAGTGCAGTACACTGTAAACCAAGGGACCCAGGTTCAAATCCCACTTTAACTCTTTGTTTTTGTAAGTTTGAGCCCTCCAGGAACAGAAAAAATACCTGCTGTACCTCAATGTACACTACTTCAATAGCCTTCAGACTTGCAGATATATTTAGGTACTGTAGGTCTTTTTTTTGTTTCTTGAGGACTCATAATTAAAAATAAAAAAAAAAGAGTTGAAGTGGAATTTAAACCTAGATCCCTTGGCTTACAGTCCACTGCACTAACTACTAGACCAGTGTTTCCCAAGTCCGGTCCTGGAGTACTCCTTGCCAGTCAAGTTTTCAGAATATCCACCATGAATATGCATGAAATAGATTTGCATATAATACAGGAGTCTCTTAAGAATGTCCATAACTGAAGCTGTCATAGAGCCTAGTATTCTCTTCCAGTTTCACTTTCATGGGGTGGGGGTGGGGGGAGAGCAACCACTGGTGAATTAAGGAGGTGTCATGCCTTAATCCCTCCAGTGGACAGCTGCTCAATCAGAGCATCTTTCTGTAACATAGATGTTCCTGAAACAGGTCTAAATAAGGATGTTCTTCCTTTTAGACATGGACGTTTCTTCACTGTTAGATGTCCAGATTTCAGACTCTGCCCTGTCACACCCAGAACACGCTCCCTTCCTATTTGGACATAGTGTACTGTCGAATGTCCCTATTCTGCCTTTGCAAAATTAGGATTTGGACATTTTAAGTACATGGACATCCATGTCAGCCTTTTGAGATGTTCATATATGTCTATATTATGGCATGAAGTCTTTTATGCTAAAATAAAATTATCCCATCTACCACTACACATCCAGTCTCCAAGCTCACCCACAGATGAAACATAAGTTTAACTTCAGAAGTTTAAATAAAAATCCAGCAGAGGAAAAATCACTATTACTGTCAGTGCCTCTGACTGAATTACATAGCCTGTCGCAATACAGAATCTAAAATACAAAGAAAACCAGTCTAATGAGAGGCTATTTTGAAACTGCAGCAATACTTTGTACTCATGAACCTGTAAGCTCATTAAAAAAATTAGCTGGAAGACGATTGTGTGAACTTTTGTACCCATATATTTTGAACCTATTTAAGGATGTATGTTAAAGGACCCCTCAGAGAATTCAAACCAAAACCGTAATTAAACTCTGGAATTTGTTGCCAGAGAATGTGGTAAAGGTGGTTAGCTTAGCGGAGTTTAAAAAGGGTCTGGACGGCATCCTAAAGGAAAAGTCCATAGGCCATTATTAAATTGACTTGGGGAAAATCCACTGCTTATTTCTGGGATAAGCAGCATAAAATGTATTGAGCTTTTTTGGGATCTTGCCAGGTATTTGTGACCTGGATTGGCCACTGTTGGAAACAGGATGCCGGGCTTGATGGACCTTTGGCCTGTCCCAGTGTGGCACTACTTATGTACTTATACTTTCTCTCCTTGACCTACTCTACCCACAAGATCCAACGTCAGTGTTTCTTGAATGTTCCCTCCTTTCATCAGGTCCGTCTGGAGGAAGATCGGTCCTGTATATTTTATGTGGAGCACTCTTCCTCTAGAAATGTGCCAAATTACTTCATTATTATTGCTTTTAAAACAGTTAAAGACCTATTTGTTCTCTGAGGCATTTCATTGAAAGATTGCAGTTAGTTATTCAGAGGACTCTGGGGGGGGGGGGGGGGGTCTCCAATTGAAGAGTTGTTGTATGTTATATGCATTTTTTATTATGTGTTTGTTATTTTTGAATTGTGTTTTACTTTTTATGAAATGTAAGTTGTAACCCGCTTAGATGTATTGGATAAATGGGATATAAATTTGATAAATAAATAAATAAACTTTTCAGTTAAAGCATGCCAATGGTTTCACAGTGGAAGGGGGACAATTTTCAAACACTGTGTTTACACCGGTACACATCATGCATTCACCCACATGAAAACTGTTGAACGTTGTCCTTGCATTCATTCAAGTATCAGATGTCTTTGTGCAAATCATTTTGTCATGTGACTTGGGAACAGTTTCTCAGGGCTCTGTAGTGTTGGAAAAAGCTTCATGCTCATTTGAGCTTTCATTGATTGTAGCATTATTCTTAAGTGACCAATGACCCCAGCTTATGACACATAACTGATCCAGTCCTGTCTGTGGATGGAATAGGGAAGGGAAGGGAAAGGGAAATGGGACTTGATATACTGCCTTTCTGTGGTATTTTGTAACTACATTCAAAGTGGTTTACATATATACAGGTACTTATTTTTGTACCTGGGGTAATGGGGGGTTAAGTGACTTGCCCAAAGTCACAAGGAGCTGCAGTGGGAATTGAACCCAGTTCCCCAGGATCAAAGTCTGCTGCACTAACCACTAGACTACTCCTCTGCTCCTTTTACTAAGGAAAGCTAGCAAATTTAAGGTACCCAGCAACACCACGACTGGTTCAGCCCTTTCCATGATGGTCTGAAACTCACTGGTAATTTTTATTATTAGGTAATGCTAGAAAGGGAAGCTAATAAGGTAAGGTTAATACAAGGACAAATTTTGTACATTCTTAAGGGACCCTTTTACCAAACTGTGGTAAAAAGTGGCCTTAGTACTTGTTTACACAAGTCATTCCTATGCGTTAAGGCCATTTTTTTACTGCAGGGATAATGGCTGATTTTTCTATTTTTTAAATTAATGACTATGTGCTAATTTTCCCATTAGCGCATGAATCCCTACTGCCACCTATTTTCTAGGCAGTAAGAGCTCACGTGCTAACCATGAGCTAATCAGTTAGCGCACAGCAATATAACTGTACTAACCGATTAGCACAAAACATGCCTAGTCTCCATCCTCAACGTCAAAAAATAAAATCTATTTTTTAGCGCTCAGAGTGCATAGAAATTTTCTGGGATAATATCCAGCCGCATGCAATGATCCGCATTTTAATGCCAGCCCCAGTGGTTACATAAAAGATGGATATTCAGTGCCTCTATCTGGAGAGCAAGCAGCACTGAATATCTGGGTACAGAGGACCGCACTGCCGCTATCCAGGTAGCCATCCAGATACAGATATTTTTCTGATCTAATTTTATCCACATAGTGGGCTGAAGATCGCCACTCACCAGGTAACTTGCCCACACACTGTTCTGGACACTGCTGATACACACACACACACACACAAAATGCACAGATTATCTGCATCAGCAGAAGATCAGAAAGCAAAGAAGATCGGGCTGAATTAAAGGTTTCTTTTATTAGAGATAAAATTTCACATTAAAAAAAACGGCGTGGCCACCTTTCGGCTTGAGAAAGGCTATGGCGGGGGATATTGTACAGAGGAGAATGAAAGATTCACACAAACTCCCTTCTTAAAAGATTTAGGGGTCCTTTTACTATGGAAAGCTAACAAATTTAGGGCCCCTTTTACTAAGCGGTGGTAAGCCCAACATGGCTTACCACTCGCTAAACAGGAAGTAACGTTGGGCTACCGCTGGGCTACTGCAGCAGCCTGGCGGTACTTCCCACCCCTAGCTCACCGTCATATCCAGCGCTACAAATATATATTTATTTTTGTATCACCGGAATGCACCCAGTTGTAATCGGGCAGTGCTGCGCGCCACCTGGTTACCGCCAGGTTAGCGTGGGAGCCCTTACCGCCACCTCAATGGGTGGAGGAAAGGGCGCCCCCTTGAAATGGCCATGCAGCAAGTGGAAAATTCGCGGAATGGCCTCCTGGTGGAAGTGGTGGAGATGAAAACAGCATCTAAATTGAGAGCTTGGGACAAGTACATAGGATTTCTAAGGGAGTGAAACGGAGAGTAGATGGCATGGATGGGCAGACTGGATAGGCCATGTGGTCTTTATCTGCCTACATTTTTAAAAATGTCAAACTAATGGAAGGACTGGTGACCAAACAACTCAATGACTACATAAACAAATTCACTATACTACATGAGTCACAATCAGGATTCCAACCCCTACACAGCATCGAAACAGTACTACTCACTCTCCTAACCAAATTCAAGCAGGAAATAGCAATAGGCAAGAGCATTCTCCTCCTCCAATTTGACATGTCAAGTGCATTCGACATGGTTAACCATAACATATTGCTAAGACTCCTAGATTACTTTGGAATCAGTGGTGGCACTCTCAACTGGATTAAGTGTTTTCTAACCACAAGAACATATCAAGTGAAATCAAAAACTTATATATTGTCACCATGGAAACCAAGTTGCGGAGTACCGCAGGGATCACCACTATCATCGATCCTTTTCAACCTCATGATGACTCCTCTAGCCAAGACCCTATCCACCCAAGGCCTCAACCCATTTATCTATGCTGATGACGTTACATTATACATCCCATACAAACATGATCTGGCGGAAATCACCAACAAAATCAAGCTAAGCTTAAACATCATGAACTCATGGGCAAATGCATTCCAACTAAAACTCAATACAGGAAAAACACACTGTCTCATCATCTCATCCCGATACAATACATACCAACCCACAAACATTAACACCCCAGGATACACTCTCCCTGTCTCAGACAGCCTGAAAATTCAAGGAGTAACAATCGACTGCAACCTATCACTAGACACCCAAGTGAAATCCACCATAAAGAAAATGTTTTTCTCAATGTGGAAACTCAAACGCGTAAAACCATTCTTCCCGAGGAAAATATTTCATAACCTGATACAGTCCATGGTACTAAGCCACGCAGATTACTGCAATGGAATCTATGCGGGATGCAAGGATCAAATCATAAAGAAACTTCAGACCACCCAAAACACAGCAGCCAGGCTTATATTTGGAAAAACACATTTTGGCAGCGCCAAACCACTCAGAGAAAAACTGCATTGGCTACCAATCAAACAAAGCATCGCTTTCAAAATCTGCACGACTGTTCATAAAATTATTTACGCCGAGGCACCGGGATACATGACAGACCTCATAGACCTGCCAACCAGAAACACTACAAAATCTGCACAATCATACCTAAACCTCCACTACCCAAGCAGCAAAGGACTCAAATACAAATCCACCTATGCAACCAGCTTTTCCTACCTAAGCACACAACTATGGAACGCACTGCCAAAAGCAGTAAAAACTACACTCGACCACCTAAATTTTCGGAACGCACTAAAGACAGACCTGTTCAGAAGAGCATACCCCACCAACCCAACATAAAAATACCTGGTCACTTGCGACACAATATAACCAAAGACCGTAATGGACATTACCTGACTCTTCTTCCCCATTTCCCTCTCTAAGTTCCCTTCAACTGTTCCTACCATACATGTACCTCATTATACCACAATATAACTTTGTATTCATTCATATCATGTATTTGTTCAGACCGTAATCAGCTAACGCTGTTAACGGATATATGTAAGCCACATTGAGCCTGCAAAATTGGGAAAATGTGGGATACAAATGTAGCAAATAATAATAATAAAAAAAATGTTTTTCTATGCTTTTTTCTATGCTCATGAACAATGAGGAGGCACTCTTTTAAATCCCTGGCCTCGATGGGAAAAATGTTCCCTCACAAGCATGTTTAATTCACAAAGACACAATCATAATTTTCTTGTAAATTAATATTCTATTGTTGACTCCTTTGTCCTGATTTCTCATTTGCTTGCACAACGATACAAATAGGCATTGACTAATTAATGATTTGCAAGCCATCTACTGTTGACAACTGACTCCACATAATAAGGAAAGGAGGGCCAATCCATTCTTGGTGTTACCCTATTAAGGGGTCCTTTACTAAGTCACGCTAATGGATTTAGCAATCGCTAAATCCTAACATGCCCATGGGGCGTCGTATCATTTAGTGCATGCTAATTGTTAGCGCATGCTAAATCCGTTAGCACCCCTTAGCATAAGGACCCCTAAATGAGTATTTGTGATTTTCTAAGGAATAGTTTTTGCTCTTTATGACAACTCTAGGGATACTTAGCCCTGACCTATCTCCTCCCCTTCAATCACTTCGGTATATTTATTATGTCTAAAATAAGAATATAATTCAATCTTCAATATAATTGGATATTCAAAAATCCTCCTTATCCCATCTTTCACTGATGTGTTAAAAGGAGTATAACTCTTAAAAACAGTCATAAGCACATTAGCTTATCCAATTTTTTTTAAAAAGATGTTATCAGGAACTAGCTTGCTGGACTTCATTTCTACATAATCTCTTCAGTGAAAACTGACTAACTCTGAACTACTGGAAATTTCTATACACTGAAAAAGCCCTACCGTAGAAGGCCTATACATACTATGCAGGTTATGAACCATGAACTGAAAAAATAGCAAAGACCATACCCAGAACTGTTCAGGTTATTGTAGAAAAAGTATTACAGATTGTTAGAAATTTTTTCTTTTCACATTGTGACCACACTTATCAAGTGGTTTTATGGTATTATAATCTGATTCATAAAGGGTTCACTGGAAATAATTTGTTCCAGATGTTTTATATGCCACCTTCATATCTAATTACCCACAGTAGACAGCTCAGTCTTTGAGGATACATGGTGACATGAAGCACCATCACTTTTTAAAAAATATTTTTGTGCTTTTGGAATGTATTAGGACTCTCAGTGGAGCAGAGGTACTCAGCTTTGTCAAGCAGAAACAGTCAGCTCATCTTGGTACATCTTAGGAAGTCTCTGAGCCTTTGCCCACAAGTAAAAAAAAGGCTGAGAACCACAAACTCAGGAGCAATGGAAGAAAAAAATATGGGAAATCCCTCAAATACTAATAGTAGGGCTATGCATTCATTTGAAATGAGTTAGGAAATGTCAAAGACATCACCCCTATCATTTCATGTGGCTGATAAACAAAAATGAGCAGGAAAAAAATCATCTTTTTTCATGTGCTGTCAATAGTTCACTCTTTCAGAAAGAACAGGCACTTTTTCTGAACAGTGCACACTATTCAAGGAGACTGCACACCTATCCCAATAGTGCACGCATGTGTACACTATCAGGAAAGAGTATGCAATATTCAGGATGATTGCACACCTATCCTACTAATGCATGCATACACACACGATTAGAAAAAAGTATGCACTATTCAGAAAGACTGCACACATTCCCAACAGTATACACATGTGCACACTATCACGAAAGAGTGTGCACTATTCAAGAAGATTGCACATTTCTCCCAATAGTGCACACATGAACACACTCTCAGGAAAGAGTGTGCACTATTCAGGATGACTACATCTTTCCCAATACTGCACACATACACACACTATAAGGAAAGAGTGTACACTTTTTAGGAAGATTGCACACCTATCCCAATAGAGCACACATGTGCAAACTATCAGGAAAGAGTTGCATTCTATTCAGGAAGATTGCACACTATCCAGAAAGAGTATGCACTATTCATGAAGATTATACACCTTTCCCTATAGTGCACAAACTATCAGGAAACAGTATGCACTATTCAGGAAGATTACACACCTATCCCACTAGTGCATGCATGCATGCATGCACACACAATCATAAAAGAGTATGCACTATTCAGAAAGACTACACACATTCCCAACAGTATACACATGTGCACACTATCACGAAAGTGTGCACTATTCAAGAAGATTGCACACTTCTCCCAATAGTGCACACATGAACACACTATCAGGAAAGAGTGTGCACTATTCAGGATGACTACATCTTTCCCAATACTGCACACATACATACACTATAAGGAAAGAGTGTGCACTATTCAGGATGACTGCACACCTTTCCCAATACTGTACACATACACACACTATAAGGAAAGAATGTGCATTATTCAGGATGACTGCACACCTTTCCCAACAGTGTACACATGCATACACTATAAGGAAAGAATGCACACTATTCAGGAAGATTGCACACCTATCCCAATAGTGCACACATGTGCAAACTATCAGGAAAGAGTTGCACTCTATTCACAAAGATTGCACACTATCCAGAAAGAGTATGCCCTATTCATGAAGATTAAACACCTTTCCCTTTAGTGCACACACTGTCAGGAAAGACTGTGCACTATTCAGGAAGATTGCACACCTTTCCCAATATGCACACATTATCAGGAAGGAGTGTGCAGTATTCAGGAAGATTGCATACCTATTCCAATACTGCACACATGTGCAAACTTTCAGGAAACAGTGCACTCTATTCAGGAAGACTGCACACTAACCAAAATATGCAGAGTGTATAACCAGAAATAACCAGAGTATGCACTATTTAGGAAGGCTATACACTCATCCCAATAAACTATCAGGAAAGAGTGTGCACTATTCAAATGACTGCACACCTTTCCCAATAGTGCAAGCATTCACACACTATAAGGAAAAAGTGTGCACTATTCAGAAAGATTGCACACCTATCCCATCCCAATAGTGCACAGATGTGCAAACTATCAGGAAAGAGTTGCACTCTATTCAGGAAGATTTCACACTATCCAGAAAGAGTATGCACCATCCATGAATATTACACACCTTTCCCTATAGGGCACACACTATCAGGAAAGAATGTGCACTATTCAGGAAGATTACACACCTTTCCCAAAAGTGCACACATGCATACATTATGAGGAAAGAATATGCACTATTCAGGAGGATTGCACACCTATCCCAATAGTGCACACATGTGCAAACTTTCAGAAAAGACTGCACTCTATTCAGGAAGAGTGAACACTAACCAGAAACAGTATGCATTCTTCAGGAAGACTGACACATCCCAATAGTGCAGTGCACACACTATTAGGAAGCAGTGTGCTCTATTCGGGAAGATTGGACACATTCCCAATAGTGTACACATGTTTGCACTTTCAGGAAAGAGTGTGCACTATACCTGAATGGTGTACACTTTCAAAAAAGTGCATGCTCTTTCTGAAAGTGCACACTCTTAGTGATATTGCTCATATGACAGAATGGAAAAAAAAAAGAAGAATATTCCCAGAAACAACACAGGAAATGATACAAAATGAACATTTCTGGTTTCATACTCTAACTAAATAGTTCCCCTACATGCACGTGCAATTATACATGAGATGAAGGGGGCCTGAATTTGCCAAATCCACTTCAAACTGATTTTGCAGAATTCAGGTCTTTCTCCTCCCCCTCCCTGCCCCCCCCCCCCCCCCCTCCAAGGGCATTGCTGCAAAGACAAAATGAATCATTTTCTAGTTTAAAAAATTCTTAGTTTTCTATGGGCCTTTTTTATCTTCGTCACTGCCATGCAGGAATCGCTAGTGCAGTTTGGTAAAAGAGGCCCTATATGTGGTTCATTTGTTTTTCTTAGGGCCCAGTTAACACATGTACGTGGTTAACGCATGATAAAAACACTAACGTGTCTATAACGCAGCTTAGTAAACAGGGCCCTAAGCCCCTTTTATAATTGTTCTTTAGAAGTTGGGGAATTTTTAACTGTTTTGTTTTAGATGATGTTTAAATTTTATGTTTTCTTTGGCATGTTCTAAAACCATTTAGTGTATATTAAAATGATATAGAGGGGCATTTTCAAAAGGGACGTCCAAATTGCGATTTGGACGTCCTTGCAAAACGGCGAAATTTAGGGGCGGGGAAACCCGTATTTTTGAAACAAGATGGACGTCCATCTTTCATTTCGAAAATACCGTCAGGGATGTCCAAATCCTTAAATTTCGCCGTCCCTAGATTTGGACGTCCCTAGACATGGTCGTTTCTGATTTTGGGCAATTTTCAAAACCAAAGATGTCCATGTCAGAAACGACCAAATGCAAGCCATTTGGTCATGGGAGGAGTCAGTATTTGTAGTGCACTGGTCCCTCTGACATGCCAGGACACCAACCAGACACCCTAGGGGGCACTGCAGTGGACTTCATAAATTGATCCCAGGTACAGAGCTCCCTTACCTTGTGTGCTGAGCCCCCCAAAACCTACTACCCACAACTGTACACCACTACTATAGCCCTTACAGGTGAAGGGGGGCACCTATATGTGGGTACAGTGGGTTTGTGGTGGGTTTTGGAGAGCTCGCTGTTTCCTCCACAAATGTAACAGGTAGGGGGGGGTGTGGGCCTGGGTCCGCCTGTCTGAAGTGCACTGCAGTACTTACTAAAACTGCTCCAGGGACCTTCATGCACTGTCATGGACCTGAGTATGACATCTGTGCCTGGCACGCCATATTTTTTAAGATCTTTTTTGAAGGTGGGAGGGGGTTAGTGACCACTGGGGGAGTAATTTATGTCAAAAGATGGATGTCCTTCTCTTTCGAAAATGAGCCCAATAGTAACCTATGGAACTTGTCTAAGTGTTTTGAAAATGAGTCCTTTAGGGCCCGATTCTTTATATGGCGCATAAAAAAAATCCACGCAGTAAACATTTCCACCTAAGCATATTCTATAAGTGGTGCCTAGATTTAGGTGTGGTATATAGAATTCGCTTAGTTGATATCCCAGTGCTTAAAACTACGCATGTCTATTTACATCAACAAAAACATGGCGTAAATCCCTGTGCGTAGATTTACGCTCACTTGGCCATATTCTATAACTATGTGGGTAAATTTTGGAACACCCATGAAATGCTCATTTCCACACCCATAGCCATGTCCCCTTTGAACTGCATGCATTAGAATTTAGGCACAATTCATTATTTATTTATTTATTGCACTTGTATCCCACATTTTCTCACCTTTTTGCAGGCTGAATGTGGCTTACAAAGAACTGTTATGGCATTGCCATACCAGGGTAAAGAATACAATTGTTATTACAAAGAAGTCATAGAAGATAAGAGGATCTGGTCACGCTTACCGAGTTGTGCGTGTAAATCCTAACTATTGCCAATTAGTGCTCATTATTGATTAAGTGCTGCTATCAACGTTAATTAGCTTAAGTCAATTAAATTACACACATAGTTATAGGATACGCCTGGATTTCCATGCGGATCTCTAGGTGAGTTATATAGAATCTGGCAGTTAGTGCATCATAGAAGTTTCAGCACATGCTCAGAAATGAAACAAAACAAAATCATATCCTATCATCCTATCCTTCAACCCCCACAACATATGTACACACTATTTCCTATTATATGTTTCTCTATTTTTTCTGGAAGAAACACCTGACCAAATCAGGTTTTTTCCTCATTACTTTAAAAAGTGTTGTGCACTTCCTTGCTGTTCCTCAGATTTGACTAGTTCAGAAGTAGCTTAGACCAGAAATACACTCATATACATATAATTAAATCGAGTAATACATAATATTACAGGTTGTGTGTTTTAATTACAGTTGATGAGGCTGTAAATACAAGAATGGAAGCACAGTCTCACTTTACAGTGAAACCAGTATAGACATGCTGCCTGCTGACGTACATGCCAGATCTTACAGTAGATCTCCTGTGATGCACGTCATCTTGTAACAGTGAAACTTGTGAGTTACATAATTTCACATGTTCCATACCGCTCTGAAAATATCTTTAAATATCTAGTTTGCTCATTAAAATGATTGTTGTTTCATTCATTCTAAGATGCTTGTCTCTGTGAGTTTTTATCTGTCAAATCTAATGTTATGCAGTTGTTGGTACAACAAATGCAAAAATAGAGGTGATGATGTACAAGCAAACCAAAACCACCTAAATAGGTCTACCAAAATACTTCCTTCATAAAAACCTTTTTAAGCAAACTTCTTTTAATATCGTTTAAAGAGGCATGACTTGATTTTCAAAGCTTGTTTTCATAGACACACAAGAAAAGCCTTAATGAATCTGGCTCCTGGAGGGTAATTCTATAAAGTGGGTGCTAATAGTTATATGCGGATTACACATGTAAATTAGGGGGGTGACCAAAACTGAATCTGTGGCTGAAATTCACCACTTGCTTTCAGCCAAAAATGAATCCATCACTCCCCCCCCCCCCCCCCCACCCCGGAAGAGAACCAGGCTGCCTTATTGCCTTATCCTCATTGGTTTGGTCATCCCCACTTTGTCTGGACTACTAATGTGGAACATAGTAACATGGAGAGGCGTTTTCTAAAGGACAACCAAGTCAGAATAGAAACGTCCAGCTCATAACATCCAAAATGGATGTCCATCTCACATTTATTTTCCAGCAAGAAATACATCGGGATTTCCTGTTTGAAAATACACGAGATGGATATCCTCCAGCATGAACAAAGAACAACAAAGAGAGTCCAATTCTCCCGCAAAAACACACAAGGAAACAACAAGTCAAGCGGAAGATATCCAGAAGGACCAGACTGAAGTCGCAGATGTTAACAGCCAAAAATAATTTGTTAAGACCCTACACGGTCCGTGTTTCAGCCAAAAGGCCTTCTTCAGGGGTCTAAAACAAAAATATAAATACAAGTGTAAATAAAAATATATAAATAAATAAAAATGAAACATTTGTTCCATATGTAGTGCTATGTATAAGGTTAAAAAGCGACATAAATATAAATGACAACAGTTACACATGATGGCAGGCAAATTATGCAAATGAATAGTAAACACATATGTATAACATCAATAGTAGCAAAAATACATAATGAAGGCAAAAAACTTAAAAGCAACATGATAGATTGCAGTGGGTTAACCGAGAGCATCATCAGTGTCTTTAAGATAAGCGCCGATTTAAGCACGTTTGATAGATCCTGCCTTTTCTGTAAGCGATATAGTTTTTGTATTTTCTCTAGTATGCAGGCTAGTCTTCTCTTAATAATTTTGTATATAAAAGAATAGAACCCCTGACTGAATAAAGTGTACTTTTTTACTCTATTCTGGTTTATATGGTAGGGGGACTTTTTTGGAATCAGTTGTTTTTCTCCATTAGGTAGGAGTTTTTTGCACTGGTTCTTTTTCCCCCTCAAAGGAACCAATGATGTGAACAGACTCCCTGTGAATGGTAGTGGGTGGTAAAATCGCTATGATTTCTCCTACCGGCAGATTTGAGGTTCCAGTTATTTAATTTTTTGTATACAGATGGAGTGAACAAGTTACAACTTTATTTCTTATTAAACTAGTTTTGTGTTTATATCATTCATTTTTTACTTAGGGATCCACTTTGTTCATCACATGCCTCTTAGAATTCCATCATCATTTTTGTCTCCACCACCTCCCTTGGGAGAGGAATTCCAGGCACCAACCACCTTCTCCTTCCTGATGTTACTCCTAAGTCACCCAACTATCTACATGCCTAATGATCAAATATCCAAGTAAAACAACCACCCTAACCCTTCTCCCCTGGGCAGAAGCCCCTGGAGACACATCCCTGGTGTGAGAGGACAGGTCCTGGCTACAAGATCACTTCCTGTCTCTCCATGGTGATGCTCCTTTGAGGTGACCCTTCAGCACAGAGGTTGCCAGACTGAAGGTAGGCTTCCTCAATATAACACTCTATCTGCCTCAGCTCTTCCCAGTCTGCTACTCTAGCCCCCAGGGATCAGATCCATTCCCTGAGAACTAGGAGCTCTTTGCACCAAGTACACACATATGACCTCTCACCAAATGGAAGATAACCAAACACATGACACTCAAATGCAAAAGACTGGATAGCTCCCAACTTGCTGCTGGATTACTGCCTGCATCTTAGTATTGGTGAGTTTTGAGTTTTTAAGTTAATAATGGAGTAGGAGCATGTAAACTGAAGTCCCCTAAGATTGCTAGTTATATGTTAGTCTACTCTAATATTTAGAGTTTTTTTCTTTGTTTTTATTATTTTTAGGTTCCCCTCCTAGATCTAAACAACTGTGGAGTTAATACTAAAAGTGATTTAACTAGCCACAAACAGTTTGACTGGTTAAATCACTTGTGTTGGGCTATCCACTGATATTCAGTGGTTCCTAGTCGGTTAGTGCCTCTGAATATCACCACAGATCCCCAAACTGAGAGCCGGTTATTTTGTGGGTTGTCTGGGAGCAAAGTTGACTTTTATTTTTTTTTATTTGTTACATTTGAATCCCACATTTTCCCACCTATTTGCAGGCTCAATGTGGCTTACATAGTACCGGAGAGGCGTTTGCGAACTCCGGTGTGAACAAAGTGATGTTGTGGTAAGATACAGTTCATGTGGTACAGCCACATTAGGAATCGTAGAGCGGTAGTTGTGTTATGTCCATTACGTGCTTTAGTTTTGTTGTGTGGCCGAGGTCAGGCATTTAAGTTGGATCGATAGGGTATGCCTGTAGGTTGGTTTTTAGTGTTTTCCGGAAGTTTAGGTGGTCGTACATCGTTTTCAAGGCTTTTGGTAACACGTTCCACAGTTGTACGCTTATGTAGGAAAAACTGGATGCATAGGTAGATTTGTATTTAAGTCCTTTACAGCTTGGGTAGTGTAGATTTAGATGTGTTCGTATTGATTCGGATGTGTTTCTGGTTGGTAAGTCGATTAGGTCTGTCATATATCCAGGGGCTTCACCGGAGAGAATTTTGTGAACAAGAGTACAGATTTTGAAGGCAATGCGTTCTTTGATTGGGAGCCAGTGTAATTTTTCGCAGAGGGGTTTTGCACTTTCAAATCGCGTTTTTCCAAATATAAGCCTGACTGCTGTGTTTTGAGCTGTCTGGAGTTTCTTTAAGGTTTGTTCTTTGCATCCTGCATAGATTCCATTGCAGTAGTCTATGTGGCTTATTACCATTGATTGTATCAGGTTGCAAAATGTTTCCCTCGGGAAGAATTGTTTCATGCGTTGAGTTTCCACATTGAGTGGAACATTTTCTTTGTTGTGGATTTCACTTGGCTCTCCAGTGTTAAGTTGCGGTCCATTATGATGCTGAGGATTTTCAGGCTGTCTGAGATAGGGAGGGTGTAATCTGGGGTGTCGATACTTGTGGGGTTGTCCGTGCTGTGTTGGGATGAAAGGATGAGACAATGTATTTTTTCTTTATGGCGTTTTAGTTGAAATGCCCATGAGTCCATGATGTTCAAGCTGAGCTTGATTTCGTTGGTGATTTGTTAGTTTTGTATGGAATGTATATTATGACATCGTCTGCATAGATGAAAGGGTTAAGGCCTCGGTTGGATAAGGACTTGGCTAGTGGGGTCATCATTAGGTTGAAGAGGGTTGGTGATAGCGGTGATCCTTGTGGTACTCCACAGCCTGCTTTCCATGGTGATGATATGTTTACTTGATATGTTCTTGTGGTTAGGAAACCCTTGATCCAGCTGAGTATGTTTCCACCGATCCCGAACTTATCTAATAGTCTTATTAATATATTGTGGTTTACCATGTCGAATGTGGTTTATGTGGTTGTGCCAATATTCAGCAATTAACTGCCTAAGTGGTCAAATCATAAGTACATAAGTAATGCCACATTGGGAAAAGACCAAGGGTCCATCGAGCCCAGCATCCTGTCCACGACAGCGGCCAATCCAGGCCAAGGGCACCTGGCAAGCTTCCCAAACGTACAAACATTCTATACATGTTATTCCTGGAATTGTGGATTTTTCCCAAGTCCATTTAGTAGCGGTTTATGGACTTGTCCTTTAGGAAACCATCTAACCCCTTTTTAAACTCTGCCAAGCTAACCGCCTTCACCATGTTCTCCGGCAACGAATTCCAGAGTTTAATTACGCGTTGGGTGAAGAAAGATTTTCTCCGATTTGTTTTAAATTTACTACACTGTAGTTTCATCGCATGCCCCCTAGTCCTAGTATTTTTGGAAAGCGTGAACAGATGTTTCACATCCACCTGTTCCACTCCACTCATTATTTTATATACCTCTATCATGTCTCCCCTCAGCCGTCTCTTCTCCAAGCTGAAAATCCCTAGCCTCCTTAGTCTTTCTTCATAGGGAAGTCGTCCCATCCCCGCTATCATTTTAGTCGCCCTTTGCTGCACCTTTTCCAATTCTACTATATCTTTCTTGAGATGCGGCGACCAGAATTGAACACAATACTCAAGGTGCGGTCGCACCATGGAGTGATATAACGGCATTATAATATCCTCACACCTGTTTTCCATACCTTTCCTAATAATACCCAACATTCTATTCACTTTCCAAGCCGCAGCAGCATACTGAGCAGAAGGTTTCAGTGTACTATCGACGACGACAACCCCCAGATCCCTTTCTTGGTCCGTAACTCCTAATGTGGAACCTTGCATGACGTAGCTATAATTCGGGGTTTTTTTTTCCCACATGCATCACCTTGCACTTGCTCACATTAAACGTCATCTGCCATTTAGCCGCCCAGTCTCCCAGTCTCGTAAGGTCCTTCTGTAATTTTTCATAATCCTGTCTCGAGTTAGCGACTTTGAATAACTTTGTGTCATCAGCAAATTTAATTACCTCGCTAGTTACTCCCATCTCTAAATCATTTATAAATATATTAAAAAGCAGCGGTCCTAGCACAGACCCCTGAGGAACCCCACTAACTACCCTTCTCCATTGTGAATACTGCCCATTTAACCCCACTCTCTGTTTCCTATCCTTCAACCAGTTTTTAATCCACAATAGGACTTTTCCTCCTATCCCATGACCCTCCAATTTCCTCTGTAGCCTTTCATGAGGTACCTTGTCAAACGCCTTTTGAAAATCCAGATACAAGATATCAACCGGCTCCCCTTTGTCCACATGTTTATTTACTCCTTCAAAGAATCAAAGTAAATTGGTCAGGCAAGATTTCCCCACACAAAAGCCGTGCTGACTCGGTCTCAGTAATCCATGTCCTCGGATGTGCTCTGTAATTTTGTTTTTAATAGTAGCCTCTACCATTTTCCCCGGCACCGACATCAGACTCACCGGACTATAATTTCCCAGATCTCCCCTGGAACCTTTTTTAAAAATGGGCGTTACATTCGCCACCCTCCAATCTTCCGGTACCACGTTTGATTTTAAGGATAAATTGCATATCACTAGCAGTAGCTCCGCAAGCTCATTTTTCAGTTCTATCAGTACTCTAGGATGAATACCATCCGGTCCAGGAGATTTGCTACTCTTCAGTTTGCTGAACTGCCCCAGTACATCCTCCAGGTTTACCGTGAAGTCAGTAAGTTTCTCCGACTCGTCTGCTTGAAATATCATTTCCGACACCGGTATCCCACCTAAATCTTCCTCGGTGAAGACCGAAGCAAAGAATTCATTCAATCTCTCCGCTACGTCTTTGTCTTCCTTGATCGCTCCTTTTACCCCTCGGTCATCCAGCGGCCCAACCGATTCTTGTGCCGGCTTTCTGCTTTTAATATACCGAAAAAAGTTTTTACTATGCTTTTTTGCCTCTAATGCTATCTTTTTTTCGTAATCCCTCTTGGCCTTCTTTATCTGCGCCTTGCATTTGCTTTGACACTCCTTATGCTGCTTCTTGTTATTTTCAGACGGTGTCTTCTTCCATTTTCTGAAGGCATTTCTTTTAGCCCTAATAGCTTCCTTCACCTCACTTTTCAACCAGGCCAGCTGTCTTTTGGAGTTCCGTCTTTCTTTTCTAATTTGTAGAATAAAATCAGACTGCATAAAGGTCAATCCTATCTTTTTGCAATGTTGCTTAGGCAGCCACATAAACCTGGATATTCAATGCCAGTACCCGGATATGAATACCACTATCATCTTAAAAATCACTCACCGGGGGAGACATCACAGAAGCGCATGGAGCCAGTTAGGTCATGGCCGTGAAACCGGATCTGAGTTTTGACTCTTATGGTTTAATAATGGAAGCTGCTAGCGATCTCTTATGGTATAATAGCGCTTAGTAGCAGCCAGGTATCCTAGGAATAGTTAAGCAATGCTACTTGCGATAGATATATCTTTATGATAATTTATAAAGGCAACATAGCTACTTATGTGCATTTATAAATTAAGAACCCAAAACCAGTCCAAAAATGCACAATTCTCCTCTCTCCCCTGCCCTCCCATCCATGCCCAGTGATTCTCCTTTGCCCCATCCTCCCCTTCCATCCATGCCCAGCGATTCACCCCAGCCCCCACCTGTCCCCTTTTCAGCTCCCGAGTTCCAGCCTTAGCCCCCTTCTCAGCTGTTGCTAGTTCCAACCCCAGCCCCCCACTTCCCCGCCCTCTTCTCCCACGACAGCCCCCTTTTTGCTCCTGCCATCCTGCGTTTAAAACTGTCTTACATCAAAGTCAAAGCAGCAGCAGCAGTGAAAAAAGCAGGCTTGCCTCGAGCCTTCCCTTCTCTCAGTGTCCCGTCCTAGCCACATTGAGCCTACAAAGAGGTGGGATAATGTGGGATACAAATGCAATAAATAAATAAATAAATAGTGGAAACAGGAAATTACATCAGAGGAAGGCAGGACACTGAGAGGGAAGGGAAGGCTTGCGAGCCTGCTTGTTTCACTGTCTGCTGCCACCGCTGCTCTTTGACTTTGAAGTAAAAGATTTAAATACAGGGCAGCAGGAACAAAACGGGACCTGAGGGTGGGCAGGTGGGGGCCTCGGGCTGTGGCTGCGGTTGGAGCTATGAGCCGCCGGTGACAGTAAGCATGGCTTGTGGTGCCCTCCAGAGGTTGGCACCCCCTGCCATGCTTACCGGATTGCGCAGGCTGTGCACTACCACAGGATACCTCAGCACGTCCCATGGTAGTGCTCTTTTAGTGCGCGGTAGGCCTGTTGTAGGCCTATGGTTGCTTAGTAAAAGGGCCCCAAATTGACTAACACTGCTTATGTAGATTTTAATATGTTTGTGTACAGTTTTTTTGTAGTTTTTTGGTCAATATTTAAAACAATTTAACTAGCCAGGAGATGCTCCTGCCCAGTTAAAACCGAGTTGGCCAACCCAGGAGCAGATATTCAACTGCACTTAATTGGACAGTGCCATTGACTATCTTCTCTGACTGGTACAGCACTCTCTCTACGTCCAGGTGATCTGGACGTAGAGTCAAAGTAGAGAGATGGGAGGTATATGGGCACCAGCAATATTTATTTTTTGTTACATTTGTACCCCGCGCTTTCCCACTCATGGCAGGCTCAATGCGGCTTACATGGGGCAATGGAGGATTAAGTGACTTGCCCAGAGTCACAAGGAGCTGCTTGTGCCTGAAGTGGAAATTGAACTCAGTTCCACAGTTCCCCAGGACCAAAGTCCACCACCCTAACCACTAGGCCACTCCGCCACTCAGTGTGGTGGCTGCATAACTAACTGGGCGTGTTGGACTGCATAAAAAGACACTGTAACTATGCCCAGTTAGCTATCCTGCTTATTTTTGAAGGAGATCGCCGGCCATCTTCTGACACAAATCGGGAGATGGACGGCCATCTCCTGAACCCGGCCAAATTGGTGTAATGGAAAGCCGATTTTGGCCGGCTCCAACTGCTTTCCATCGCAGAGCCGGCCAAAGTTAAAGGGGGCGTTTTGGAAGGGTATGGAAGGCGGGACGGGGGCGTGGTTATGAGATGGCCAGCTTCGGCCAATAATGGAAAAAAGATGGCCGGCTCTGACAAGCATTTCGCCAGCTTTACTTGGTCCATTTATTTTTACGACCAAGCCTCAAAAAAGTGCCCCAATTGACCAGCGGACCACCAGAGGGAATCGGGGATGACCTCCCCTTACTCCCCCAGTGGTCACTAACCCCCTCCCACCCAAAAAAAAAAGTAAAAAACATTTTTTTGCCAGCCTGAAATGTCATATCCAGCTCCCTGACAGCAGTATGCAGGTCCCTGGAGCAGTTTTTTGTGGGTGCAGTGCACTTCAGGCAGGTTGACCCAGGCCCATCCCCCCCTACCTGTTACACTTGTGGTGGTAAATGGGAGCCCTCCAACCCCCCCCCCCCCAAAACCCACATGTAGGTGCCCCCCTTCGGGCTATGGTAGTGGTGTAAAGTTGTGGAGAGTGGGTTTTGGGGGGGATTTGGGGGGCTCAGCACCCAAGGTAAGGGAGCAATGCACCTGGGACCAATTTTTGAAGTTCACTGCAGTGCCCCCTAGTTGGTGTCCTGGCATGTCAGGGGGACCAGTGCACTACAAATGCTGGCTCCTCCCACGACCAAATACCTTGGATTTGGCTGGGTTTGAGATCGCCGGCATTAGTTTCCATTATCGCCAGAAACTAATGCCGGCCATCTCTAAAGCCGGCCCAAATGCTGAGATTTGGCCGGCTCCAACCGTATTATCGAAACAAAAGGTAGTCAGCTATCTTTTTTCGATAATACAGTTGGGGCGCCGTTCGATTATGCCCCTTTATGTGGTTTACCAACCAAAGACTAGTACTGGTACCTGGATAGGGCCTGTCTTTGGATATCCAAGTCTAATTTAGCTTGTAGCGATCAGAATTTAAAGAAATGCTGGCTACCACTGCCTGAATATTGACCCACGTACTATTGCTTTTGACACTGAACTCTTCAAAGAAGTGCTTCAGAATAAAGCAAGAAAGAAATCATAATAAATAATTAGAATAAATAAATAAATGTTGTACTGAGAAAGGGAAAACTAAGTCCCATAATGAATGTGATAATCTGGTTATGTGATTCCACGTAGATAGAAGCAAATCCAAAAATATGTTCAAGGATTACTCTCTTCCCTCCTTCCTATGGGTTCAACCATCTCATAAATTATGCAAAGCCTTAAAACGTTCTATTATACTAAAGCTTTTGCCGATATTAGGGATCGAGGGACATGACGCACTCTGCTGGGTGGGTTATTCTCAATGTTCTCTTCAACTCCTTCTCTCCTCTAGGTTTAAAACGTAATTTCTTTTCTGCTCTCTGATCTTTTTTTAGGTTTATAAAACTACTCATAACATGCCTCTACATTCTTCTTCCCTCTAAAGGGTCATGGATTTGATATACTACCATTTCTATGGTACCACCAACTAGATTTATAATGTAACAAAGTACGTGTAAGCCAATCTGAAGCCCTTGGACTAAGGGTGGTATAGCAAATGCATGATTTAACTAAAACTAAATTTGTTTCTAGAAACACAGGGCTATTCAGCAGAGTTGGGGCATGGGAAGGTGAAACCATGCCTAAGAGCAGGGGCGTAGCCAACCCCCCCCCCCCCCCGCCACCTTCGACCCCTGCCACCATCGCCCCTCCCCTGCCACTTTCCATCACCCCTCCCACCGCCACGGGGATAGAAAGTGGCGGGAGAGAGGTGGTGGCGGCAGGGGTCAAATATAGAGGGGGCCAGGGCTAAATCTGTGGGGGCCCATGCCCCTGTGGCCCAACCTAGCTACGCCCCTGTCTAAGCAGTAATAACTTCCAACCTTCTACATTGGAAAAAAACTGCTGCTTTGAAGAGCAACATTGTATAGTGTATACTTTTATTGAGAAAGCGTAATCTTCAAACTGCCTAAAGTACCAGAATTCTTTGTCCCAGTTCCATTGCTCTGATGGTCTTTTTAAGAAAAGGATGTAATTGATTTTATTTTGGAGCCCTTTATTAAGCTGTGCTAGAAAGTGGTCAGTGCTATCACCAGCATGGGTCTTTCCCACTCACTGAGGCCACTTTTAGCATGGCAGCAAAATGGCTGATTTTCCATAATTCCCATTAGTGTGTGGCCTTCAGCGCGTGAGCACTTACAGACACCTATTTTCTAGGTAGTAAGGGCTCAGGCGCTAATTGGTTAGTGCACAATGATGTAACTGCGCTGATTAGCACACTACATGCCTACTCTCCACCTCTAGATACACCCTATTTTTTAATGCATGGGAACCAAGCACTGATCCCCAAGCTACCACGGGATGCCTGAGCGCGCCCTGTAGTAATGGTTTTTAACCTGCAGTAAGAATGTGTTACTGCTTACCGCAGCTGAGTAAAAGGCTCCCTTATTAAACAAATAATACGTATGCCAGAAAAACTGGATGAACTGAAGCCTTTTTGCTTCATCTACCATGTTTAATTGGAAGAACTGTGCTAGAACGTGATGAATATACATAATGCCCTGCCTCTACAGCAGGGGTTCTCAACCCAGGTTTTCAGGATATCCACAATGAATGTGCATGAGCTAAATTTGCATGCACTACCTCCATTGTATGCAAATCTGTCTCATGCATATTCATTGTGGGTATCCTAAAAACTTGACTGGATGGGGTATCCCGAGGACTGGGTTGAGAACCCCTGCACTATAGATACAGGATAGAGAAACTGGGGGATATTTTAAGAGATTTACTAGGTAGTTCACACTGAAACAAGCATTGACATAGACTAATTAGTATTTGCTACATAGTTTGGTGGCTTTGTGAGCTTTTATGTTGCTGTATACTTTATATTTTTTGTTTTAAATATTGCTAGTTCTTATTTAGTCATTTTTATTGTGTGTATATTGTTTTCTGCTTAGAATGTTGAGATAATGCAGAAAAATAAAGCAGGGGCATACAGCCCCTATATTTTCATTTTGGTTGGTTGCTGAGGCCAGTGTTAGGGAGTGGCACCCATGGAAATTGTCCTGGGCCCCTCATCTTCACCTCAATCTGAAGAAGGCATGGGCGGAAGGTAAGAACACTTAAGAAAATATATAATGGCTTCTCAATAGTCTACTGTCTTGGAACTGGTAAACTAAAAAAAAAAGTAGATAGTGTTCACTCAAAAATATTCTAACGGTGGAAAAAAGGTCTCATTTGTCACTGGGATATGATGTCAGTTATCAACACCAAATAAATAAGTGAATCCCACTAATGACTGAAATAATCATTGACCAAAAAACCCACTCCTACCTAAATCAGTGCATTGTAACATTTTATATGATTTTTTTTCAATTATATTGTATCTTTGTTTCCCATTGATCTATCATGTAGCATTCTTCAAAAAACATTATTGGCACTCAAAAAAATGTAATCGAATGAGTAGCAATTGGCACAAAGCTATCAAATGTAGTATCACTTATCTGAAAGCTCAGCGGACCCCTGGGAATGTATTCCTGTCTGCATATTCAATCACTGCGGAGCTGTTTAACTCCAATCGAATGGATGCTTAGAAATTAGACAGGGTGGAGATCCAAGATGGCGGCGTAACAAGTTGTGTGAAGAGACGCTCTGAATCCTGGCTTGGAATACAAATCTTTCTGTGAAAAAAATGCCGCATTCTAAAAGAAAGGGGGTGACGCGGATAGTTCCCCCACCTACCTCGACTCCCTCGACGATCCAAACAGGCCTCGAACGCTTCTTCGCGCCAGTCTCCCAATCATTTGGAGGTATGGATCCCATAGCGGGGATCTCTGGGGAAGCAGGGACCCTGCTGGGAGAGGAAATATCTCTCTCTCCACCGACAACTATGAAACCTCCGTGTCCAGCGTCAGTAGCGAAGCCCGATGAGGAGTGTACCCCTACCGGAAGTGTTGTGGGCAGGGCTCCCAGTGAGGGTCGGGAGACGCTAGAGCGTACGCTGGGAGTAAAGGCAGGAGCCCTAGGACGAACGCAGGAGGTAAATCTAGATATGATATGGACAATGTTGAATAAAATGGATGTGATGTTACAACAGACCTCAGGAGAAGTCAGCACTTTTGATAAAAAATTTCAAGATTTGAATTCAAAGATAGACCTGATTAAAGGGAAAATAGCAGAAAAAGTAACTGCTCTTCAGCAGAAAGTAGACTCTATTCAAGAATTTAAAAGTGGAGTGATAAAAGATAATCTTGAGATGCGAAGAAAAGTGGAACAAATTGAAAATTTTAATAGGAGACTTAATTTGCGACTATTGAATTTTCCCCAACTCCCTGGGATTAACCCACATGACTTGTTCAAAAAATACCTCAATGAAGTTTTGAAAATACCCCTGATGCAATACCCCCGGTTAACAAATCAAACCTATAAATGGCAAGTGACCGACTCACCTGCAAATGCGCAGTAGAGACTTCCCTCTCTGTCCCGCCCCCGCGTCAAGACGTGATGACGGGGAAGGGGGGCGGGACAGAGAGGGAAACTGCGCTGAAGGGGAGGGAGGGAACCGCTGACGTCGCTACCGCTCCCCCCCCCAAGGTAGCCGCTACCGCCCCCCCACCCCCGGAGACGCCACCACCCCCCCTTCACCCGGCCCGGGCCCTCTCTTCGTTATTGAACTTACAGCAGCGCCGAAACAGCAGCAAGCAGCTCAGCTTCAGCTCCCGTCGGCCTTCCTTCCCTGCCTGTGCCCCGCCCTCGCCGACGTGACGTCACACGAGGGCGAGGCACAGGCAGTGAAGGAAGGCCAACGGGAGCTACTGCTTGCTGCTGTTTCGGTGCTGCTGTAAGTTGAATAACGAAGAGAGGGCCCGGGCCGGGTGAAGGGGGGGGGTGGCGACTCCGGCGTGGGGGGGGGGCGGTAGCGGCTACCTTGGGGGGGGGGAGGTGACATGGGACGTCTCAGAAGGAGGGGGGCCTTGGAGCTGGGAGG
Organism: Microcaecilia unicolor; assembly: GCF_901765095.1. NCBI lineage: Eukaryota > Metazoa > Chordata > Amphibia > Gymnophiona > Siphonopidae > Microcaecilia > Microcaecilia unicolor. The sequence goes on along the minus strand of NC_044034.1, from coordinate 242,050,028 downwards.
GAGGGAGGGAAGGAAGGGGGCCTGGGGAGCTGGGGGGGCCTGGGGCCTTGGAACTGGGAGGGAGGGAGGGAAGGGGGCCTTGGGAGCTGGGGGGGCCTGGGGCCTTGGAACTGGGTGGGAGGGAGGGCGGGGGGACTTGCAGCTGGGAAGGGGGGGAGGACTGGAGCCTTGGAGCTGGGAGGGGGGGCAGGGGGGCCCTTACAGTTGTGAGGGAGAGCAGGGGGCCTTGGAACTGGGAGGGAGGGAACTGGGGGGCCTTGGGAGCTGGGGGGGCCTGGGGCCTTGGAACTGGGTGGGAGGGAGGGAGGGCGGGGGGCCTTGCAGCTGGGAAGGGGGGAGGACTGGAGCCTTGGAGCTGGAGGGCATGGGGGCTGTTACAGTTGTGAGGGAGAGCAGGGGGCCTTGGAACTGGGAGGGCGGGAGGGAAGGGGGCCTTGGGAGCTGGGGGGGAGGGCCTGGGGCCTTGGAACTGGGAGGGAGGGAGGGCAGGGGGCCTTGGGAGCTGGGGGGAGGGCCTGGGGCCTTGGAACTGGGAGGGCGGGCAGGCAGGGGGCCTTGCAGCTGGGAAGGGGGGAGGACTGGAGCCTTGGAGCTGGGAGGGAGGGCAGGGGGGCCCTTACAGTTGTGAGGGAATGGGGCCCCTTACAGTTGTGAGGGAGAGCAGGGGGCCTTGGAACTGGGAGGGAGGGAAGGGGGCCTTGGGAGCTGGGGGGGGGGGCCTTGGGAGCTGGGGGGGAGGGAGGGCAGGGGGCCTTGCAGCTGGGAAGGGGGGAGGACTGGAGCCTTGGAGCTGGGAGGGAGGGACAGAGGGGGCCTTGGAGCTGGCAGGGAAGGAGGATGGCAGGGGCTTTGCAGCTGCAACGGGAGGGGGGCCTTGGGGAAAAAAACATTCCAATACCCGCCCGTTTTTACGGGCTTAACGGCTAGTTATATTATATTTCAGCTTCTAAGGGAGAATTGGGAAAAAAACAAGAAGTACCACACACTTTAGATCTTGATGATATACAGTATCAGCTATTTTGGAACAAACTGTAGATGAGACTACGCAAAGGTCAACTTTGATTGTTTCCTTAATTTTTGAACAGGATTTGAATAATATCATGAAAATGTACTTTAGGAACTTACAAACCTGTTTTGGAGGAGTAAAGGTGCAGATTTTTCCTGATGTCACAAAATCGACCCAACAGAGAAGGAAAGCCTTCTTGGCATTTAAAAAAAGAACGCTTGAGATAGGAGGGATGTTTTTTCTTGCCTACCCATGTAAATGCCTTGTTAGGTTGGGCCAGGTTAAATACACCTTTTATTCACCAGATAGTCTAAAATCATTTCTTGATTCTAAACAACTGTAATAGTTAGAAATATTATGGGAGAATATATGCCGCCTTAATTTCTTTGATTAAAGATTTGTAATAATTCTTCCCTAACTCTGATCGCCCCCTTTAATAATGGGGTCTAAGAAAGCTTCATGAATCATGATTAAAAGAAAAGTTTTATGTTTAGGAAGCATATTATTATTTTCTTTGAAGATTTAATTTTGAATGTTGTTATGGTTTCTTAAATAATGTGTTATGGCTGTATTTCAAAGCAAGTGTATTCTTGTTTAAATGAAAAATTAATAAACAAATTGAAAAAAAAGAAATTAGACAGGGTGGTGTCCTATTCTGAATCTAACCTTTTTCCTCCATTAGAATATTTTTGAGTGAACACTGTCTACTTTTTGTTCAGTTTACCAGTTCCACGTACAAGGCAGGATTAACCCTTTGGTGGGCTCTAGGCAAACACGTATCTTGGGTTCCCTTTTTAATATATACCCATTTTAAAACTTCCATAAATGTGGCACTGCCTGGTTCTGAGCGCAGAGGAGGAAACAGCACATAAGATCAACCAATGTGAATACACATAACTCCTCCACACTTATTCAGAACTGTTTTATAATAGTTGCTTATTATACTACTATCATGTTTTATCATTATCATGTTACCCAAGATCTTTCTGTATCACTAAATGTCTATTTTCCGATTTATGTCCACCATTCATGATGTATTGTAAACCACATTGAGCCTGCAAAGAGGTGGGAAAATGTGGGATACAAATGCAATAAATAAAATAAATAACATAAAAGAGGCACACTGGCATTCTTCCTCTTCCTACTACTTATCATTTCTATAGCACTACAAGGCATACGCAGCGCTGTACACCATACACAAAAAACAGTCCCTGCTCAAAGAGCTTACAATCTAGAGCCAGGCAAACTGAATGACCAACACACAAATATGCCTTCGGAACATTTACATTTGTACATCTAACTGGACCCCAGGCAATGCCTAGTTTTGTTTTAATCCTGCCCCGCCTATGTCTTACTTTTGTTACCCTTACTATTAAAAACAAGGGGGCCTGTCCTGTTAACAGAAACTGAAGATGTCTTCAACACTAGATGGCACTGTTTGCTTACATATGAAGAATAATATGCACAGTAAGCTATAACCACTACTACTACTACTATAAATCACTTCTATAGCGCTACCAGTCGTACGCAGCGCTTTACAATTGAACATGAAGAAGACAGTCCCTGCTCAAAAGAGCTTACAATCTAAATCAGGACAAACAGACAGGACCAAAAAGGATAAGGGAAGGACAGACAGACAGACAGAAGGACACATAAGGATAAGATAAAAGTTACAAGAATCTGTGCTAACACAAACAATAACAAATTATATTTAGACTAATATGGGCATGTTACACTGTGAAAGGAGTATGAGGTATGATGTGATACTTCATAAATATACCTGATCTTGATTTGTCCTTGCTATTTTCATGGCACAGAACATAGAAATCTGCCTGGCACTGTCCTTGTTCTAAAACTTCTGAATTTGTCATCAAAGCTCCTGAAAAGCCCCACTCCAGCCCATCCAAATCTGTTCAGCCACGATCAGGGCACAGACAGTAGAAGCCTGCCCAGCACTGGCATTGCTTCCCAATTTCTGTGTTGCCACCTAGTCACTGCTAAGCTTCTTTGGATCTATTCCTTCTAAACAGGATTCTTTTGTGTTTCTCTCACACATTTTTAAATTCTGTAACTGTTTTCATCTCCACCACCTCCCGCGGAATGGCATTCCAGGTTTCTACCACCCTCTTGGTGAAAAAGTACTTCCTAACATTATTCCTGAATTGGCCCCTTTTCAACCTTAATTCATGTCCTTTAGGTCTACCACCTTCCCATTTTTGGAATAGGTTTGTTTGTAGTTTAATACCTTTCAAATATCTGAACATCTGTATCATGTCACCCCTGTTTCTCGTTTCCTCCAGGGTGTACATGTTCTGGTCATCAAGTCTCTTCTCATATGTCTTTCTACACAAACCCCCATACCATTTTCGTTGCTTTTCTCTGAACTGCTTCAAGTATTTTTACATCCTGAGCAAGATACGGCCTCCATAATTGAACACAATACTCCAAGTGGGGCCTCACCAACTACTTGTACAGAGGTATCAACACCTCCTATCTTCTGCTTATACCCCTCTCGATGCAGCCTAGCATCCTTCTGGCCGTGGCCACCGTCTTGTCACATTGTTTTGTCACCTTGAGATCCTCAGACATCATCACTCCAAGATCCCTCTCCTGAGCTGAATTTATCAATCTCTCTCCTCCTATCTAGTACATCTCCTGCACATCATTGCATTACATTTTAACTGCCAGACTCTTGACCATTCTTCTAATTTTTGGAGATCTCTTCTCATGGTTTCTACTCACCCCCCCCCCCCTCCGGGGTATCCACTCTATTGGCTATCTTTGTGTTATCCACAAAGAGGCAAAACTTTTCCTTCTAACCCAATGTCTCTCATAAATATATTAAACAGAATCAGCCCTAATACCAAACCCTGAGGCACTCCACTATTCACCTTCCTTTCCTCTGAGTGGATTCCATTTACCACCACTCTTTGCCACCTGTTGGTCAACTAGTTTCCAATCCAGTTCACCACTTTGGGTCCTAAGTTCATCCCTCTCAGCTTATTCATGAGACATATATTCCCTCTCAAGGGTTTTGGGGTCCAGAATGAATATTTTGAAATAAAAGGGTTTAGATAGGAGATATGGAGAATGCACCAAAAATATTTCACATAATTTTAGAAAAATTAGATCCAATATGGTATTGATGCTATTGGCAACAAAAGGTAGTATTTCTGACTTATGCTGCTTTGACTGTGATTCTGGGCCTCTAGTTTCTGACTTTGAAAGAAGTTGCCTGTTTCTATGAGCACAAGTCAGGGAAAGTTTTAAGATTTACCCTTTGATGAATTCAGTTCTTTTTGCTTAGCAAAAAAAAAACATCTGATGAATGTTTTTATGACTTCTTATATGTCTCCAAATGAGTTACACTACTGCTTAGTAAAAGAGAGAGCTCATTGTTGGAATTTTGCTTTGAGGGAGTGTCTCTGAGCCGTCAAGCCCAGATGGCACCTGTGGAACTGGCAGAAACTATGTTTAATAGAATGGAGACTACAGACTGTAGATAAGCAGCTCCTCATGGAGTTTTCACTGCTATGCAGGACCCCAGAAAAAAGTGTGGAAACTATACCGGATAAGAAGCTGGTTGCCCCACATGATGCTGGCAGCAGAATTGACTTTGGGTATGCTCCTGAAGGGGTATTACACTGAGGAAACAACACTGCAAAACATATTGGCATTAATTTTAAGAGGTAATATTATGAACGCCAACATGAACACTACCAACACTTTGTCAAGCAAGAACAAATGGCGGAATTGGACCAGAGACTCTAGAAGACTGTCACGAAACGCCTAGTCACCCACCTGGCATTACCCCGTGGCCACTCTATCCCCAGCACAGCTCAGGTCCACCTGCACCTGCCGCTTGTGCTCTACACTAGCACCCTCCTCCCACCGACTGGGTCTCAACCGCCTCTGGGTGAGTCTTTCGCTCTCAAACTATCCCCAGTAATTTCTAGGTTACTGGGGCCACAATCCCAGTGCTCCCACAGTTCCTAGAAAGCACTCACAGACCCAACATAGAAACCATCAGGATTCTTAATCAGTTGAGTCAATAAACTAAAAAAAGGTCTGAAAAATTATAACAATGTACTGAAAAGGTGCAATCAGCCAAACAATACTGGATGGACTGTTCAGGTCTTTATCTGTCGTCATTTATTATGTTAGGTATCTGAACTATGGATCAATTATAACACTAACTAAACACTTGTATACTATCTAACTAGCACCTGGGGAGATCAGGACATATAGCTGCTCACGTTATCAAATATAACTTTTCACAGTGCTTCAGCAAAGAAAACTAATTTTCTCTTTTCCCTGGCTGAAACTGGAGCAACAGCCAGTAACTCCTGGGTAACTTTAAACTCCAAGCCATTCAGAGTCCAGAACAACAAAATTTGAAAACAGCTGGCCACGTCACTGCAGGCACTTCCTCTTTGTGCTTAAACTAAAAGAGGAATCATTCACTTACCTGCAACAGCTTAAAACATAACATGCACCACCTGCTGGCCAAACTAGAGAAATAGATTGCAGGAAAATATCACAACATTTATCACAGGCTTAAAAAACCCATTGTTTTGTCACAAAGACTAATACGGCAAGGGAACTGGGCTCATTTGTTAAAAGATAATTTAACAGGGATGTGCATTTATTTCAAAACAAATAAAATGACAAAGGTACTTTTTGTTCATTCTCTATTAAATTAACCAAATGGTCGCAGGTCCAGCATGAATCAAAATTGGCTGGTACTATTATACGCTGTGACGGCCAGACACATTGCAGCTATCTGAGGGGAGGTGGGGGGGGGGGGGGAGCACAGTCATTTGAAACTTTTGACAAGGAGTCAAACAAACCTATCCCCGCCTCACTTCTGCCAAATTCCATGGATGATATGGATGATGATATTAGCAAGAAACTAAAACCTGCACTATATTGTTTTTTCTTTTCTTTCCTGAGCTTCAGGAAGAAAATGTGAGTTGTTAGAAACTGCAGGCTAGAAGAGTTAAAAACTAAAGGTAAAAACATATTAAGCAGACAGAAACAAAGCAAATTTTTCCCAGTGAATTTGCCTATGGAGACACTCAGTTACTCCTTCATGCAACCCTTTCATGATGTAATCCAAGGATTCTCAACACAGTCCTTGGGACACACCTAATGAACTGGGTGTTCAGAATACCCACAATGAATATACATGAGATAGAGCTGCATGTCCTACCTCCATTGTATGCAAATTTCTCATGAATATTTATTGTAGGTATCCTGAAAACCTGACTGCCTAGGTGTGTCTCGCGGACTAAACTGAGAACCCCTGATCTAATCTAACCCTGTTGGTGCATCTGTTCTCCATTCCCCAAGGATTTGGAGTCTCCTTACAATGTTGGTGCTGCTTTGCCCTGGTGCCTTGGGGTGGCCCTGTTGATACTGGTGCTATTTGCCCACTCCCAGTCCTTTGGAGTCTTTATTCCACTGTTAGTGCCCTATGCCATCTTTTGGATTCATGGGTCTTCATGTGCCCTATGCCGTCTTTTGGATTCATGGGTCTTCATGTGCCCTATGCCATCTTTTGGATTCATGGGTCTTCATGCCACTCTTGTTGTCCCTGAGTGCTTTTGCAGACTGTGAAATATTGCAGGAAGTCCTTAGGAAATTGGAAGGCTGGGTGTCCAAATGGCAGATGAAATTTAATGTGGACAAATGCAAAGTGATGCACATTGGAAAGAATAATCTGAATCACAGTGACCTGATGCTAGGGTCCACCTTGGGGGGGGGGGGGGGGGGGGGGGGGTCGATGCTCAAGAAAACGATCTGGGTGTAAATGCAAACAGGATGCTAGGAATTATTAGGAAAGGGATTGTGAATAAAACCAAAAATACTATAATGCCTTTGTATCGCTCCATGGTACATCCACATCTTGAGTATTATGTTCAGTTCTGGTCACCGTATCTCAAAAATGATAACAGCGGAATTAGAAAAGGTTCAAAGAAGAGCATCTAAAATGATAAAGGGGATGGAACTCCTCTCGTATGAGGAAAGGCTCAAGAGGTTAGGGCTTTTCAGCTTGGAAACGAGATGGATGAGGGGAGATATGATTGAGATCTACAAACTCCTGAGCAGTATAGAACGAGTAGAAGTAAATTAATTTTTTACTTCTTCCAAAAGTACAAGACTAGGGGACACTCGAGGAAGATACATAGAAGTACTTTTAAAACAAAGAGGAAATATTTTTTCATGCAACAAATAGTTAAACTCTGGAACTCTTTGCCGGAGGATGTGGTAACAGTGGTTAGCGTATCTGGGTTTAAAAAGGTTTGGACAAATTCTTGGAGGAAAAGTCCATAGTCTGCTATTGGGACAAACATGGGAAGCAACTGCTTGCCCTGGGATTTGTAGTATAGAGTGGTGCCACAATTTGGGTTCCTGCCAGGTACTTGTGACCTGGCTTGGTCACTATTTGGAAAACAGGATACTAAGCTAGATGGACAATTGGTCTGACCCAGTATGGCTACTCTTAATGTTCAAGCAGTCATAGCAGACTATGAAACCACAGCCTTACCCACCATCCCTTCCCCTCATTCATAAAACAAACTGCAATCCCTCCACCCACCCTCTCCATCCCCTTAACCCTAGAACGCATATTGGGGGCCTTTTAGGCCCCCATGCTTACATTTTTGCTATTATCTGCAAAATTACTTTAGAATTTTGAAACTCAAGGTATTACTCAAGTATGTCATTGTTGATAATATCCAGTTGTTCATATAATTTTTTTTCATAGGCATTATGGTGTAACAATGCTTGTTTGGTGAAAACTACATCTGTACGAATTGGGGGCCTTTTAGGCCCCCGCTGTTTTTATCATGTTCTCAGAAGTGTTTGTGTCTCAAGTTACTTTATTTGTACTCAGTAATGCTGGTGGAGGGGCCAGGGTGTGGATAATAACATGTGAGGATGTCATGTGATTTTTGGAGGGAGTGATAAGGCCATGACATCACCTCAGGTCCTCTGAACACTGAGGACAGTATACACTGTGAGCTAATTGCTGAAGGACCTGTGATAAGATAAGCTGTTGAGAGGAAATCTGTTTCATTTTCTAACATCTAGTCAGCAATGGCACAGTCTTCCTCCAAGTGTCTGACTGACCAGGAGATTGAAGCGATTATATTTCAAAGCGATGATGAAAGTGAACTATCTTTGTCTGATGAAGAATATCTGCCACCAGCTAATCAAACATCCTCATCCAGTGATTCTTCTGATGATGAAGAAGTGAATCTAGTGGATCCTCAAGAAGTGATAAGTAGAACATCCAAAACGAATGTTTTTTGGGACAGTAATCCTACATTAGTCGGATGTACTCCAATACACAATATTGTGAGACAGGCTCAAGGAGCTGTGGGAAGTCCCAGTTACTTTAGCCCTAAAGATGTATTCTGTACTTATTTTTCTGACAATATTGCAGAAGAGGTCCTATTATGTTCAAACCTAGAAGGAAGACGTATCGCTTCAGCAAAAAATAAGTCCTGGAAAAATATCTCAAAAGAGGAACTTTATGCATATATTGGACTTTTCCTGCTGGCAGGGAGTCAAAAATCGTATGATGTCCCAATACGAGAATTATTTCTGGACCCACTTTCTGATCCACACTATAAGGCGACAATGTCAGTGGGCAGATATGAGGAAATTAGAAGGATCATTCGCTTGATGATAAGCGAACTCGTGCAGCGAGGTTTGAAACAGACAAATTAGCCCCTATCAGTTATATCTGGAACATATTTATCAAAAATTGCACAAAACTTTACAATCCTAGTACTAATGTTACTGTAGATGAGCAACTTGTACCGTTCAGAGGACGCTGCAAATTCATACAATACATGCCCAGCAAGCCAGCCAAGTACGGTATAAAAATCTTCTGGATGTGTGATTCTGCAAATTATTATGGCATAAATGGCGTAATCTACTGTGGCAAAGAGGTTGGTGCACCAGTACAGAAGGATCTGGGGTCTGAAATAGTCAAAACTCTTGCTGTTTCAATATTCAATTCAGGTAGAAACATCACCATGGACAATTATTTCACCAATGTTGAACTAGGCAATTTTCTGCTTGCAAAAGCTATTACACTTGTTGGTACTATAAAGCAAAACACGACGAGAAATTCCAGCAGCACTCAAACACAATCGTCAGCGAGCACTTTATGAGAGTGTCTTTGGATTCAATAACAAAGCGACTTTGGTATCTTACAAGGCAAAGAAGGAGAAATCTGTAATTTTACTCAGTACCATGCATCACGATTGCAGTGTTGACAGCAATAACCAAAAATTGAAACCAGAAATCATCCTGCATTACAATGCAACAAAAGGAGGTGTAGATAAAATGGATGAGATGGTGGGAGAATATTCGTGTAAGAGGCAAACAAAACGATGGCCTGTAGTACTATTTTCAAATATGCTTGATGTAGCAGCCCTAAATTCATTATTTATACAGAAACTCATCCTGAATTTCATGCACAGAGGAAGGACAGGAGACGCTTATTCTTGAAGGACCTTTGTCATGAACTTGTAATACCTCACATGATAGAGCGAAGCGACTTGAAATGCTTGCCAAAGAAAACTAAAGAAGCAATGAAACGGTGTGGCGTACAGTTTCAGATTACTCCAGAGCCAGGAGAAAGAAAACGAAAGCGTTGTTTCATGTGTCCAAGAAACATAGAGAGGAAAACTGAGCGATATTGTTCCACTTGTAAGGAAACTGTTTGCAAAGAACACTCTTCTGAAAAAATAACATGTCTGAATTGTTTGGAAGACTAATATAATAGAAAAGAAAGTTAGAATAAAAATGTAGCTGCAGCTAGTTTGCTATAGATTTCTATGCATTTTTGTGTGTTTTCATGTCTTTACGTGAAATTTGGGAAAAAAAAGATTTTTTGGTGTTTTCTGTGAAAAATTATAATTAAAATGTTGTCCACTATTCATATTTTATTGAGCAATTTTGAAATAAACTTGTGAAAGTTATTTAAGTGTGTTTTTCTACATTATGTGCATGGGGGCCTAAAAGGCCCCCATGACGTTAATATGTATATTTTTAACGTCATGCGTTCTAGGGTTAAACAACCTATCTAGTACCCTCACAAACATTTTGAAGGGGGACTCGAAAACACTTCAATGGCTAGGAGGCTCCCCACCCTGGGAAAAAAGCCTAAACTATGTTAAATTTACTACCAATCAGGCATGGCACAGTGAACAATCACCCGCTTATACACAGAAGGTGCATCAGTTCTCACTCGTGGCAGTCAAGCCACCTCAGGTGGGTAGATCTTGATTCGGTGTTAATAAAATCCTGTGCTTCCTGACACTATGTCCATAGTTTTCCACTGACCATCAATAAAGATTTTTAACATTGCCAGGTAGAGAAAAAGAAATTGATATCCCCTCTCATGTAAAGCAGCACATAGTGGAGTGACGCACTTCCTGCGTTTTAGTAGCGCTGGTGAATAGTCCTGAAAGAGCAATATCAGTTTGCCCTCATATTTGAGGGCCTCTCAGTGCCTCCGATAATGTTGTAAAAAGGCTGCTTTATTTGCATAGTTGAGAAGTTTTGCTATGATCACTCTTGGTCTTGATTGTCCAGACCGAGGGTGGCCCAAGCGATGAGCCCCCTCAATCCGCACCCCGAAGACAGGTAGGATGTGAGCCAGTGTTCCAGTAAGTGTGATAGTTCACAATCTGGAATGGCTTCAGGTAATCCTACTAATCTCACATTGTTTCATCGTGACCTATTTTCTAAGTCATCCAGCTTAGCAGCCTGCTCCATTAGCTTATTTTTGAGTGTGTCAATGTCTTGGCCCAAAGTTGCAGAGGAATCTTCCAACACTGTTCTACTTCCCCTATTCTTTTCGTGAGAGCTTCAATGACTGACTCAAAGCCCTGCATTTGAACGAATAGCTTGTACCAGTGAGGTCCCAAAGCTTGTTCCACTGCTGAGGTTAAATGGGTGAGTTGCGCCGGAGACAACTGTCGAGCCGCGGGGCCCACTGTGCCAACCATTTTGTCACCTCCACACGTCTGCACCTTTTCCTTTCTGGTGTCTCTGGCGGACTTCGCGGACCCCAACGCTATCACAAATCTGTCCATAAAGAGAGTATCCAACCTTGGCGGGATGTGGATTCAATAGAAATGCAAAATCGCCCAATTGAAAAATAATGTCATGGAGCTCCCAGAGCACTACAGATTCACGTCTACACAGCTCCTCCATCAAGCAGTCTCCTCTTATCTTCAGGTTATACTAGCTACGTCTTAAATCTCTCAACCTACTCTTCGCTATCAATAAGAAGTTCTCTCTTTTTAATGATCACATTCTAAGTCTTCAAACTCACTGCATACCTTCTCCTTGATTATCCCTGTGCTTAGGGAAGTCGCTGGACAAATCCCCACTCTGGGCAAGAGTTCCTTTTCCTGCCCTTTTCTCTGAGTTCACATGTTCATGGATCCAAAAAGGCAGAATGGTATCCTGAGTAGTCACCCTATTTGCCCTGACCAAGGGTGATGTTAGTATTGGACGCACAGAGCCTGTGCTACGAGTCTCCTCAATAGTTCCCTTAATCTCGCTTGTCTACCAGCTGCTGCTCTAAAATCTGGTACTTCAGGGTTGGCGGAATTCGAACACACAACATACAGAATTCTTGAGTGTCCAGCACTGGTCTCCGTTCTGAGCAGTGTGGCTCCTCTGTATCCCTTTCTGATGTTTTTTTTTCTTCACTGCAGGGCTTTTGGCTGCAGAAGAAATGGGTGCAGGAGGCGGGAAACGGGTGCTTTTAGAGCTCAGCCCTCATTGCTGCTTCGTGCCTCCCTGCCTGGAAGTCAAACCACTGCCACTGAAAGAAGTTACTCTGGGTTTGCCTACCTGTCTTCTCACTGAAACCTCCCTGGCCCCTTCCCCTATCATGTGTCAGTCACAGGACACAAGTGAGGGAAAAAACTGTCTAGTCAAGTGGCAGCTGGGAGACAAATGGTGGAAGGGGCTGTGGAGGAAGAGAGAGGGATGGCTATGGAATACAGGTGCTGCATTTTTGAGTGGAGAGGAGAAAAAAGGGGCGAGGGCTAGGAAGTAGGACAGAAAAGAGAAGGGATGAGTGAAGCTGCTGTGCACAGTGTGAAGGAAAGGAAGAGGATCAGTGGGAGATGCTAATACCTTGTTAAGGACAGAGAAACGGTTGAGGCAAGGGGTGAAAGAGGAGACTGCTGAACAAGGGAGTGGTGAGGCCTTGTGTTAAGGCCTCCGTTATCATTGGCTTGGGATGGGGGGGTTCAGGTTTGGGTCATCTGTTGGGGGAAATGGGGGGCCTGCTAGCATGCACCTCCATGCTGGGCAGGGCTCCCCATTCCTTCCTAATCTTCTAGTAAACCCTAACACCAGCTCCGAGCTGGCATAGGGTTTACAGCAGTAGCAGTGCGCTAGTTTGGTGCGCTGTCCTCTAAGCATTGGGGAGGAATACCAATGTCCCTGTTCAGCATGCATTTGCATGCTATTAGTGTTGAGAGCCAGCAAGCACATTGTTACACGCACTCGCCGGCTCTGATCCTGGGACTTAAGCAAACACGAGCACTAGTCCAGAACTAATAGCCACTAGCACCCACATTTGCTTTTGATCATCTGCACCCAAGAACAGAACCCGTGTGTTTATAAAGGCTAACCACAGAGGACTGCAGAAATGCAGGCACCTGGTCTATTTTACACAGCTTAATAAATATACAGATGTACTCTGTTACAGGTGGAGGGGCATAATCGAAAGAGATGCCCAAGTTTTGTTGAGGACATCCTCGCAAAACGTCCCGACGGAGGGGCGGGGAAACCTGTATTATCGAAACAAGATGGGGGTCCATCTTTCGTTTCGATAATACGGTCAGGGATGCCCAAATCTGGAAATTTAGGTCGACCTTAGAGATGGTCGTCCCTAGACTTGGTCATTTCTGATTTTCAGCGATAATGGAAACCAAGGACGCCCATCTCAGAAATGACCAAATCCAAGCCCTTTGGTCATGGGAGGAGCCAGCATTCGTAGTGCACTGGTCCCCCTGACATGCCAGGACACCAACCGGGCACTGCAGTGGACTACATAAAATGCTCCCAGGAACATAGCTCCCTTACCTTGTGTGCTGAGTCCCCCCCCCCCCCCCAAACCCTCCCTAAAACCCACGCCCCACAACTATACACCATTACCATAGCCCTTACAGGTGACGGGGGTCACCTAGATGTGGGTACAGTGGGTTTGTGGAGGGTTTTGGAGGGCTTGCTGTTTCCTCCACAAATATAACAGGTAAGAAGGGAGATGGGCCTGGGTCCGCCTGTCTGAAGTGCACTGCACCCACTAAAACTGATCCAGGGACCTGCATACTGCAGTGATGGACCTGACATCTGAGGCTGGCAAAAAATATTTGTTGAGGGTGGGAGGGGGTTAGTGACCACTGGGGGAGTAAGGGGAGATCACCCCGATTCTCTCCGGTGGTCATCTGGTCATTTCAGCCACCTTTTTGTGCCTTGGTCGTACGAAAAACAGGACCAGGTAAAGTCGTCCAAGTGCTCGTCAGGGACGCCATTTTTTCCCCACTATGGGTCGAGGACGTCCATGTGTTTGGCACGCCTAAGTCCCGCCTTTGCTACGCCTCCGATATGCCCCCTTGAATTTTGGCATTCCCTGCGACGGAAAGCAGTTGGGGGCTTTCAATTATACCGATTTGGACGACCCTGTGAGGACGCCCATCTTCCAATTTGTGTCGAAAGATGGGCGTCCTCTTTCGAAAATGAGCCTGATAGACAGCACAAGCTGCCCCATCCTCTTATGGCATAAAAGCATGAACAAGAGATTTTAGAGCTTTAGAATCAGTATACAGTTTAAGTGATCTTATTTTCCTCATTGCGCCGAATGATTTCTTGACAACTAGAGATATGTAGACTGAAGCTAAGCTTATCATCTTAGAAAACTCCAAAGCATATAAATGTCTCCTTTACAGGAAGGAGAGGTTTCTTTATCTGAAGAAAATAAAAGGCGATGGTAATTTTTTGTTGCTGTTGTGAAAACCATATTGCTTCTGATCTATGGAGGTTGAGGATGTTTATTAGTCTCCAACCAGTGGGCAATTTATCCAGGCTAAGCATCAAGCTTTGCTGAAAAGTTATTGTTCCAGGATTCATAAGTGATGAGAAACTTAGTATCAGCATTAAAAAATGACCTTATTATTTCCTCAGATTATTACTTTAAAAGGAATGAAGCCTGTGAAGACTGGGATTACTTTAATCAGTGGGATTAGAATTAGAGACTTAAGTCTCTCTAAAAGAGAAAGAATGTAATCAGATGTATTATTTCTAACTAATATTGGACAATAAGTATGTTTTTTAATGAAATGATTTGACTATACACCATATTGGCCTTGAAGAAGCTAACCAGATGATCAATGTGGAATAATGAATTAGACAAGTAATATCTGGCTATAATCAGGTTAATACCACGGGTTTTTTTTCTGTTTACTGTTTAATTGATCTCCTTATCTTGTTTCACTCTCCCTATTTAGTGGTCTAAGGAAGAGAATAAAATTACCTGACTGAAATAATTCCTACATATTACTTTCTCTGTATTTCCAGCAAGTTGTTTTATCGCTTGTAAAAATTTAAATGTTTATAAATAAAAAATTTAAAAAATATATATGAGCTTATGCCCAAGTCCTGAAACAGAGTAGCCAGTGAGGCAATGGCTACGTTAAACAGTGTGGGGGCTAGAACTGACCCGAAGGACTCCAAAAGGCAATCGATAGCTGCTGGAGAAAGCATTACTTGAGTGAACCTGAAAGGACTGTTGTGACAAATAAGATCTAAACCAATTCAAGGCAACTCCCATGAAACCAACTTCTTTAGCCTTGTCAAAAACACATTAATCAATGACATCAAGTTCTATGATTAAATCCAGCTGAATTACAAGAACATCCTTAACCCATCAAGGTGGGAGATGCTTTCTATGCATAGCCACCAAGGCTGTTTTTGTATCGTGATCTATGTGAATCAGATTGCAGAGGATGGAAGGAATTAGTAGAGTTTCAATAGGTCAATAACTGTTGGATAATCATCTTCTCTATAATCTTAGCAACAAAACGAATATTTGAAAGGGCACGTAATTAGCCAAAACTGAAGGAGCCAGAGCAGATTTCTTCAAAATTGGGCAGATCATAGCCTGCTACTTTCTCAGGAGCAGGCCGTGGGTAAAGCTAGAATTGATTAAACCCAAGAGAATTGGTGCCCAAAGAATTATTAGGGGTACAACTAGCCAAAGAATTAATACCAGTATGAATCTTGGTATGAGGAATCCTGAGCAGTCAAGGAAGCGGAGGACAACACAGACTCCCAAGCTACTTTCCCTTGGTAGCTAAACACTTTCCTGACTTATAAAGTAGCATATTGATGAAGGTTGATAACCATCAAAGCAGACACAGGATTTACTATAAAATACAGTATTCCAATAACACAAAATTGATTACTGTAATTCTCAATAATGAATCAACTGTGAGATGTAAATTCATTTAGCTGCTGAATCAAGGCCTTATAGTAATAAGAAAGTCTTTTACAAGCTTCCCAATTTACAGATGACTTGATTTTCCTCTGGAGATGTTCTGCCCGATACAACCTCATCCTGAGCCGCCTCAGATCAGGACTAAGACTTGGTTTATTTAAGGAAGATTTCCTGACCTTCTCCAAAGTTCATCAAGAGAAGATGGATAGGCTACGAAGACTGAACCTTATCACAAAGGGATAATATAGAAAAGTCAGGCAAAGATGAGATACTGGGAAGAAAAATATTTCCTGTCTAGTAACTACAAAATGGAAAAGACTCTGAGGCATTCTCTGGAGAGGGCCTATCTGAATGGCAAAGAATACCATAAAATGGTGGGCACCGTACACAGGGATTTTTCTACTAGACTGCAATTCCTGCCTGCAACAAAATACGTAGGAGTGAAGAAAGAAAGGACGCACCAAAGAGTCTTCCTTAAAGGCAAAAATTTTAATTCTGGTGTGGAGGTAGGACTGTCCAAATAATCATTTAGATCACGCAAAGCACTTAGACTTACAAAGTTCCAATGGTTACTGTGGAACGTTAAGTCTAAGTGCTTTGAAAATATACATCCAAGTAACTGCAACGAACTGGGAAGTAAGTTTAATGACCATTGTGAGGAACCAAAAACCTGAGGGGGTCTACAGATTACCACACAATAAAGGGGACCAGACCCCTCAATGTGGGACCAGTAGGATGTCAAAACACAGGAACGAAAGGAGCTCTCCAATAAAGGCATTCTTTTGCACCTCTAGAGGAACCATTACAAGAAAAAAAACATTAAAGTAATCCTAATCCAGACACGTTTGAATAACAAAATTTCCATCCTTCACTGGTAAGTAAGTAGATTGGACGCAAAGGGAGCACAATTCAAAAAGGAACCACGTGAACACATTTTACAAGTGGAATTTACTTGCGTTCTTATTTCTGAAATTCTTACAAACTTCTTCCTTCCTCTGGAAGCGCCAAAAGGTAAAATTATGTATAATCATACCTGATAATTTTCTTTCCATTAATCATAGCTGATCAATCCATAGACTGGTGGGTTGTGTCCATCTACCAGCAGGTGGAGATAGAGAGCAAACTTTTGCCTCCCTATATGTGGTCATGTGCTGCCGGAAACTCCTCAGTATGTCGATATCAAAGCTCCATCTGCAGGACTCAGCACTTAGAGAATTACACCCACAAAGGGACACTCTGCCCAGCTCACCACCGCCGAAACGGGGGAGGGGAATTAACCCAGCTCATCCCCACACAAGTGGGGGAGGGGAATTAACCCAGCTCATCCCCACACAAGTGGGGGAGGGGAATCCGTCCAGCTCATCCCCGTGGAGCGGGGGAGGGACACACCCGCCGATGCGGGGGGATCTGGCTTATCCTGCAACCGCAACCGCGGGAGGAGCTGACTGACCCTAGCACCGCCGAAGCGGGAGGGGTACAAAACTGCCCTACAACCGCACGAAGCGGGAGGGAGTGCCGGCAGAATTTCTGTCTCAATCCAGCCCCGTGAAACGGAGGGGAGAGGAATGCAGCAGCTCACTGTAACACAAACTCGTCTCAACTCTTGAAGAATCCAAGTGAAAAAACTTGAACCCGAAGTCTTCCTGAAGTAACTGAAGACTAAACTTGAACCTGAAATGCAACCAGAATAGAAACCATACAGATATCTGGGCGGGGCTATGGATTGATCAGCTATGATTAATGGAAAGAAAATTATCAGGTATGATTATACATAATTTTACCTTCCATATCATCAAGCTGATCAATCCATAGACTGGTGGGATGTACCGAAGCAGTACTCACCCAGGGCGGGACATAGTAATCCCTGAACTCAACACTGAAGCTCCACACCGGGCCTCCGCCCGTGCCGCCACAGTCAAGCGGTAATGCTTGGAGAATGTATGGGCCGATGCCCAAGTTGCCGCCTTGCATATCTCTTCCAAGGAGACGCACCCGGCCTCTGCCATCGAGGCCGCCTGAGCTCTAGTGGAGTGAGCCTTCAGCTGGATAGGCGGCACCTTCCCCGCGGCCACATAAGCCGCGGCAATGACTTCCTTGACCCATCTTGCCACTGGAGGCTTAGCAGCCTGCAGACCCTTACGAGGACCTGCCAACAGGACAAACAGATGATCCGATTTCCGGAAATCATTGGTCACTTCCAAGTATCTGATGATGACTCGTCTCACATCCAGATATTTAAGAGCAGAGTACTCCTCTGGGTAGTCCTCCCTACGAAAGGAAGGGAGACAGAGCTGCTGATTCACATGGAAGCGAGAAACAATCTTGGGCAGGAAGGAAGGCACTGTGCGAATAGTCACTCCTGCCTCAGTGAACTGCAGAAAAGACTCTCGACATGAGAGTGCCTGGAGCTCGGAAACTCTTCTGGCTGAAGTGATAGCCACCAAAAAGACTGCTTTCAACGTCAGGTCTTTCAGAGTTGCCCTCAACAAGGGTTCAAAAGGCGGCTTCTGTAATGCTCTGAGCACCAGGTTAAAATTCCACGCAGGCACCATTGAGTGCAGAGGAGGGCGCAGGTGCTTAACTCCCTTGAGAAAACGCACCACATCTGGTTACGAAGTCAGGGAAGCACCCTTCAGGCGGCCCCTGAAGCAAGCCAGGGCCGCTACCTGGACTTAAAGGGAACTGAGCGACAGGCCTTTCTCCAGACCTTCTTGCAGGAATGCCAACACTGAAGAAATTGGAGCAGTGAATGAAGAAAATGAGCCTGCTTCGCCACGCTGCAAAGGTACGCCAAACCCTGGCGTAAGCAGTAAAAGTAGAGCGCTTCCTCGCTCTCAGCATAGTGGCGATGACCTTGTCTGAGAAGTCCTTCTTCCTCAGACGCTGCCGCTCAATAGCCAGGCCGTAAGCCCAAAAGGGGGAGGGATCCTCCATCACCACGGGACCCTGATGTAACAGACCCTGCTCCACTGGCAGCCCCACCAGGATTATCCGGCCCGGATGCTTTGCCAATCGGTCTAGCACCCTGCCCAACATGGGCCAGGGCGGGAACACATAGAGAAGCTCTTGTGTTGGCCACTGTTAGAGGAGAGCATCTACTCCCAGAGATCGAGGGTCCCGTCCTCTGCTGAAAAAGCGTGGCACTTGGCAACTGGCCGATGACGCCAATAGATCTAGGCTCGGCTGGCCCCAGCGCTTCGTGATATCCAAGAACGCCTGAACCGATAACTGCCACTCTCCGGGATCCAAGGTATGGCGACTGAGAAGTCCGCCTTGACATTCATGACTCCGGCAATGTGGGCTGCTGACAGCTGCTCCAGGCTCGCTACCGCCCACTGGCATAGATTCATGGCTGCCTTGGCTAGAGGGGCGCTCTTGGTACCTCCCTGGCGGTTGACATAGACCACAGCCGTGGCATTGTCCAACAGGGCCCGTACTGGCTTCAACGCCAGTACCGGGATGAACTCCAAAAACGCCAACCGAATGGCTCTGAGTTCCAGGAGGTTGATAGACCACTTTGCCTCTGCAGGAGACCAGAGCCCCTGCGCTGTCCTTCCCAAGAAGTGGGCTCCCCAGCCCGACAAAGAGGCGTCCGTCGTGACGACAATCCACTCCGGGATCACCAGAGGCATTCCTGCAGACAACTTGTCTGTCTGCGTCCACCAGCTCAGCGCCTTGCGCACTGCTGGGTCCAAGGGAAGGTGCACAGCATAATCCTCCGACATCGGAGTCCAGCGCAGCAGCAGAGATTGTCGAAGTGGTCTCATATGAGCCCTGGCCCAGGGCACTACATCCATCGTGGCCGACATAGAGCCCAACAGCTGCACATAGTCCCAAGTCCGAATAGGAGAGGCTACTAGGAACTAGTCCACCTGAGCCTGAAGCTTGACAATCCAATTGTCTGGCAGGAACACTCTGCCCACTTGGGTGTCGAATCGAACTCCCAGATGCTCCAGGGACTGAGTCGGGCGCAGCTGGCTTTTCTCCCAGTTGATGATCCACCTCAGGGAGTTCGAAAGAGCAACCACCCGGTTCACAGCTTTGCCGCACTCTGCATAAGAGGGGCTTGGATCAACCAGTCGTCCAGATAAGAATGGACTTGAACTCCTTCCTTCCTCAGGAAGGCCGCGATGACCACCATTACTTTGGAGAAGGTCCGCGGAGCAGTAGCCAACCCGAACGGGAGGGCTCTGAACTGGAAGTGTCGGCCAGTACTGCAAAACGCAAAAAGCGTTGATGAGGAGGCCAGATGGGAATATGCAAGTACGCGTCCTTGAAGTCCAAGGATGCCAGGAACTCTCCTGCCTTCACTGCCGCTATAACAGAGCGGAGGGTCTCCATGCGAAAGTGCCGAACTTTCAAGGCCCAATGGACCCCTTGAGGTCGAGGATAGGCCGTACAGAACCTCCTTTCTTTGGAATCACAAAGAAAAAGGAGTAACGTCCCTTGCCAGGCTGATTCTCTGGCACCGGAACGACCGCCCCCAGGCGGAACAGATTGTCCAAGGTCTGCTGCACTGCCACAGCTTTGACCGGAGACTTGCAGGGAGAGAGTACAAACCCGTCTTTTAAGGGTCGGCAGAACTCTAGCTTGTAGCCGTCTCTGATGACTTCCAGCACTCAAGCGTCTGAAGATATTGTGGTCCACTCGCCCATAAACGAGGACAGCCGTCCTCCAATCTGCACTGAGGCGTGGACCAAGGCCCCGTCATTGGGTACGAGACCCTGGGGGAGGACCGGAGGGAGCACCTCCGGGACGGCGGTCTCTGCGAAAGGAATGCTGCTTGGGGGAGAAGTTCCTCTTGAAGGAAGAGAGGGCAGAGGAGCCCGACCTGCCCAGGCGGTACCGACGGGCTTCCTGAGCCCGTCCTCTGGAGGTACCAGGGCGAGTACTAGCCCGAGCCCTGACCTCTGGTAACTTCTTGCCCTTAGACGTGCCGAGATCGGTCACGATTTTGTCCAGCTCGACCCCAAAGAGCAGCTTGCCTTTAAAAGGCAATCTAGCCAGGCGGGATTTAGAGGCATGGTCAGCAGACCAATGTTTCAGCCAAAGCCACCGCCGCGCAGAGATTGTCTGAGCCATGCCTTTAGCTGAGGCTCTCAAGACATCATACAGCAAGTCTGCCAAATAGACTAAGCCCGATTCCAGGGCCGGCCAAGCAGCCCTCAAGGAATGATCCGAGGGGGAAGCCCGCTGCACCATAGTCAGGCACGCCCTGGCCACATAGGAGCCGCAAACTGAGGCCAGCAAGCTTAAAGCAGCCGCCTCAAAGGACGACCTTAAGGCCGCCTCCAATCCTCTGTCTTGGGCGTCCTTTAGGGCCGTGCCATCTTCCACTGGTAACGCCGTTTTCTTAGTCACCGCAGTGATTAAAGAATCCACGGTAGGCCACAGAAAGGCCTCACGTTCACCTTCAGGCAAAGGATAGCGGCGGGACATAGCCCTAGCCACTTTAAGGCTCGCTTCCGGGACATCCCATTGAGCCGAAATTATGGAGTGCATGGCACCATGCATGTGGAAGGTTCTAGGCGGGTGCTTCGTCCCCAGCATAATGGCAGAGCCAACAGGGGCTGAGGGAGAGACGTCCTCCGGAGAGGAAATCTTCAAAATGCCCATGGCCTGCACTAACAGGTTGGGCAAATCCTCTGAGCTAAAGAGCCGCTGCAGAGGGGTCATCCGCTCCATCCGAGCGGGGATCCGTCTCCTCCAAGGAATCCGCAAAGGACCGTTGGGAGACCTCAGACACGCTGCCCTCATCTACATCGGAGGAGACAAAGTCCTCCAAGGCCTGGGAATCAACCCGAGGGCGTTTACCTCTGGGAACCTCAACCTCTTTACCAGACGAGGGAGCAGGGGCAGCGTTTTGCATGAGGAAAGCCAGATGCAGCAGCAAAACAAACTCGGGGGAGAAACCCCCCAGACTGTGCACTTCCGCAGCCTGGGCAACAGCCCTAGACGCACCCTCAACCGGCGCTCCCAAGAGCGGGGGAGAGACATGCTGCGCATCCAAAATGGCGTCCGGCGCGACACTCCGCGAAGGAGCCGCGCGGGAAGAACGGCGCTTAACTTTAGCCGCTTGGTGCCGTCGCCCAAATTAAGGGCGTTCATGGCATTAATGTCTCCAACCTCAAGGGTGGCCCACGTAGAAGCCGTCCGAGCCGCGTGGCCGGCCAAGATGGCGGAGGCGAGGAGCGGGGGATGGGCGTTTATGGCGGGAAAAACCGCCACGCCGGAGGAAGGACCGGGACATTCATCGGTCACGAAACTGTCACCCAACAAGGGCGAATCAGGCTGTAAGACCCCCGCATCCCCTCTAGAAGCGCTCAAGCGATCCGGGGAGCGACCCTTTGCGCCCTCGCCCTCCGACGCCATATGCCACGAGGAGAAGAATCGGGGAACCCCCTGCCCGCTATAAAAAGGTAAAAATTACCTGCTGTCCGCTCCGAGCTGTAACGAACTGGTGTCCCAGTGAGTAGCTGCAATGAACGTTTAAATAAACGTCGAAATAAACGCCTTTAAGGACGTTTAAAATTTTTTTTTTTTTAAACGGAGCCAGCGGGAGGGGGGAGAAAAGGAGGGACCTGGTACCACCAGGTTTGCACTTGCTCAAAAGAGCCCTCAACCCCAGGCACTCAACAAAACCTAAAAATTAGGCTTGGAGGCCTAGCCAGAGCTGCTGCTGTGTGTGACCACCACCTGCTGAGATAGAGAACATACTGAGGAGTTTCCGGCAGCACATGACCACATATAGGGAGGCAAAAGTTTGCTCTCTATCTCCACCTGCTGGTAGATGGACACAACCCACCAGTCTATGGATTGATCAGCTTGATGATATGGAAGTATGGTTTTAAACTAATAATACCACTGAGCAATGGGAGTTACTATGAGAACCTTTCAAATCAGATCTCAGCGATAACATCTTAAGTAGCCAATGTCTCGATTCCCAAACGGCTACGTTCGAGAACATGGTGCGAGTTTTATCAAAGGATCGATGCTACAGAAACTTGCTGTTTACCAAATTATATTTAATTATGCGATGACGTTTTGAATTAGCTGCACAAATAATAGAAATTTAAATTTAGATATACGTTAAAACAACCGAAAAGCAAACCCAATCTGAACGTACTCGAAACCTGAAAACACAGCCAACCATTTGCCTTATCCGGGGGGGGGGGGGGGGGGGGGGGGGGGGGGGTGAGAAAACGGTTGAATAAAATATTACAGAAAAAAAAAAAAGACAAGAAGAAACGTTCGGTTCCTCTGTTTAGGAAGACAACATGCCTCTACTTTGGCAAAAGGTAAAAAAAACACAACCTTTTAACACTAATAGCGCAAGAGAAAACGGACCATTTCCGTAGCAATCTCATGCAGGGGAGCCAAGTTTTCGGGACGGTGTAAAAACCGGATACAGCGCTTTTACACCGTCCCCCAACTTTTCAGAATTATTGGAGGGGGGGGGGGCTAAGCCCAACGCAATAACCTCTCCCTTGGCACATACAAGGAATTCTCTCAATATTGGGGGTGCTCAAGGTACCCACAGAGCCGGCTCCTATGATCTCATGTCATGTCTGCATTTGAAAGCGTTTCCTTATTCCCTGGTGTGGACACACGGTACCATTTACCATGTCATTCTATTGCGCCGAACTTTACTCCACCCAATCCTCCCGCTCCCGCGTAGTGCAGACGTGAGGTGAAGGGGCGGAGCCGTATCTCCTGGCACCGCCCTCTCATCTAAGCCACACCTCCGTCAGGCAACCCGCTAGATCTCGTGGTGGCTTAGTGGGACAGAATGCCCCCCCCCCAGGCAAGTGTCGTACTGAGCACCACCACAGCCAGTGATTTCTAGGAGAGATCCCTATATACTGGTTCACTCCTCCCTCTCCCAGAGCGGCGCGCTTCCCTCACAAATGTTTGTATGTGATGCCCCACCCGCTTCTGCTCCGATCCAGTGGTGACTGGTGAGGGTGTTAACAGCAGAGGTTGAAGACTGGCGCTGCGTGCTGCCTGCAGGCCTGTCATTGGCATCCACTGCTGTAACCGTACAGTGGAACGTCTCTTGTCCCTTCGCCCCCGCACGCACGTTGAAGCCGCAGCTGAGGGCGAGCTAAGCCAGCAGTCTGCAAGTGCTTGTCATGTGGAGCTTCTGACAGCCGCAGCAAGGCCTGTTGCCTCTCAATCCTGCTGCTGAGTCCCCACCAACTTGACAAGTTACATTTTCTTAGTTGCCGATCGTGTCCTCCTAGTGCCTGGATTACTGGCACACTGCATCGCCTCCTCCCCCCCCCCCCCCTCCCCGGTTGGCTAGGAGGGGTTTTCTCCGTTCGGAGATTCGAAAAAAAGGTAAGGTGGGGAGATCTTGTGCGTGTAGAGTCAAAATACTGACAACTTGTATTATGTTTTGGAAATAAATTATTGTCGTTATTGCACACCGCTCTGGAGGTATGGTTGATTCCACTTTCAAATAAATCACTGCCCCCCCCCCCCCCCAAACCAAAGAAGAGGATGTTTGGAGAGTAAGATAGGTTGAATCACTTTCTTTTCTGCTCGTAGTTTCTTCTGTATGCATTACGACCAGGATCTGCTTTTTAAAGGAGGGAGGGTGCTGCTGGGCTTACAGATGATGTCATGTGGCAACCCCAGTTCTCACTTTGCTCTTTAGCTTCGCTGCTCATACAGAGGGGAAAGCTGTTGGTCCCCAGTTATAGAGTAGAGCGCTTAGACTCGCCATATTTTGGCTTTGGGTTTTCGTATTAGTATCTGACACTTTTGGAGCGGAACAACTTTCATCACCTAATTTATGCAGTTGTACGTTCTGAAATGTAATGGGAACGTCAGCTCTTAAAATATTGTTCTGGCATTTCACCAGGTCTGATGGCTAATTTTCTTCTTTTTTTTTTTGGTGTATATTTTTCATTTCACATCACAGGCATTGAAAGTGTGCAGAGCCCTGGCTGATTTTAAGCACTCTGGCCTTCTTGAAGGTACTCACTTGGTTTTTCTGATTTTTGGTTCAGTCACTGATAATATAGTTTTGTTAATGTGCTTGGCTTTGCTGTGGTTAGTGCAAATGGAATCATGCAACTGGGGGGGGGGGGGGGGTGAACGCACCCTGCTCCTTCCTTAAATTTGGCCTGCACTTACTGTTTTTTTTTTTTTTTTTTAGTTTTATAGTAGTGCAGCTTGCACCTGCAATGAATGGTGGTTAAAAGCTTTCGCTTTGCTGCCCTTCAGTACAGTTTGTGTTTCCCTACAGCTTTCTTGCCTTAATGGGTTTAAAGTCAATAGCCTAGAGGAAAACTTGGGAGGCCTTTTACTAAGCTGCGTTAACTGTTAGCACGCGCTAACCACAACTTTAAATGTCTTACCGCAGGGCACACTCAGGCATTGGGATCGGTTGTGCTACTCCACGCTAAAATATATTTGCAAATTTTCTGGGAAAGGAGCATGTTTGGGGAGGAGGGTGGGCGTATCTGTGCTAATCAGTTGTGCATCTACATTACCGCGTGCAAACTTATTAGTGCAGAATTACCGTGTAAGCCCTTACTGCCTACAAAAATGGGTGTCGGTAAGTGTTGACATGCTAATTGTTTTTAATAGCAGTGTGCTAATGGTGACAGCACATGGCCATTAATACAAACAAATAGAAAATTAGCCATTTTACTGCTGTGGTAAAAATGACCTTAGCGTGCAGGAAAAACCCACGTAAGGGTGCACTAAGGCCACTTTCTACCACAGCTAAGTAAAAGAACCCCATGGTTACTTCTTTTATGACATCCATTCTTCTGTAGAAAAATTGGTCAGTTCTCCTGATCATTGCAGTTGTGCTGTGCCTTTTAACACACATCAAAATATGTATTTTGTGCATGAAGTAAGTAGATGTTTGTGCACAGAAACAGTGGAGCAATAATTCAGTAATCTTTGCAGAAATATGACAGGTTCTGAAAAAGGAATAGTGATCAGACCACAAGACTGTAATATCAGTGGCAGGACAATTTTGAAAACTATCTGATCAGCAACATTAGAATCTAATTTGAATTGTCATGGGATAGGAGGTAGTGTTCTATTGTGAATTAAAAACTGGTTAAAAGATAGAAAACAGAGAGTAGGGTTAAATGGTCAGTATTTTCGACAGAGAAAGGTAGATAGTGAGGTTCCCCAGGGGTCTATACTGGGACCGCTGCTTTTTAACATATTTATAAATGATCTAGAGATGGGAGTAACTAGTGAGGCGATTAAATAGCAAATTTTAGCAAGCAGCAAGATGATACAAAGTTATTCAAAGTTGTTAAATCGCAAAAGGATTGTGAAAAATTACAAGTGGACCTTATGAGAGAGAGAGAGAGAGACTGGGCATCCAAATGGCAGATTACGTTTAATGTGGGCAAGTGCAAAGTGATGCATATGGGAAAGAGGAACCTGAACTATAGTTACGTGTTGCAAGGTTCCATGTTAGGAGTCACCAACCAGGAAAGGGATCTAGGTGTCATAGTTGATGATATGTTGAAACCCTCTGATCAGTGTGCGGCGGTGGCTAAGAAAGTAAATAGAATGTTAGGTATTATTAGGAAAGGGAATGGAAAATAAAAATGAAGACATTATAATGCCTTTGTATCACTCCATGGTGCGACTGCACCTCGAATACTGTGCTCAGTTCTGGCCACCGCATCTCTAAATAGATATAGTGAATTAGAAAAGGTACAGTGTAGGGGATGAGGCGACTTCCCTATGAGGAAAGGCTAAAGCTGCTAGGGTTCTTCAGATTGGAGAAAAGAGGGCTGAGGGGAGATATGATAGAGGTCTATAAAATAATGAGTGGAATGGAACGGGTAGACGTGAATCGCTTGTTTACTCTTTCCAAATGAAGCTACAAAGTAGTAAATGTATAACAGATTGGAGAAAATATTTCTTCACTCAATGTGTAATTAAACTCTGGAATTCGTTGCCAGAGAATGTAGTAAAAGCAGTTAGCTTAGCTGGGATTCTATATATTGCGCCTTAATTTCCATGTGGAAATCGAAGAGTATTCTATAACAGTGCGCATAACTTCATTGGTTAACTAGCTAATCAGAGCTGTCAGTTGGATGCTAACAAGCAATTATCAGCACTAATTGGCATTAATTAAGATTTACGCGCACAACTTGCTAAGTGTATTCTGTAACGTGGGGCTCATAAATAGTAAATATCATCGTTGAAAAGGGGGTATGGCCATGGGCAGGGTATGGGCGTTTCTAAAATCTATGCACTTTGTTATAGAATACATCTACTCTGCACCTAATTTAGGTGACTGGTTTTACGCCAAGTAAAACATGGCATAAATGGCCAAGACTAAATTTGGTCACGTGGAGAGGTGCTTGGCGTATTTTATATACCGTGCGGAACTTTAAGCCTATTCTATAAAATATAGGCATGCTTTAGAAAATATGCCTAGGTGTACTTTTTTTCTGCGTCAAATTTTCAGGCACCATAGATAGAATCTAGCCCTAAATGCTAAGAAGCCCATAGGTAGGGAATGGAGTTTTTAGCATTTATAAGCTTAAGTAAAAGTGCCTCAAACTTAACTCTCCCTCATGGGATCTTAGCCAACCAGTGTTTTCCTGTTTTTCAGTTCATGTCATAATTAACAGGAAGCTGAGCCTTGAAGTGTCACTACAAGTCAGTTGGTGGAGAGGGGGCCTATTTGGATTCCTTGCAGGTGGTTTCTCTTTGGTTAATTAGCTAATCAGAGCTGTCAGTTGAATGTTAACAAGCAATTATGAGCACTAATTAAGATTTACGCGCACAACTTGCTAAGTGTATTCTGTAATGTGGTGCTCTTAAATTCTAAGTCGCATAGTTAAAAAGGGGACATGGAGAAGTAGTCTAGTGGTTAGTGCCGCGGACTTTGATCCGGGGGAATTGAGTTTGATCCCCACTGCTGCTCCTTGTGACTCTGGGCAAGTCACCTAACCCTCCATTGCCCCAGGTACAAATAAGTACCTGTATATACTATGTAAGCCACTTTGAATGAGGCTGCAAAAAACACAGAAAAGTGGTATATCAAGTCCCAGTTCCTTTCCCTCTCCCCTTTGATTTTCAGATCATTTGCCGAGTGCACTGTTTAAAATCCTTGATTCTCCTGCACTCAGTTACAACACAAAGAAAATAGAAAACAAAGCTCAGATTGTGTAATTTTGTATCTGGTGTGATGGAACTATTAGCTGGCATCTGTAGACAATGACTGTCCTATTGTCTAATAAGGTTGGATGTGTAAAGGACCCACCCACAACTTCACATACCATTTTTTTTTCTGTGAAGAAACTGAGTGATTTTTTAACTCTTCAAATATAAGCTAGTCTTAGAACTTTCATACGCAACAATTGGAAAATTTGATTCTAATGGCTGAAGTTATGCCTATTTTATTTATAACACAGAAGGTACTGAAATGATATAGGGGCTCATTTTCAGAGAGCACTTAGACTTGCAAAGTTCCATAGGTGTCATAAAGCACCCTTTGGACAGATTTCTTCTGAAAACGTCCAAATCGATATTTTCAAAACCTGTTTTGCAGACGTCTATCTATGCATTTTGTCTGCAGTGCGTCAAAATCACAAGGGGCATGGTGGGGGTGTTTCGAAGGCAGGCTTAGGGAGTGTCTAACCAATGGACGTTTTACAGCCATAATGGAACAAAACCAAAATGTCCAGAGTGAAAACTTCAACGTTTTGGTCTAAACATAGGTGCCCCGTATAAGAGGCTTGGGGAAGCTAAGCCTCCCCAGCCCATCCATTACCTTCTCTTACCTAAGTTCAGAACAAAATTGTATATTTCTCTCAGTGCTGGTGCCCACCCCCTCAGTACTTTTCTTACCTGTCGTCTGACTCACTAACTAGGGACCCTAAGGCTCCTTCCCCAGCGGGTTCTGGCTCTGCCAGAACCTCCCCCTGTGATGCACTTCCTGCTGCCATTCCAGTGGCAGAGCCTGGCTGTGACTGTAAGCCTGAGTGTTGCAGCACGCGGCTCTTTTCAGTCAGTCACTGACCGAGCCAGGGAGGGAGGCAGCGGATGGAGCAATCACCGAAGCAGGTAAGCGTTGGGGGGTGGGAGGAGTATTTGGGTCTCTTATTTATTGCTTTGCTTTGCCTTTGCTGAACAGGGAGGAGGGCCAAGACAGTGGGACACAGTGTTGGATTGGGGTAGAGAGAGAGAGAGGTTTTATAAGTCAAAATAAAAATAAATATTTTGTTTCATGCAGATCTCTTTTGTTTACACATAACTAAATGCCCCTAATGCAGTCTATTTTGTTCTTGTGATGACTTATACTGTGCCAAAATTAAAAACTGTTACTGTATCTCTATCAGTTAATAAAAGAACTCATTGTGAACACTATCCACCCTGAAAGGTTGTTTGTGCATAGTGTTTTGAGGTTGAGGGATTGTGGGTTGGCCTTACTGTCATAATATCAGACATGGTTTTAGAATATTTTGGAGGATCTGATGTTGAATTGTTCCATAGATGTGTATGTGGTTTAGTGTTGGTAAGTGTTTGAAGTGATTGAGTTTAAAATATGTTATTTATGATATATAAATCCATTTTTACATGCACATAGAAGCATTACTTGTCAATAACCAGCCGCCCCTCCTTGGAACTCAGTCACTTCTCCACATGACAAATTTATATACCGAATACACTGCAAGAAAACTTTCACTTGCTAACTGTCAATCTCACTAATTAGGGTGGTACTTTTAACTTTTCACATTTGGGATGTTGTACTTTTTTTTCTGTCTTGTCAGACAATTATGGATGTAAGCCCCACCCCTGGCACCACTCTTAACCCCGCCCCCTTTAGCCTTCCCAAACAGTTGGGCCACCTATGGGTCTAAACCTGTTTTTCTAACGAATAAGACACAAAAGGGTGCCCTACATGACCAGATGACCACCCTCTCAGTTGGTGGAGAGGTTGGTCCCCCAGTGGTCACTGATCCCCCCCCCCCAAAAAAAAATGTGAATAAAAATAATACTGTAGAATTATGAGCACAGTTATGCACTATGGAATGGGTTAAAAGGCCAGAGATTGATAAGCCTATGTGACTTTGGAGTCTGTCAGAGATTGATGAGGCTGCATGACCTCTGGTATTTATGATACCCTTACGGACAAGGCAGGCTTGGGAAAGGTACTAGTATAAACATCAGAAGAATGTTGTCTAACAGCTTAAGGGAACCAGATGCTGGGAATCAGATAATAATCTGTGAGAAGGATAATTTGCAGAAAAAAGTAATGTAAATCATTGTCTGAAACAAACGATATAAGCAGCTGAATTAGAACAGTATTTCAGAGATGCAGACAGTGAATGTCTTTTTAGGTAACTGTACTGATCTCTCATGAGAAACTATTAATTGTATCTGTACTTGGTAAGCAAATAAAAAATATACTTTCTCATATGCATGTAGCCTTGCTTTTATCCTCCCAAATTGTGGATGGCTGGTGTATGCTAATTTGGGAAGTGTACAGGGTGCCTAAAAACAATACTCACCAACCTGTATGACAGCCTCAGATGTTATAGCCAAGTCCATGAGAACAGCATGCAGATCCCTAGAGTAGTCTAGTGGTGGGTGCAGTGTACTGTAGACAGGTGAACACAGGCCCATACCTCCTCCTACCTGTTACACTTGTGGTGGAAACTGTGAGCCCTCCAGAACTCACCAGAAATCCACTATACCCACATATAGGTGCCCCTTTCACCCATAAAGGCTATTGTAGTGGTGTACAGTTGGGGTAATGGGTTTTGGGTAGGTTTTGGAGGTCTCAGCAGACAAGATAAGGGAGCAATGGTGAGATGCATACCTGGGAACATTTATATGAAGTCCACAGCAGTGCTCCCTAGGGTGCCCCATTGCCAGTCTGCTAAAAATGCTGGCCCCTCCTACATCGCAATTTCTTGATTTTGTGTGTTTTTAACTTGTGCGGGGTCTTTATTTCTGAAAATGGCCTAAAAAGATAAATGCACAAAGCACAGAACCTTATTTGAAATGGTATTTTCGAAAAAAAAGATATTCGTTTTTCTTTTTTCAAAAATGGGTATATTTCCTATTCAGATTTGGCATGTTTAGCGCAAAACGCCCAAAGTCCAACTTAGTCGCACTATTGAAAGTGTCCCTCTATGTAACTTTGTAAGTATATGTGCTTTTAAGATGAGCACCTTAGTGTAGCATGACCTTTCATGAATTTTAAATTTATTCATTCAACTTTACATAGATAACATTGTGTGACACCAGGTTGCTCGGCTAGTAGTGCCAAAGTTATCATTCTCCAATGAATATGAATAAGATTTAGCATTTCAAAGACATGCTATATGTTTTTATTTTATCCATTTCATTTTGGATGATCCTGTACACACCTCCAAGAACACTAAGGTCCTCTTAAGGACTATCACTAACCACACCCTCTCCAAAAGACATTACAGATGTGATACCCACAAGCGAGCCTTCTCGGGAGTAGCCCCCACACTCTGGAATGCCCTCTTTGAAAGGCTTCGTTTAACACAAGATTATCTCTACTTCAGGAAGCAGGTGAAAGCTTGGCTCTTCAACCAGGCCTTTAATGGAAGAAATAACTAACTTGTTAGACACACACACACAAGAAGTGACACAGGCTGCACATACTGCAGCAGGACATGTTTATCCACTCCAAACCTAGCTGAGATAATATTTAACCATCTCTCTGACCTCTTCAGGCTTATTTTCAAAAGAGAAGGGCGCCCATCTTTTGACACAAATCGGGAAATGGGCGTCCTGCTCCCAGGGTCGCCCAAATCGGCATAATTGAAAGCCGATTTTGGGTTTCCTCAACTGCTTTCCGTTGCGGTGACGAAAAAGGTTCACGGGGGTGTGTCGGAAGCGTAGCGAATGCGGGACTGGGGCGTGCCTAACACATGGGTATTCTCGACCGATAATGGAAAAAAGAAGGGCGTCCATGACGAGCACTTGGCCGACTTTACGTGGTCCATTTTTTTGTTATGACCAATCCTCAAAAAGGTGCCCGAACTGACCAGATGACCACCGGAGGGAATCGGTGATGACTTCCCCTTACTCCTCCAGTGGTCACTAACCCTTTCCAACCCTCACAAGAAAAACTTTAAAAAATATTTTGTGCCAGCCTCTATGCGAGCTTCAAATGCCGTTTAAAGGCACACTAAGGCCACTTTCTACTGCAGCATAGTAAAAGGACCCCTGTGCTGGGAAGTTTATTTTGATCAGGTGAGTGGTGCTGGTCTTGACACCAGTGTCAAAGAAGCATTTACGAGGTAAGAGAGCAGACCCCATCTGAGCAGTTATTCAAGGTCTAAGAAGCGTGGACATCAGCAAATGTAGCTTTTGGTAAATGAGTTCAGTTTGCTGTGATTAACCCGCTTGAGCTAAGATTTCCACAGGGTACAGACTGGTGGGGGTAAAGCAGGGATGCAATTTCTTTTAAATACAGATTTTCTCTGAATTAATCACTGTTCATTTTGGATCAGCCTACCCTGGAATCATACTGTATATCATTCCTCATTCACCACCAGTTTCCTTCAGATTTAGACATATGGAAAACAGTTGCGTGTAAACAACAGAATCTTGGTCTGGCTCAATCTTTCAGATGAATGAGAGCTTTGTCTCAGCATTTTCTAGTTATATGCATTCTCTAATTTTTTGTTCTGTTATTAACATTAACGTATCACCACCTTATTCAGTCTTTTTCCCAATCATGCACCCAAAATATATATTATTCAATTAAATTAGATCTAATTGTTTTATACTTGGTATTTCAAAGAAATTAAGACTTCTAAGTTTAGTGTGATCTTTTTACAAAGGACTTATTCATAACAGGAAAAACAATTGCAATATTATGTCTGATAAGAATAAGCTCCTTCAGAGAGGAGTATGCTGTGATATTTATGTGACTAAGCATCAGGCTTTGGAAATTTGGATTTTTTTTTTTGTCTAGTGAAGATGGAGGAGGAGGACCCAGAAAAGCTTTGAGATCTTGAGAATGCAGAAACGAATTCTGAAATTCCGTGGTTTTCAGAGTAGCTGGGACAGGGAAAGATGTTGACTGTTTAAAAATATCAAGATTACGCCTGAAATCTGACCTTGTTTTTAGGGGAGATGGCAAAGGAAGCCATAAGAACATTAGAATAACCATACTGGGTCAGACCAGTGGGTCCATCTAACCCAGTATCCTGTTTTCCAAACAGTGGCCAAGCCAGGTCACAAGTACTTGGCAGAAACCCAAATCATGGCAACACACCATACTAAAATCGCAGGGCAAGCAGTTGCTTCCCATGTTGCCTCAATATCAGACTATGGATTTTTCCTCCAGGAATTTGTCCAAACCTTTTTTAAACCCAGGTATGCTAACTGCTGTTACCACTTCTTCCAGCAAAGAGTTCCAGAGCTTAACTATTCGTTGAGTGAAAAAATATTTCCTCCTATTTATTTTAAAAATATTTCCATGTAACTTCGTCAAGTGTCCCCTAGTCTTTGTACTTTTGGAATGAGTAAAAAATCTATTTACTTCTACTCGTACTACACCACTCAGGATTTTGTAGACTTCATCCACTGATGATTCCCAGCTAACCTGAAGGAACTTTGAATTATCCTGCAAAGAGTTTGTGATTTCTTATTCTAAATTACTTTTGAATGTTTCTGTTATTGTTCTTTCATATTGAAAGTGCAGAGTTTGTTATGTAGATCAGCGAACTACTACTTTAATGCATTTTGAAAACAGTGGAAGGGTGTGAAGACTTTTTTGCAAGGCACTGTATATGTATTTTGACTCCTCAGAGTTAATCACCTCCTTAAATGAGAAACAGGCAGTGGGCACTCTGTTAAAAGTCTTCTGTGTTATCCTCAGACCCTGCTTAATAAGGTGTGAATCTGGAACTATTACTAGCTTTCCCTTGCTTTTCTTTCTTTTGGTCCTGATATTGAAAAAGTTTAACTGGGTAGGAAATGCACCTGCGCTGTGCTGGCTGTCTTATTACTACTTAATGTATACTATCCCGCATCACTTTTTGTACTGTTAATCACAATAAGTTGTTAGCCACATTGAATCTGATCTATCAGGATAATGTGGGATAAAAAAGAAATAAAATCTGCCAATGTTCAGCAGCACTTACGCAGGAAGTGCCTCTGGATATTGCCTTTGACCGCCATGGCATTGCCTGAGTCTGATGTGGGGGTGAAGCTTGGATGGAGCTGGCACTCAACCAGTTAGCAGTGATATTTAGACTGTTCAACAGTTAAGTGAATAAAGTTAGGAAAGCAAAAGGCTGTCTTAACTTTATCCCTCAAGCTAACTGGACACCGGTCTAAATATCGGCTGTTGCGTGGTTAACTTCCAGATGACTGCACTTACCTGGATATTCAATGCTAGAGCCTGGACATGGCCTGTCATTGATACTACAAGTATGAGAATTTGATCTCTTAAACCATTCATAACTGCGACCAATTAAAAACATTTCCTCTTTGCCTTAGTTATATCTCAAATTGATTATTGTAATGTGATGTATAATGGCCTGCCACTCAGTTCTCTTCGACGGTTACTACTTCTATAATCTACTGTAGTGAAGCTAATCTACAATGCTATAATTCCCTACATACATACATGGATACTTTTTTCTCTTAATGACCATCATGTAACCTTTCATACTCCAAATCCCGCCTAGAATCGACTAGTTCCTGCCTTATGGAATTCATTGACACAGTATTTAGTTCTGAATTAATCTATGCATGCTTCAGGGCTTCTTTAAAAACTTATTTATTCCAGTGGGTCAAGCCTTGTGTGGAGTTTCTGTGATTATGATGCTGCCTTTGGATGATTGTGAATCTTTCCTATTTATAATTGGAGTTCCTTTCATTTTCAGTTTGTAGCATTTTGTAAACAGTTTCGACCTAGTCGCTAGTACAATGTAGTATAACAAGTTCCAAATAAATGATAATCTTTCTATAAGTTGAAAGAATTGTTTAATTTGTTCTCATTTTTTAACAACATTTTAAAATATTAGTTCAATCTACTATTCTATCTCAGATGGACTACTGTAATTCTTTGTATTTTTGTAGTTCAGCGAAGTTTAAGAGAAAACTTTTGATTCAAAACGCTGCTGCTAGGCTGATATTTAAGAAAGCAAGATTTGATCAGGTCACCCCTTTGCTTGGGAGTCTTCATTGACTTCTTGTTGAGGCCCATATTTTATTTAAACTTTACTGTTTGGGTTTTAAAACTATGAATGTTGATGTACCTGGGGGGAGGCGGGGGGTTCTTCTCTGTTTCAACTCTTAGGTGGCAGAAACAGTGAACGCTTAATTTTGTCTTTTCCATTGATGAAGGGACTGAAGTTTCAATCTGCCCATGAAAGGTCTTTTGGTTATGATGGAATTCATTGCCTTTGAACCTTCATCTTAAATGGAATTAAGAAAGAAGCTGAAAACGCAAGCCTGTATGCGCTGATTGTTAATTTTGTATATATGTTACTTCATTTAAGATTATAGCTTTGATGTTATTGTTACCTGCTTTGAACCTGATTGATTAGGAATTTTGTGGAATTCAGATCCTGTACATAACATAAAAAAAGATATGATCATGTGTCCCCACTCCTGAAGCAAGAGTATTTGTTACTGGTGACTGTATGCATACAGTACAAAGTATTGATTTTAGTCCATAAAGCAAAGAATCATCATATTTGGCCAGGCTTTTAATTTCCTATGTACCTACGCATTCCCTCTGATCATCACAAACAGCTTTGCTGGCATGAAAGGGAATAGGACTTGATGTACCGCCTTTCTGTGGTTACAATCAAAGCAGTTTACATATTCAGGCACTTATTTTGTACCTGGGGCAATGGAGGGTTTAAATGACTTGCCCAGACTGACAAGGTGCTACAGTGGGATTCGAACCCAGTTCCTCAGGACAGAGCCCATGGCTACAGAAACAGAACCTGTGGGAATGGGGAGGGGACGAGGTTAGAGCCCAAGAAGACGAGGTGGGGATGGGAACAGACTTTGTCTCTGTGTCATTCTGTAAGATGGAGGACTCCCGCTCAGCTTAGAGGGAACAGTGGTACACCTCCCTGACAGCTGTGTTCTGTCAAAGGGATATACCACTGTTTTTGCAGTAGTACTTACTGTAGCACTTACATTCATAACTGCCAATTATTGGTGTCAATCACGAGTAAATGCTAGTACTCTATAAAATAGGCACTCAGCGCCAAAATGTAGGCTCCAGCTTGTAAAGTTGTCTTTTATATGTTTAATGTGAGATGTAATGTGTGTTAATGTTTTGGATGTGGTCTACCAAGTATTAAATCCCACTGAACAATTTTATTTAAATGTGAGGAAGAGTGAGCAGATTATTGCACATTATAGTAATGCGTGTTATTTGTAAGATGAGCCATTAGGGTGGAAATTTTAATTGCACCTTTAGAAGTGTAATTCACGGCTTTCACAGTAACAGCTGCTGTGTTTAACGCTCATTATCGTGGTGGCTTTTTGCCTCCACGATATTTGTGGTGATATTTGTGAAAGAAATTTGATATGTAAATGTATTTAGAGAACTAGTCATGTCCGTAATGTAATTGAAATCGTTGACTAATATAAGTAAGTACAGCTCTGTATTGTTCACTGAGAATATATTTACTAGGGATATCAGAGAACCTAATGGCTTTGCAATCCTCAAGGACAAGATTTTGAGACCCCTGCAATAAGGAATATTAGAAGCTATGAGGGCAGTTCTATAAAGTGATGCCTAAATTAAGATACCGCAAGGCAAGGAGGTTTAATGCACAGGAGACGGCAGGAACATGCAAGGTCCATTATCTGGCCTGAAGCCAGTAGACGGAGCTTGCCGCTATATTGAGTCGCCCACAACAATAGTAAACGCTTATTAGAAATAAAGACTGCCTATGTGTGGCTTGGCGTGGACCAATAGTTTGCTTTGTTTTGAGTGTATCAAGATGGTGGCTATGCTTTCAGCTTTGTCACTTGATGTCGTCTCCTGTTAATTAAACCTCCTCACCACAAGGGCACGTGTCTGAGCTCCAATTCTGTAATGACATGACAGCGCACTTCATCCATTATAGAATACTAGCACCAATCCAGTTGGATGCTCCAGAATTTAGGCACAACCACTTACACCAGGCCAGTAGCTATCCTAATCTGTCATACCTATGTGTACCTTGCAAAGCGCCTGATAGGATTCTATAAGCTGTATGTGTTGCCAGGCAGAATTCCCATGCTCTGCCCATAGACACAGCCCAATTGCAGTTATCCGCTAAGCAACATACGTGCCAAGATTATACAACAATGTCTAGCACTTACGCACATACCCCCTAATTCTATAAAAGTTGCCAAAAATTGCATGCGCAGATTTAGGTGCATGTCCAATTTGCATGTACAATCTAATTGAATTATGTGCTAATTAGCACAATTGGCTTTTTAACAAGCGATTATTGGCACTGATTAGATTTAATTAGCATTTACACATCTAAAATTTACACGTGATCTGAAAAAGAGTGTGCAGAAATGGGAGGGTCATGGATGTAACAGGGGCGTTCCTAAAATTAACACGCATTGTTAAATAGAATAAAGGGGATAGATTTGCACTATGTTTCAGTTGGTGTAAATGGCCGCACCTAGTTGCAATTCCGAGGCGTAGGCGCTATTCTATAAACTGCTCCTAACTTTGAGCACGGCTTATACAATAACGCTTTTTTTGGCGTTGATTTTTTTTTAAACAGAATCTAGCCCGTAACTGCCAATTTATGGCACCAATCATGCATGTCAGTGCAGCAGTTTTATAAATTTGGCAAGCAGATACCTTATCTTATGCACACCTTATAGAACTGCCTTTTACATGCTTTTGAATTGTGAGGTGCTGGAGATGTGACTCATAGTGGGAAGGACTGCTGCAAGGGGGTGGAGGGGCAAGAAATGTAACACTGCAACCACAGGTTTGAACTGCTTCTGTCCAGAGGCTGAGATTGCTGTAGAAATGAATAGAACAAGATGAACCAATATAGACAATTTTTCTATGCATGTAAGTGTCAAAATATTAGTGTAGTTTCTAATTGACTTCGAAATGGAATTTTTGAGTAAGTAGGTCCTTACAATCAATATCATTCTGATTATTTTGCATGCATGTAGCTGTACCTGTCCTTATCTCCTGTATCACTGCTGAGTACTGCAAGAGAAATTCCATTTACATCAGTATGGATGTGCTGTTCTCTGAGACTGGAGCTTCTGTGTCAGTCATGACATTGCAACCAGTTTAAGAGGAACAGGGCTTACGAAAGTCTGTTTGATTGGTCGGCTTATGCTGGGAGGGATTTGTTGGAAGGAAGGGCTGCAGTCCTTCAGAAACAGAGTAGGAATAGTCTCTTTGCTTCATCATCCAAGGGGAAATCCCCAGATAAGGCAAGAGGCTTTAAGTGAGAATAGAAATGCAGGGAATGGCAGTGCTCCACTTGAAATGTACCTTCAGGATGATGTGCTGAGCAGAACGTGATCATTATGTTGTGTGTTCCGAGGCATAAAGTGCTGGTGAAGAATAGAGGAACCTAAGCAAGGTAGGGGGCCATTTGTCTTTTGCAAAATATGTAAGAGTTTGCTGCAGTGTGCTGCATACCATGTGTGTTGCTCAGGGGAAATCGGGAAACCAGGTTTCTCTGTGTACTACTGGCTGAATTCTATGCAGTGCTGTTCTTTTCAGATATAGGTGAAAGCAAAAGCAGTCCTTACAGGCACAGAACATCATAATATGTATGTGATGTATCCTTAGAATTGAAGCTTAACCAAGTTAGGTGAGACTTTATAAAAACATGCTCAGTTTAGGTAAATTGAAGAGATTTCTTGTACATTAAAAAAAAAATAAACCCTTAAAAAATATGTAATATTTTGTATTGCAGAAAATCTCTTGAAAAGAGTGATGCTAATGTTACTTCTGCAGTGTCGGTTATCTGCGCTTTTATTTCAATATGGTCTGCAATGCCTCTGACATCTAAGCGATCTTTGAATATTTCCCTACAGTGATGTTTTTCTGTGATGCCTTTGTCTTTGTTTCAACTTTTAAAAGTAGACGCATTGCAAAAAGGTCTAGCTGTATTAATAATGTTTACTGCAATTATCTGATCTTTATACATTTTTAATGAGAACACACGCAGCCAGCCGAATAACTTAATGAGAGCAGATTGGCTTTTAAAGCAGAGCTTTCACTGTGTAGAACAGTATCAACTTTCTCACTGAGAACTAGCAGCAGGAAGCGATGGAGAAGATTTATGTTAAGTATACTTGGCATGTAAGAAGAAGGAAAGGGCGTATTTAGTTCAGAAGTCTGTTACTGCCCTTCCTGTTTAAAATCAAGAAGGCAAGAGAGCCATACATTATTGTTAGCCCTTGAAAGAGTAAGCTTCCGATTAAATGTATATGGGAAGATTTGTGATTGCGCAACTACAATTAAGGCCACAGATTTCAAGTAACAACTGCAGTTTTATTGGCTTATTTTCCTTCTAAACAAAATTTACTGCTATGCTTGAAGTTACACAATGGATGATTTATAATATCGTGAAAACATATATCTTAATGCTGATTAAAATTTAGAATTGATTAGTCATTAAGATGAGATATAACTAAGGGTCACATTCCTTGGATTCATATCTTAATTATTGTATTAACAATTTGTTAATACATTTTAAATATGTTGTCAGGGCAAATTATATCTGTATCCTCGCAGATCCTTCCTTAAATTAAGGGAAACATACTGGACACTAAGGTAAAATTCCTGACATCACTTCATTTAAACTGTGGGCTTTCTTTCTCTGGGGTACAGTAGGCCAGGTTGGTTAAAAATTAAGAGGGCGATTTTGAAATGTCAGTGAGATCTGGCATGATTGCAAATTCATTTTCAAAATGTATCCAGTGTGCAAAAATGGGGCTTTTTCTTCACCTTTATGGAATCAGGTACAAAGTATAAGCTGACATTTCAAAATGAAATCTCCTCCCTTTATTCTATAACAGAGCCCCTATTTTTAAGCTCCATATGCACTCTTAAAATTATACAATACTAGCACTTACATAGGTGAATGTATATATGCATATGTAAGTGTTAGTGAGCACTCAGGCCCCGATGATCAGTTCCCCACGCTGTTCCGAAACAGTGCCCTAAAAAAATAGAGCCAGAACGTCACAGGGAATTAACTCCCCCAGTGATCAACACTAATATCATGCAAATTTTAAGTGTGTTATTAGCGTTGATCATGTGGGGAAAGTATGGGAGGATTTTGCCTGAGCCCGGAGCTCTAAAACAGAGGGAGGTCCATGGGACTCCTAGACCCCCCTTTGCTGAGATCCTGGTGGCCTAGTGCCCCCCAAAACTCCCTCCCCAGACAGCGACACTGGAAGCTGGAGGTCCGTCCTGACTTTGAATGGGGGGAGGGGGGAACAGAGGGAGCCTTAACCCTAACGCCAGCTCTGAGCTGGCGTAGGGTTAAGGCACTATTCCACCCCTATGATCAGAGTGCTGTTCTCTGATCATAGGGGCAGCATACGGGGCAGCATACCGCAGATCTCATTTAAATATAATTTCAATGAGATCTGCGCTATTTCCTGGCGTGGGCACTGTTTTCCACCCGCATTTACCTTTCATCATCGAAGAAGCGTCAGTGCTATTCTATAATGTAGGTGCACAATTCACGGAAAGAAGTGTAAGGAATCATACATGGGAATGGAGCATGGGTAGGGCTCCCACTTACTTGTGTAACTTACATACGGTGAAACATTTTCACATTCTGCTGTGTAAAAGTTACTTTCTACATCAAAGACTTTATAGAAATATTCAAAATATAATCAAGAATAAGAACTTTCTTTAGAACCTCTTGACTTAAAATGTGGTGGAAGCGGATTTTACAGAAGTAACAATCATGAGTCATTTAGGATAACAACTTTGCACAGTGAAATGGCGCAATTTTTTGCCCATTCTACTTGACAGCATAGCTCAAGCTCTTTCAGGTTGGGTGGGGATTGTCAGTGGACTTGACCAGGCCACTTGAACATTCACTTTCTTGTTACTTGGCAGGCCGATTATTGCTTTTGTTTTGTGTTAATGATCGTTGACTTACTGAAAGGCAAATTTGCTCCCTTATCTCATTTCTGTGTACTAGAACAAATTTTCCTCTAGGATCTGCATATATGTTGCACCATCCATCTTTCCCTTGATCTTCACAGGCCTCTGTGTCCTTGCCGCCAATCCCTACAATTTAATGTAGGGGTAGTATTAACTATGTGGTGCCGTGTTTGTTTTGTGCCACACATCACTTAGCATTGGGACAAAAAAGTACAACTTCGCTCTTATTAGACCATAAAACCTCTTCCTGCATGCTTGCAATATACATGAAGTGTTTCTTTGCAAATGCCATGTGGCACATTGTTGAGCTTTTCTTCAGCAGTGGCTTCTTTCACACCACCCTTCTGTACAGGCCATGCGTGTGGAGTAAGCTTGAAAATGTTTTGAACAGTCAATATTTCCTTCAGACTGTCGGATGTCTCTGTAGTTATTTTAAAAATAATTTTATGCACGCTGTAACTTTCCTCAGGAGTCCACGGCCTGGAAAGATGATCTGATTGAGCAGTGGTTTGGTGATGCCAAATTGCTTCCACTTTACAGTAATGGACCTGACCTTGCCCCAAAAGATATTCAAATACATTGAAATTTTCTTTTTACCTTTCTCTCAATCTGTGCATTTGAATAACTTTATCCTGGAATTCTTTTGGTAGCTCCATATTTGGCATGTTTACACCAATTTGTAGAACAGAGTGTGATCCCTCAAGAGGAACATTTGAATCTGCTCAGCTACTATGACAAGTCACAGTTGGACTTTGACTTATGACCCTTGTTATGACAGTTTTTGGAAGTGTATTTGCTAGGACAAAGGATGTGAAGACTTACGCAATCAAGTAGAAATCCATGGGAGACGATTGTGTTAGGTGATGAGAGTCTGATATGTACAGGCAGGGAGAGGGATCTTGGGGTGATAGTATCTGAGGATCTGAAGGCGATGAAACAGTGTGACAAGGCGGTGACCGTAGCCAGAAGGTTGCTAGGCTGTATAGAGAGAGGTGTGACCAACAGAAGAAAGGAGGTGTTGATGCCCTTGTACAGGTCGTTGGTGAGGCCCACCTGCAGTATTGTGTTCAGTTTTGGAGGCTGTATCTTGCTAAGGATGTAAAAAGAATTGAAGCGGTGCAAAGAAAAGCTACAAGAATGGTATGAGATTTGCGTTACAAGACATATCAGGAGAGACTTGCTGACCTGAACATGTATACCCTGGAGGAAAGGAGAAACAGGGGTGATATGATACAGAAGTTCAAATGTATGAAAGGTATTAATCCGCAAATGAACCTTTTCCGGAGACGGGAAGGCGGTAGAACTAGAGGACATGAAATGACGTTGAAGGGAGGCAGACTCAAGAAAAATGTCAGGAAGTATTTTTTCACGGGGAGAGTGGTGGATACTTGGAATGCCCTCCCGCAAGAGGTGGTGGCGGTGAAAACGGTAACGGAATTCAAAAATGCATGGGATAAATATAAAAGAATCCTGTTCAGATGGAATGGATCCTCAGAAGCTTAGCAGAGATTGAGTGGCAACGCCGGTGGTTGGGAGGCGGAGCTAGTTCTGGTTAGACTTCTACGGTCTGTGCCTTGAAATTGACAGATACAAATCAAGATACATATAAAGTAGCACATATGAGTTTATCTTGTTGGGCAGACTGGATGGACCGTACAGGTCTTTCTCTGCTGTCATCTACTATGTTACTAATGGGCTCATTTTCGAAAGAGATGGACGTCCAAATCGGTATAATCGAAACCCAATTTAGGACGTCTCCAACTGCACTCCGTCACAAGGACGACCAAATTTCAAGGGGAGCGTGTCAGAGGCGTAGCGAAGGTGGGATTTGGGCATGCCTAACACTTGGACGTCCTTGACCCAAAATAAAAAAAAAACACTTG
This sequence comes from Microcaecilia unicolor, assembly GCF_901765095.1. Classification (NCBI taxonomy): domain Eukaryota; kingdom Metazoa; phylum Chordata; class Amphibia; order Gymnophiona; family Siphonopidae; genus Microcaecilia; species Microcaecilia unicolor. The sequence goes on along the minus strand of NC_044034.1, from coordinate 242,007,468 downwards.
GACGTTTTCACCCGGACCTGTTTTTCTTATGACTAAGGCACAAAAAGGTGCCTGAAATTACCAGATGGCCACTGGAGAGAATCAGGGATGACCTCCCGTTACTCCCCCAGTGGTCACTGACCCCCTCCCACCCTCAAAAACATCTTTCAAAATATGTCGTGCCAGCCTCAGATGTCATTCTTAGGCCATGACAACTAATGCAGGTCCCTGAAGCAGTTTTAGTGGGTACTGCAGTGCACTTCAGGCAGGCGGACCCAGGCCCATTACCCCCCCCCCCCTCCCCACCTGTTACATTTGTGGAGGGAACAGAAAACTCCCCAAAACCCACCAGAAACCCACTGTACCCATATATAGGTGCACCCCTTCACTCGTAAGGGCTATGGTAGTGGTGTATAGTTGTGGGTAGTGGGTTTTGGGGGGCTCAGCACACAAGGTAAGGGAGCTATGTTCCTGGGAGCAATTTATGAAGTCCACTGCAGTGCCCCCTATGGTGCCCGGCTGCTGTCCTGGCATGTCAGGGAGACCAGTGCACTAGAAATGCTGGCTTCTCCCACGACCAAATGACTTACATTTGGCTGTGTTTGACATGGACGTCTTTGGTTTCAAAAATCGCCAAAAGTCAGAAATGTCCATGTCTAGGGACGACCAAATCTAGGGACGTCCAAATTTAAGGATTTAGATGTCTCTGACAGTATTTTTGAAACGAAAGATGGATGTTCATCTTGTTTCGAAAATACGGGTTTCCCCACCCCTGGATTTCGCCATTTTGCAAGGATGTCCAAATCGCAACTTGGACGTCCCTTTCGAAAATGCCCCTCCACGTAAGTCATTTTGGTTTCTTATTTGTGATTTTTGAATATTTCTTTTAATTGTTCATGATGAAAACGTAGAGTCTGTAAGATCAACGAACAAACACCTGCTTTACAGTATTTTGAATTTTATTTTTTAGACAGCAGAATCTGAAAAAATATGCATGGTTGTAATGACTTTTACACTCCTCATTTGCATGTGAAACGCTGCTGGATCTCTCCCACAGTAAGAACGCTGTTTACCTTCTCATTTTTTGCTGTCAAGCACTGATTGTTGAAAGTATATTTTGCACATACACAGAATTATATCACACCAGCGATATTGACAGGTTCTTTGACTCCTGATGCAGACACACACGACGAAACAGAGCTGTGTCGATTCATTTACATGTTGGACAGTCAGACTTGCTTACAAGATTAAAGGTTCCATTCCTTAGCGTCCCTCCGGACCGGCCCAGAATGTGACTGATGGGTTGTGCACGCCTTCCAGCAGGTGGAGACTGAGAAAAAAACTGTGACTGTAGAGAGAGCCAATAAGAGCCCTTGACAACGAGAAAGATCCAGTAATCTCAGTCTCCAGCAGGTGGAAGGTGGTGAGCCCTTCAGTCTCAATCTTTATATTATATTTATGTTCTTTTATAGTCTTTATATTTTTTCTATTTCTTGCTGTAACTCTTTTAGTTGGTTTTAATTTAGCTCTTCTGAGCAGGGAGCAGGGGCTGTAAAAATGTCGGCGCCGTTAGCAGTGGGGGTCTGATTCGGCAGTTTTAAGTGAGGTCGGGTCAGCCTCGCTGGCAGTGACAATTTCAGTGGGAAACGCCGCCATTTTGTGTTACCTTCTAAATGCTGCATCCCTGCCTGCTTTACTGGCCTCGCTACCGGCTCTGCCTCAGACTCCTGTTTCTTCAGCAGGTGAAGATGGCTTCCCGCCTGACTTTGTGGTACAAATGTACTAAGCTTTTTTATTGCACAAAGCTGCTCCAGGAGAGGCTTCAGTGAAGAGGTCTCAGGAGGGCCAAGCAGCGGCTGCTAAGTGGCCCAGGCAGTTTTGGGATTTGGAAGAGGATTTTTCTTCTAATTTGGACCAGGAAATGCCATCCTTGGAGGAGACATAGGTGTTTCTGGAAGGTCGTTTTCCTGAGGACCTCGGTCAGCTGGAAGATGGTGCGGAGCCTCTCCCTGCGGGGGAGAATCCCTCAGTGGTGAGACGTTTTCATAAAGATGACCTGCAGGAGCTTATTTCTCATGTTTCCACAACCTTGTGATTTGAGGAGCAGGAGACTCCAGTGGCGGAGTCCAAAAAGGTATTCGTAGGCCAGGTAAGACTTTTTCAATGCATCGGGATATTAGGGACATCATTCATGCACAGTAGGAGGTGCCGGATTCTGCCTTTCATCTTGCCAGATCCATGCTCAGGCTTTATCCTGTTCTGGTTTTAGACAAGGATCTTTTACGCCTTCCAGTGGTGGATGCCGTTGTGTCTGCAGTTACTAAACGAAATACGGTTCCCGTGGATGGCTGGACGGCTTTGAGGGATGTCCAGGATCGCTGTATAGAATCCTTGTTAAAGAATAGTTTTGATGTTTCTGCTGTGGCAGTGCAGGCTGCTATCTGAGTTCTTTAGTAGCAAGAGCTGTTTTCGTTGGTCTGAAAAGGTCTTGGACCGTTCTTCTGATGATTTTTTCAGTGATAGATGTCGAAGTGGCGAAGTTGGAAATGGGTTTGGCCTTTTTGGCAGATGCTCTTTACGACTTGCTTCGGGCCTCTTCTAAGTCTTTGGCTCTTTGCGTGGTGGCCTGTCACTCTCTTTGGCTTCATGGGTGGTCTGCGGATGCGGGATCTTAAGTCCAAGCTTAGTAAATTTCCTTTTAAGGGTTCTTTTCTCTTTGGCGATGAGTTGGATAAGCTGCTGTATAGCCTAGGTGAGGCTAAAGTTCCAAGGCTTCCTGAGGATCGTCCCAGGAGGCCTGGACATGGTGTTTTTTTTCTGGCCGTGGTAGAAGCTGTGCTTTTCGGTATAGACCAGGCAGAGTAGTTCCATTTCAACGATCCAAGTTTTTTTCAGAGGACTCTCTCCTTTTGGGTGGTCTCCCATCCTCAGCAATGAAGGTTTGCGGGCCCAGCCCGTGGTTCAGTTGGTGCAGTTTTATGGGCCCAAATTACTTCAGACCAGTGGGTTCTAGAGGTTATTTGCGATGGGGTTCGCCTTAGAGTTTGCTCGTCCTTTGTCAGACGCTTTCGTGGAGTCTCCCTGCCATTCTCTGCTCAAAACCAGGGCTGTCAGGGACATTCTACGCAGACTTTTTGACCTTCAGGCTTTTTGTCCAGTTCCTTTGTCAGAGCAGCGTCTAGGACGTTACTCCATAAACTTTCTGGTTTCCAAGCAAGAGGGTTCCTTCAGGCCAATTTTAGATCTCCAGGTGGTCAATTGAGCCCTCAGGGTGCCCTCATTTCGTATGGAGACTTTGCGGTCGGTCATTGTGGCGGTGCTGACCGGGGAGTTTCTGACGTCGCTTAACCTCACAGAAACCTACTTGCATATCCCTACTTGACCGGCACACCAACGTTTCCTTCAGTTTGGGGTGCTCGGCCAGCATTTTCATTTTCGGGCTTGTGACTGCTCCTTGAACGTTTACCAAAATCATGGTCGTAGTAGCCGCAGCACTCAGCATGGAAGGCATTCTAGACCATCCTTATTTAGACGATTGGTTGATCAGAGCAAAGTCTTACCAAGAGAGTGTTCAGGTGACAGCTCGAGTAGTAGACTTCTTGAAGTCCCTAGGTTGGGTAGTCAGTGCACAAAAGATCCGTCTGCAGCCATCTCAGTCATTACCTGGGAATCTGTTTTGTCACGTTGCAGGGCTGTGTTTTTCTTCTGCTGGCTTGTGTCCTCAAACTGCAGTCTCAGATTCGTCACTTATTGCAGTTACTGAGGCCAGTGGCCAAGGATTATCTTCAGGTCCTGGGTTCCATGGTGGCGACGATTGAGGCAGTGCCCTGGGCCAGGGCTCACATGAGGCCGCTTCAGAGGTCGCTTCTTTCTCGGTGGTCATCACAGAAGGACTCTCTACATCAGAAATTGTCACTTCCGGCTCAGGTGAAGAGCAGCCTACATTGGTGGCTGCGAGATGCCAGTATGACCAAGGCAATGCCTCTGGATCAGCCCAACTGGAGGGTGGTTACGACAGATGCCAGTCTCCAGGGATGGGGAGCTCACTGTCAGGGACAGTATGCTCAAGGCTTGTGGTCTCCTCAGGAGAGATCTTGTTCAAAAAATTTATTAGAGACCAGAGCAGTTAGACTAGCAATCCAGACCTTTGTCCATCTGTTGAAGGGCGAGCCAGTCCGTGTGATTTCAGAAAATGCCACCGCAGTGGCTTACATCAATCGGCAAGGAGGAACGAGGAACGAGGAGTCGGCAGTTGGAGCAAGAAGCGTCACAGCTGTTACAGTGGTCGGAGGTGCATCTGGTGGCGCTGTCGGCGGCTCATGTGGCAGGAGTTCAAAATGTTCAGGCAGACTTTCTCAGTCAAAACATGCTAGATCCCGGGGAGTGGGCTCTAAGCGATGTGGCATATCGGGCAGTGGTGAACCATTGGGGGGGTCCCCCAAGATGGACCTGTTTGCTCCCTGGCTGACTGGTCTTCTTTATGCCTTTCCTCTCTGGCCATTGATAGGGCGTCTACTTCAGAGAGTCGAGATGCACAGGGGCCGTCTGATCTTGGTGGCGCCGGATTGGTCTCGCAGACCGTGGTACGCCAATCTTCAGCGGCTTCTAGTAGAAGTTCCATTCAAGCTCCCGGTCAGGCAGGATCTTTTGGCTCAGCTTCACTCTCGTCGGTGTTCTACCTCTTTGAATTATGTTTGGACCTAGAGGATTTTTGAGGCCTGGTGAGAGGAGTTCCGGATGGCTCTCTTTCACGCTTCCGTCTTGCAGACTTTGGATTTTCTGCAGCGTGGTTTCGACAAAGGCCTTGTTTTGGCTTCTCTTAAAGTGCAGAGTGCAGCTCTATTGTGTTTTTGAGGCCGTGTTCAAGGAAGATCGCTGGCTAGCCACCTGGACCGTTTTTAAAGAGAGGTTAACCTCCTGCGTCCTCCGTCTCGCTGTTCATTTCCCCTTTGGGATCTTAATTTGGTACTCTCGGTTCTTACCAAGCCTCCCTTTGAGCCGTTATCTTCTTGTACTTTGAATGACTTAACCCTGAAGGCATTGTTTTTAGTGGCTATTGCCTCAGCTAGGAGAGAGTTGCAGGCTCTTTCGTGTAGGTCTCCATTTTTGGAACTCAGCTTGGATCGAGTGGTTTTAAGACCAGTTCCTTCTTTTCTGCCCAAGGTATTGACTTGTTTTCTTTCATCTCAACCGGTGGTGTTGCCTGTTCTAGGTTCTTTCTCCAGGTCAGAGGAGCAGCGTCTCTTGAAGCATTTGGATGTCAAAAGAGTTCTGAAGCATTATGTCAAGTCTACGGAGAAGATTTGTCGGTCCGATCGTTTGTTTTATTCTCATTGGAGGTTCACGCACAGGGTTTATGAGCCCACTATTTTTTGTTGGCTTAAGGAAATTATTACATCCACTTACCTTCTTTCTGGGAAAGCTGTTCCAGAAGGAGTTAAGGCTCACTCTACCAGAGGTCAGGCTACTTCTTGGGTAAAGCGTTGTGTGGTGTCTCTGGAGGACATTTGTATGGCGGCGACTTGGTCTTTTTTGCATTCCTTTTCAAAGCACTATCGATTGTACCTCCTGAGTCATCAGCAAGTTGTTTTTGGGGCACACGTTTTGACAGCGGGGCTGTTAGGGTCCCTCCCATAATCTTACTGCTTTGTTACTTCTCATCAGTCACATTCTGGGCCGGTCTGGAGAGACACTAAGGAAGGAGAAATTAGACCTTTCCTTTAGTCCCTCCGGACCGGCCCAGATCCCTCCCTTTAGGAATTCTGTATCTTCAATAGTAAAGTGATATTGTTTTCTTGGGAGCTGTGTTGCTGGTTTCTGGTTTCATTGTTAAAAAAAAAAAAAAAAACGCACACACCACAAATTCTATGGTTCAGTATGTAAACTTTTGTGCATGATATGCAGGGGCATGTCATTGGTCACATTATTGTTGCTGGCACACACCCTGTGTTGGCAATGTGCTGGTGGCTACTCAGGCTTTCGTATGCACAGACCATTTACGTATTGTTTTACTTCCTTCTGTTTTGGATCTTTCGCTTGTTGCCAAAGGCTCTTATTGGCTCTCTCTAGAGTCACAGTTTTTTTCTCAGTCTCCACCTGCTGGAAGTCGTGCACAACCCATCAGTCACATTCTGGGCCGGTTCGGAGGGATTAAAGGAAAGCAAATTAGCAGGTAAGGTCTAATTTCTTCTTTTCACCTTTTGGAATCCTCATCTTTTTTGTTGCCTCGCTTTGTTGACTTTTACAAGGCACCATATGTGAGGCACGGTAATAGAGACAGTTTATTCAGGACAGGAGAAATTAGGAGTAGAGGTTGATTATGATTGTAGCAATGGAGGAGTCAGGGGTGGTGGAGGGTTGATTGAGGGCACTGGGTGGAAACAGAACATATCTTAGGAACCAGCATGTTAGATTGGTGTACTTCTCGCTTTCACCCACCTCAGGAGCTGAGCAAAATTTTCCATGGTAAATGGGTTGTGCAAGATGTTATTCCAGACACAGATTTTAATAATTAAAAGAAAAAAAGCCACAGTTCTCATTGTCCCCTTATTTGCATAACCTATATACAGGGCTGTGATCTGTCATTTTAGCTTGCAGATGAATCCCCAGATAAGTAGTTATGTTTTTGATGGGCATCTTGGGCTCTGTTTCAGCTGAAGCTTCTGGAGCTTTAGTTGACTAGACAGGAGGCCAGTCTGTTAAATCTCTTTGAAGATTAGTGTTAAAACAGCATGCCTGGAATGTCTACATAACTTAATAATTTAACACTATTTAAGTAAAACAAGCATAAAATAGATTATATATTAGTTTAAATTTATGTTGGTTTCATCTCCCATTATATTTTCAATGTATGTGCATATGAAAATACAATTGATCAACTTCCCTACACAGATGGTAGACTTTTCCCAGTATCTGTTGAAGAGAGAATGTCCATTTTGAAAGAAACTTAAGTCTACAATGGTCTTTATAATATCAAAGGGTGTACAATGGTTATATTGGATAATAAACACTTTGGTGTTGGAGGGTAGATTTTATCATTCCTTATAAATGGTTGTATGCTGAAAAAGCCACCCTTAGGGCAAATGTTGTTAAGAACTTTAGTGTCTATGCCAAATACTTCCTTTTGAAGCTACTTGAACAGATAATGCAGAGGCACCAAAATAAGTCTACTTTGAGGATTATTAGACAGGTTGGCTTAAGGAAGGGCTACATGCTGCCTTGACACTGTCTTAACATTTCTATTAAATGATTTGCTAATGATGACAGGATAATGGCCAAGAATCAGTGGTAACTATCTTGGATATAAGGTGCCAGTGGCATAGCTACGTGTGGGCCTGGGTGGGCACAGGCCCACCCGTTCTTGCCTCAGGCCCACCCAGTCTAGTGGCCCCCAAAGCACCTCATTGGCAGTGCCTCATGCCTCTCTCTCTTGCCCTCATGGCAGCTGCCCGTCTCTCTAAATTCCCCGCCATCTACCTTTGAGCTATCGCTGGAAGCGATTCCTACAATCAACCTGCGCCAGCCTTGCAGACTTCCCTCTACAGCGTCCCGCCCTCAATGACATAATTTCCTGTTTCTTCACTGGCGAGGACGTGGTAGAGGGAAGCCTGCAGGGCTGGCGCAGGCTTCTTACTGGAATCGCTGCCGGCGACAGCTTGGAGGTAGACCAGGGAGGGACAGAGGAGCAGATGCGGGCGGGGGGAGGGGGTAATGAAAGAGAGGAACGGATGCCAGTTGAGGAGGGGAAGAGAGGAACAGATGCCGGGTGGGGGGGGGGGGGGGGGAAGATGAGCAGATGCTGAGGGGGGGAGGAGAAGCATGATGATAAAAGGGACAGAGGGAAAGTTTAACAAAATAAACTGTATGTATGGACAGGGGTGGGGATAGGAAGGGCCCACCTGGGTTAACTCGGGGACCACCCAAATTAACAGATCTGGCTATGCGCCTGTTAATGGTGCCCTGTAAAAGTCTTCACACCCTTGTACATATTTCAGATTTTGATGTTTAAAAATACAATTTAGAATACATTAAAGAAGTTTCACGTTATGTGCTCACCAAAGGTACAAATGTATGAGATCATAAGAGGAATGTAGTGTTTTACAGGTATACTCCATAGAGGGTGCCTGAGCAGTGGAAGAAGTCTTTAAAAACTAGGCCAAAATGTTCTTGGGTTTCTCTTGTGCTATAGAAACATGACGACAGATAAGGGCCAAATGACCCATCTGCTCTTCTTCAGTAATCACTAACTCCTCCTTTTCCTAAGGTATCTCACATGCCTGTCCTACGCTTTCTTAAATTCTGACACAGTCTTTGTCTCCACGACCTCCACCAGGAGGCTATTCCACACATCCACCACCCTTTCCATGAAAGAGTATTTTCTTAGATTCTTCCTAAGCCTATTTCCTCTTAACATTCTATGACCTCTCACTTCAGAGTTTTCCTCCATTTGAAAAAGGCTCACCTTCTGCACATTAATGCCGCTGAGGTATTTAAACATCTCTTCCATATCTACCCTACTAAATATTTAAATAATTTTGCTTAAATTGTCTGAGAGTTGATCTTGCTGGACTAAAGATTTCTTTAAACAAAATGAAACCTCAACTGCCCGGGGGAGGCATACAAAAAAAACTCCAGACCACCCAAACACAGCAGCCAGGCTGATATTTGGTAAAACACGATTCGAAAGTGCCAAACTCCTCCGAGAAAAGCTGCATTGGCTCCCAGTCAAAGAAAGGATCATCTTCAAAATCTGCACTTTGGTCCACAAAAAATCTACTGCGTAGTCCCAGGATAAATGACAGACCTAATAGATCTACCAGCCAGAAACAATCCACGACCATCTAAACTTCAGGAAATCACTAAAAATCAACCTATTCAAAAAGGCTTACCCCATCGATCCACCATAAATCCCCACATCCAGGAACACAGCATAACTAATGATCATACTGAACAATATACAATCTTCATTCCCTTCGACCTTCATGGTGCCTGATACACACCTACCTCATTAGACCACAATATAATCTTGTATTTGTTATCATCCGACTTGGCGAACAACATTACAGTACCATGTAAGCCACTTTGAGCCTGCAAATAGGTGGGAAAATGTGGGGTACAAATGTAACAAATAAAATCTTTGCCCCTTTTGCCCTAGATATGTGCGCCCTGTGTAAGATCTTATATTGCATCTCCTGCAAGTCAGCTGCCTTAACCATTTCATAAAGCGTGGCAAACAGTTTCTGGAATGTTTGTTCATTATAATTAGTGCTCAGTTCCTCATTCCATTTGGCTGCCAATGTCCTCATTTCCTCTTCCCGCCGGTTTTCGTTTAACACTTTGTACCAGGTCGACAAACTATTTGATTGATATGGGATTTTAAGAAGGACCCTGTCCAATTGGCCCCATGACCATGTTTCCCCGTACTTTGTTCTTAGAGTAGCCCAATAATGCCGAATCTGAAGGTATTGTAACAAGTTTTTATTCGTCAAATCCCATTGTTCCTTTACCCGGTCAAATGTGTCAAAAGTGTCAGTGTCATTCGCCAGTAGTTGCCCTAGAATCCTGCATCTGTTATCCCTCCAGGTAGTAAATGCCATTCTACCCATCCCAGGTGGAAATGCTTCATTACCCACTAGGCTCACAAAGGGTGAAACGTCTGGTGTTTTCTGTTGCCGCCGCCTCCACCACCCCCAAGCTCTCCGCATGGGCCCCAAGAGCTCCCTCCTGTTAGTGATATTAATGTCACCACTAGGACCCCCGTGGATTAAGTTGATAAATGACCAAGGTCTACTCCAAATCTCCATCCCCCCCTCTGGCAAATATCTCTGCTGACCTATAATCCCCTCATAAATGAAGCGCATCAGCGCTGCTGCATTATACATATGGAGGTCTGGGAGGCCTAATCCACCCCTCTCCTTCCTCAAGGAGAGTTTAACGTAACCTATCCTTGCCCTTTCCCTCTCCAAATAAAGCTCCTAATGGTTGACCGAAACAGTCGTTCTTCTTTTCTTAGCACCCATATAGGAGCTGCCTGTAAAGGGTAAAGAATTTTTGGGAGGAGAATCATTTTTACCAAAGCTACTCTGCCCATCAGAGAGAGTGGTAGGTCTTTCCATTTATCACAAAGTTGCCTAATGCTTTCTATCTGATTGATCACATTTTTCTTATAGAAAAGTTTTGTATTTGTGCTAAGAAAACCCCCCAAATATCTCATCGCTCCCTTGACTGGTGTTATAGGCAGCCCCTCCATCCCAGGGTCTCCCTCTATTCCTGACAACGGGAGTAATTCCGATTTGGCACAGTTCACTCTCAATCCCGATAAGTCTTCAAACTCCCTTATTAACTCAAGGGCCCTGGGCAGGTCTCTGGGGCCATTCTCCAGATACAAGAGTATATCATCGGCAAATAAGTTCAACCGAAACTCCTTGTTTCGTACTCGAATTCCCCTTATCTGTGCAGCACTACGGATTTTTATGGCCAATGGCTCAATTGCCAGCAAAAAGAGGAGTGATGAGAGGGGGCACCCCTGTCTGGTGCCCCTGCCCAAGGAAAACCGTTCAGTAAGCTTCCCATTTACCATCAGTTGGGCCATAGGGCTTCAATCCAGGATACCACCGAGCCCGATATTCCAAAGTGACCCAAAGTCTCAAATAGGTAACGCCAGGATATACTGTCGAAGGCCTTCTCCATATCAAGCCCGGCTATAACTTCTAGCCCCCCTTCTCCCTGAAATTTATGGATGGCCATCAAAGCTCGCATGATATTCATAGAACCATGGCGACCCGGCACAAAGCCCACTTGGTCTTCATGAATCAGCTCGGGTAATACCTGGTTAAAACGCCTAGCCAAGATAGCCGCCAAAATCTTAACATCCTGGTTTAGCAGAGATATTAGTCGGTATGAACCCACCTGCTCCAGGTCTTTGCCAGGTTTCGGCAACAACACTATGTGGGCCACATTATGCAGTATGGTCAAGCCCTCCCCCACAATTCCATTAAACCTTAGTAAGCTTCAGCATTTTTATACCTAGCCGTATTTCTTTCTCTGTCACAGGCCCATTTAAGGAGTCCAGTTGTGCCCCCGTCAGTTGTGGTATCTGTAACTCTTGAAAAAAAGCTGCATACTGGGCTGTATCATATTCCCGCTCCCTGTATAAAGAGCTATAATATTGAACGAACTGTTGCATAATTTGGGATTCATTAGTAAATACTTCCCCCCCGAGCATTCTTTATAGAGGAGATTAGTTGCCGTTTACGTGAAGGCCTCACCAGGTTTGCTAGCAGCCTGCCCGCTTTACTACCCCACTTAAACAGTTTAAAGCGCTGGTAATATATAGCCCTCTCAGCTCTTGTATGCAATATATCATCAATCTGTTTTTTAAGTTGGGTTAGCTGCGCTTTATATGTGTCATTTATATTCTGTATATGTGCCCTCCTTATGTGGTGATACTCCTGCGAGAGTCGCAACAGATATGCCTCTCTTTGTTTTTTCTTACCCGCCACATATGCAATGATGTGTCCCCTCATAACTACTTTAGAGGTTTCCCAGTATGTGCTAGCATTAACCTCTGGCATGTTGTTATGTGCCTGATAGTCCAGCCATTTAAGATGCAGTAATTCCCTAAACTCCTTATCCTGGTAAAGATAGGGGGGAAGCCGCCACACCCTCTCGCCCGGCTCTACTGCAAAAGAACCCACCATCAAAACTGCCGAGTGGTCGCTAAGTGCACTATCCACTATTTCTGCTTTCACAATTTTTGGAACCAGAGAAGGTGCCACCAGTAAGTAGTCTAGTCTCGAATATACCTTATGTGGGTGTGAATAAAACGTATACTCCCGATCTTGAGGGTGCAAAAGTCACCATATGTCTTCCAATCCCAGCTGAGATGTCACAAAGGGAATCCCCCTATCCTCCCAGCTCCTCACCCTGGGTTTTATGGGTTTGTAGTCATTGGTGGGGTCTGCTACTATATTAAAATCCCCTCCCATTACAATTTGATAGTTAGAATAAGGTATCTCTCTCGCCATAAGGTCAGAAAATAATTTATGGGAGTATACGTTAGGCCCGTATATATTGCAAAAGAGAAGTTGTTGTACCCATAGCTCACCCATGACTAATACATATCTACCTTCTTTATCTTGGATCACTTTATGACAGTGACACTTTATGGGATTTGTTTGTGAATTAAAATTGCCACTCCCCTCTCCAAACTTAAATCTATACCCAAAAGTTATGAAAAGGCTGGCCAGTTTGTAACTCGACTGTTGTATTTTCACCTCTCCCTTCTGCGCGCTGCATGTGCTCGCCACAACTGATCTCCCTTCTGCATATAATCCAGCGCTCCAGTTCCGCGTGATCTTCCCATGTCCAATCTTGCAAAAGGAGGGAGAGGTGCACAAAATCAGGTCCAGCATTTCTTACCAGTCTCACTGTAGTACTGTTAGATCGTACTCCCTAATGCAAAGTATAGCCAAACACGTAGCGTATCAATATCTGCTGTCTCATATCCGCCGGATTGCTCTATTCTGGATCCCTAGATCCCGATACTTCTGGCTGGTTGCATTTATCCAGGTAAGCTCTTGCCGCAGCCGCGTCATTGAGGATGATAACCTTTCCATCGACCCAGATTTTCAGCCTAGCTGGATACATTAAGGCGAATCGCACCCCCTTCGTGTAGCGCGCTGTGCAGGTAGGGGTCATGGCCTTCCGCAGCGACGCCATTCGGGCCGAATAGTCATTAAATAGTAATAAGCGGCGGCCCTCATATTGTAAGCCCTCCTTGCCTCTGGAGGCTTTCAGTATCTTTTCCTTTGCCTGCCAGTTCACAAAATGCGCGATCGCTATGCCGGGCCTGGTGTTGTTGTCCCCCCGTGTCCCGATCCGATGGGCCCTGTCACAAGCAAAATGGCCCCGCTGTTCTTCAAGACCTAGGTGCTCGGGGATCCACTTGGAAAAAAAGTCATACAGATCTTTATCCAGCACTGTTTCTGGGAGGCCGATCACCCGCAGGTTGTTCAGTTTATCCTCCAAAGCGGCAGAGACCGAGCGTGAGATTTCCTGCGCCCAGTCCGTGGTCAATGTGGCAGGCACGCTCTGTGCAGGTCGCTGTGCCGCCATTTTGCTGGGCCCGTGCTTCACGGAATTCGTTGTCTTCTTATGCGATCTCGGGGGCATACCGCCCCAAAAACCCCCTCAACTTTCACCTGCGATCTCTCGCTACTTAGGCAAGTCTCTCTCGCCATTCTTCGCTAGGTAGGGATCTGTAATATAGCAGGTTTGGGCTGGGTTGGTGTGGAGCCTCGTCCTCTCATGGCCTCTCAAGTAGCAGGCATCACGTGACCCACCGATCATTGGGGAGTTAATTCCCCGCGCTGTTCTGACACTGTTTCGGAACAGCTCAGGGAATTGATCATTGAGAAATTAGACACATGCCTTTCTTAACTTTGAGACATTATAATGAATAATTAATTATTGAATAAACCAAAGCAGACAGGCAAAACATCACACGAGTTCAAACATATGCACAACTAATAGAAAGTATATTCCTATGAACTGAATAGGGGTGTTCATAGTTCGTATTGAACATATGTCAGAAGACTGCAAATCCGCACAAGATATTTTATTTATGGTTCCCTTAATACTGAATGTAATGGGAACTGTGATGAAAACATAACTTCTGCAGACTTGTAGTCTTTGACATATATCCAGCACTTTCCTACTTTATGAGTGTCCCTGTTACAATAAAGTGAATCTGTTTTTCACTACTTGTGGCATGTGCATAAGTACATAAGTACATAAGTAGTGCCATACTGGGAAAGACCAAAGGTCCATCTAGCCCAGCATCCTGTCACCGACAGTGGCCAATCCAGGTCAAGGGCACCTGGCACGCTCCCCAAACGTAAAAACATTCCAGACAAGTTATACCTAAAAATGCGGAATTTTTCCAAGTCCATTTAATAGCGGTCTATGGACTTGTCCTTTAGGAATCTATCTAACCCCTTTTTAAACTCCGTCAAGCTAACCGCCCGTACCACGTTCTCCGGCAATGAATTCCAGAGTCTAATTACACGTTGGGTGAAGAAAAATTTTCTCCGATTCGTTTTAAATTTACCACACTGTAGCTTCAACTCATGCCCTCTAGTCCTAGTATTTTTGGATAGCGTGAACAGTCGCTTCACATCCACCCGATCCATTCCACTCATTATTTTATACACTTCTATCATATCTCCCCTCAGCCGTCTCTTCTCCAAGCTGAAAAGCCCTAGCCTTCTCAGCCTCTCTTCATAGGAAAGTCGTTTAATTCATTATTGAGCCATTGCTGTATATTAAGCCCATCAAAATTCTCAGGCTGAAAAATCCTGCCTTAATACCTTTAATGTACATTGCAATGAGTTACTGTTTCTATTCACATTTAACTGGATTTTAAGGCAGAGAGAACATAGGCTTGTGATAAGATATTGCTGTCATAGGAATACTTATGATGTTATCAAATATTGCCCTATTTGCTTCCAGTTCTTTAAATATTTATAACCAAGGCATTGAAGTTTCCTCTGGATTGCTAAATCATCACTGAAAAAAAATTCTAGTCAACTTGTGCCTATTTTCTACAAGTAGGAAGCTAGAATTTCCTCTGCCCCCCCCCCCCCCCGCAGGTTTCAGTCAGCCCCTCCCCTCCCCTGTGTCTAGCATCTTATCACCCCAACCCGCTGAGTCTGCGTCCAATATAGTTTTTCCAACTCAGCCTGAAACAAATCAGCACAGGTGTGTGTGGGGGAGGGGGGGGGGTTTCAACCACAGGTCTGGATTCTAGCACTTCTCTGTCTCACCCCCTTCCCCCAACAACTTGTTGGAGGATGCGGGACATGGCTGGACTTCAGCCTAGTCCTGCGCTCCACATTAAGCAAGGTAAACATGGTGGTAAGGGGGTGGGGCCCCCTTCCATTCTTACCTTGGGTACTGTTCCACAAGCCCCGATTTTCTTCTTTTGAGAATATTTTTATCATGCAAAAATCAATCTTCATTCTCTGAACTGTATAGAGATGAATTCAAGGGACTAAGGCCAATATAATTGAGAGGCTGCTTTAGTAAGATGTATTCATGTTATAACGTAGAGAGACAGTGTTAATAGTGAATGGCTCCCATTAAATAAAATGAGTTGCATGGTAAATAATGCAGGCTTTTCCCATGTTGAAAAGCTATCAGAGTCTAATGAATCAGACACCTAGGACCCCTTTTACCAAGGTGTGGTGGCGTCTGCGCGTCGATTTCCTGTTTGCTGTCGTCCCCTTTTACCGCAGCAGGTAAAAGGCTTTAAAACAAAAAAGGAAATTGCCGTGTGGTAAGTTAAACACTTGCTGCACAGCGATTTCCAGGGGAGAACCCTTACTGCCACCTATTTAGGAGGCGGTAAGGGCTCCTGTGCTAACCCGGCAGTAGCCAGGCAGCACGTAGCACTGCCCAATTACCGCTGGGTAAGCCCCCGGTGCTAAAAATATAAAAATATTTTTCAAGCACCAGAATTGGCACATGACATGCCTGCAGTAAGCTTGCCGCACCTTTCTAAAAGGGCCCCTAAGCATTTTCTTCAGTGCAAAAATTCCAGTTTTATCTATACCAAGCAAGGTATTTGTAACAACTCAAGAAAGATATGATGACATTTGAAATTTATAAAAATGACTGTACTGCCTTTCCATTGAATTGCTAATATGAATTTTCGAACCATCACAAATACTTCTATGTAATAAAACATTGCCTTAATTTCTAATCGCCCTATATATGCATAGATATCGGAAACCCCCGCTAATTGTTTTGATGGAACCGCATGACTGCTAATTACTTATAGTCATTGTGCTCTCTTAACAATAATGTTGATGTTATACAGTTCCTTTTCTTATAACTAGGTTGACTCATTTATGAGTCATTTTTCTGTACTATATTTGAAAATACATAAAATATTAAATGGAAAAAATATCAACCATAGAGGAAGCAGAAGCAAAAAGCCAACGTTTTACATAACAGGGCTTTCTATATCTGGCCTGGGGCTCAAACAGGAAGTTGACTTTTCAGGATATCCACACATGAATATGGGTGAGCTAAATTGGTATTTTCGAAACCAATTTTTAGACAGTTTTTTATGAAGTCCATCAGAACTGCATTCATATCACAAGGCGTGTTAAGGGCGGGATCAGGGCATTCCTACCCTTACTCCTTCAGTGGTCACTAACCTCCTCCCACCTCTCAAAAATGTAATTAAAAACATTACTTGCCAGCCTCAGATGTTACACTGAGGTCCTTTAGAGCAGCATGCAGGATCCTGGAGTAGTCTAGTAGTGGGTGCAGTGCACTGTAGACAGATGGACCCAGGCCCCTACCTCCCCCTACCTATTACTCTTGTGGTGGAAACTGTGAGCCCTCCAAAACTCACCAGAAACCCACTGTACCCACATATATATGTGCCCCCTTCACCCATAAGGGCTATTGTGGTGTACAGTTGGGGATAGTGGGTTTGGGAGGGCAAGATGAGGAAGCAATGGTGACATGTGTCCCTGGGATCATTTACTTGAAGTCCACTGCAGTACCCCCTAGAGTACCCTATTGCTTAGACCAGTCTACTAAAAATGCTGGCCCCTCCTACATCCAAATTAGCTTGATTTTGTTCGTTTTGCACTTGACTTTTTTTTTCCAAAAATTGACCAAAAAACTAAACGTTCAAAGCACAAAACCTTGTTTGAAACAGTATTTTCAAAGAAGAAGAAAAAATAGACTTTTTTTTTTAAATGACCTTCATTCCTATTAAGATTTTTGATGTTTTGTGCAAAACGTCCAAAGTTGGACTTAGATGTCATATCGAAAATGCTCCTTCACGTAACTTTGTAAGTCTAAATGCTTTGAAAATACACCGCTTTGTCACATGCTGCAAGTGAGGGTGCTGTGCAGCTCAGGGAGGAGGGGAAGACATCTTGACTGTTAAGTTGAATACTGTCAGCAATACTTGGGGATGATATATACATTATATAAATATAACCAAGATTCCCATCATATTTTGCTGCCTGTATGGTTGGCATGGTGGAGACTTGGCAGCCACTGTTTAAGCATGGGTGGCTGGGGCCCAAGAGTGGTGGGCACAGCTCTGGCCACCTTGTTGAGCAGACCTGGATGGTCCGTGCAGGTCTTTTTCTGCTGTCATTTACTTATGTTACTGTTATTTTTCTTGGGTGTCCAGCACCTCTCTCCTCCCCCTCCAGCCTCCCCCCACCGCCCCCTGGCAGGTCCAGCACATCCACTTTCCCTCCAGCCTCAATCCCCCTTCGCAGGTCCAGCACCTCTCTATTCATCCCCACAGGTCCAGTATCTGTGCCCTTCCTTTCCCTCTCTCGACCCTCGCTATGGTGCTTTCAACTTACATTACTGGCACTGCCCGGCAGCAATTCTTACAGGCCTGCTCCAGGGCCTTCCATCTGCTGCGTCCTGATCACTTCCTTTTTACCCAGGAAAAGGGTGAGCACAGATGCCGGACTAGTGGGGGAGTGAGTGAGGGGGGGGGAGAGAGCAAGGAAAAGGATCGTTCTGGGAGGGAGTTTGGATCCTGGATACCAGGCAGCTCATTTGGGGGGGGGGCAATGCCCCCTTTCATCCCCCCCCCAAACTACACCCATGGTTGGTAGTGTGCCCGGTTTTCAAATAGTGCATATAATGGCATGAGAAATATTGATGACATTTTCCATGTTTAAAACAAATGCCCACCTCTAATGGCCAAAAATAGAAAAGAGATTTTTAAAGTTATGGATATAGCTTGCCTTCTTACTAGCAGTTTGTAAGTGGTAAGGAAGGCTATGGTGCAGGGACTAGAGTTGACTCTGTTCACTAGAGCTGACTAGAGTTGATCTCTAACCTGTGCAATCTTTTGTGCTGTTTCTTATGAAATTTAGCTGTAAGCACAGAGGGAATCGTAGCTCATCTGCATGAATAGCTAAATTTCTTGAGAAATGTTTTATGTATTGCCATGGTACATGTTCTTGGCTATAGCAATGCAAAAAAAGCTCTTCATTCTTTTGATGGCAACATTGTCAAAAAGGGGCTGTATGGCTGGTGTCATAGGATGCCTTAGGCCAGTGATGGCGATCCTATGGCACGCGTGCCAGAGAGGGCACGCAGAGCCCTCTCTATTGGCACGCGCGCCGTCGCCTCAGCCAGAGTCGCCTCCCAGTTCCAGGGTCCCCTCTCCCTCCCTCCGAGTTCCAGTCGTCGTCCCTCCCTCCCTTCCTTCGAGTTCCAGGCCCCCTCCCTCCCTCCCTCCGAATTTTAAAAGTCATCTCTTGACTTACCTTGTCAGGAATGGGTTATGGCGGCCGGCAGCAGCGCTAAAATACATGCAGGCTCCTTGTGGAAACAGGAAATGAGGGCGGGACCAGAGCTCAGAGAGAGAGAGAGAGAGAGAAGGGCCGAGCCTGCACGCATTTTAGCGCTGCTGCCGGCCGCCATAACCCATCCCCGACGAGGTAAGTCAAGAGATGACTTTTAAAATTCGGAGGGAGGGAGGGGGCCTGGAACTCGAAGGGAGGGAGGGACGACGACTCTGGAACTCGGAGGGAGGGAGAGGGGAGAGGGGACCCTGTGGAACTCGGAGGGAGGGGGGATCCTGTGGAACTAGGAGGGGGGACCCTGGAACTCGGGGGAGGGAGGGAGGGCCCTGGAACTGGGAGGGAGGAGGGATGGAGGACCCTGGAACTTGGGGGGAGGACCCTGGAACTTGGGGGGGGGGAGGAGGGAGGACCCTGGAACTCGGATGGAGGGAGGGAAGACCCTGGAACTCGGGGGGGGGGGGGGAGGACCCTGGAACTCAGATGGAGGGAGGGAGGACCCTGGAACTCGGAGGGAGTGAGGGGGCCTGGAACTCGGAGGAAGAGGGAGGGGGGACAGGGGAGGGGGAATGGCACTTTGCGATAAATAATTAGATTTTGGGTTGATGTTTGGGTAATCGGTCTCTGAAAGGTTCGCCATCACTGCCTTAGGCCATTGATAGGCCAGTATGCCCTCAGAGCACCACCCCCATCCCTCTTCAGGATGGTTTCTTTTTTTAAAGTGTCCTTTGTCAGCCCCTAGTGCCTTTGACACCCCACCTCCTCTTCAGTTAAAAACACTTGTCCCCAGCACCTCCACCCCAGCCCCAGGCTTACCCTGATCTTTTCCTCTATGGGGCAGAAGTGATCTCCAGTCACTTCTGTCCTAATGGAACCTTTTTGAAAGACGAAGCTGTCTAGTACTCCTGCAGGTATATCTTTTATTAGAAAAGGGAGCATGTTCTTAAAAGGGGCAGATCATGCATTAGATACCTTTTATTACCCCACTGGCTTCCCATTGAACAGCAAATTCTGTTTAAATTGCTGTCTCTCACCTTTAAAGCCCATAGGTTAAGGCTTCCCCAGTATTTAGTGACTCTGACCATACCATATACGCGCACTCGCCTCCTTCGATCATTGAGTGATCATCGCCTGGTTGTTCCCAATCCTAAATCTGTACAGCTGGAATTTACTAGGAATCTGCATTCTACTTTATGGCCCCTTTTATCTGGAACCCCCTTCCCTTATATATCCGTGCCAACCTTTCCTTTAAAGTTTTAAAGAGGCTATAGAAACCTGGCTTTTCCAACAAGCTTTTCAGGTTACCCCATACTTTGATTGCAATGACTGTCAGTCTTAATGGCTATCACTCTTCCCCTCCTTACCTCCCCTCCCCCGTCCACTCTTCCTTTACCCGCCCCTTTACCCACTACACTTTATCTGGAACTCCTTCCACTTTTGCTTGCTCTAGGACCTGTGCTCCAAATCTTTCCTATCAATATTGGAGATCTTTTCTAACATTTGAATTTATATAATAGTCTGTACACCACTTAGATCTGCTAGTTTGCCCAGACGGTTTAGAAAGTGCCAATAAACTTAAACTGTGGAGATAAAGGTAAGGGCTTTAGAGTCACGCTATCTATTTTTTTATTATTTGCTCACACCTTAACAAGGATTTGAGATCTCCCTGGGTATCTTAGAGTGAGGCTGCATGGCTCTTTTAAGATGATACCACATGAACCTGGCTAAGGACCTTGCATAAGAAACAATATATCACTGAGGTCTGGTTATTTTTTAAATTTTTTCTATGAAAACTATCACTGTAAAGCCATTTTTTTTAGCATGCCTGATTTTATGGATTTGAACATCAGTGAGTGCTTTTGCATTGCAGCAATCTATATTGTAAATGAACGATAGCAGACAAAAGACCCGCGCAGTCTATCCAGTCTGCCTGACAAGGTGGCCAGAGCCGTGCCCGCCACTCTGTGTGGGCCCCAGTCACCCATGCTCAAATGCTGGCTGTCAAGTTTCCACCATGCCAACCATATAGGAAGCCAAACATGCTGCAGTCTTGGCAGTGCCGTAGCGAGGGCGGCTGCCACCCGGGGCGGTTCACCGCTGCGCCCCCCCGGAGTGCATTCTTACCAGTGGCGTAGGAAAGAGGCCGGGTGGGAGGGCCGGTCCAGCCCGCATACACGTCGCTGGGAGCTGCGTCTGCTCCGCTGGTTCCTTGCTCTCTCTGCCCCAGAACAGGAAATAACCTGTTCCGGGGCAGAGGGAGCAGGGAACCAGTGGAGCCGACACCCCCCAGCGGCGTGCATCCGGGGTGGACCGCCCCTCCCGCCTCCCCCCCTTTCTACGCCACTGAATCTTGGTTATATCATCCCCAAGTATTGTTGACAGTATTCAACTTATCAGTCAAAATGTTTCCCCTCCCCCCCCCCCCCCCCCCCCCCCCGAGCTGCACAGCACCCTCACTTGCAGCATGTGACAATAAAGTGATCTACAACACTGGAGCTGCTGAAGCATCACCTGTCTTTTGCCTTTTGTGGGACACAGACCATAGAAGTCTGTCCAGCATTGGCCTCGGTTCTCACTACTCTTGCCCAAGATAACATCTCAACAGCCATGTGTTTCCTTCCTCTTTCTATTTAGGCATCTTCTATGTCTATTCTTATTCAGCTATATTTGTCAAGTGCTCTTGACCTTGTAGACCATGAGACCTTGCTGCAAATTTTGAATGAATTTCGAATATTAGAAAATGTATCAAAGGGGGGCACTGGAGTGCTACTACCGGATGGAAGTGTGAGGAGTGAGCTCTGCAGATTACCCCTTTAAAACGTATAGTATCATCAAATCCAGGCACTGTCATCGACGATTCTTACCTCCAAAGGATGCCTTCACCATTCCAGAGTAAATTAGAAGCAGTATTTGCAGTGAGCTGGGCTCATAAAAGATCGAAACCTGACCCAATGATTTCTCTTTGTAAACGGGGAGGATAAAGATGACACCGGCCCACCAGTGGACATTGCCGCACAGCTGCAAGAAATCCTCACTATGCTCACGGAGAACACTTCTACAGTCAAAGATCTAAAGATAAAATGACTTAATTTAAAATAAAATTTTCACCTCTTGAGAGTCACATTACTGAAGCTGAATCTAGGATCAGCACTATCGAGAATGACCTCGTGCTCCAACGTAAGCTGCGGAAGTCTATTGCTGAGCTGCAGTCAGCGATGGAAGACTCCAGTAATCGGAGTAGAAGAAATAATCTATGAATCTTAGGTTTACCAGAAGGTACTGAAAGCGATAACATATTGCATTTTTTGGAAGATTTTATTCTAAATCTACTGTCATTAAAGTTTGACAGACCGAGCTAGAGAGAGCCCATGGGATCCCAGCATGCCATTCTGCATCACAAAGCATCCCAAACCCATAATATATAAAGTACTTCGTTACCCTCAAGTGGCTGATATTACGCAAGCTACTAAGTCCAAACAACAACTTAGCTGGAACAGTCATAAAATCTTTATAACTGGTGACGTTATGAAGTCAACCGTTGAGAAACAAAAGAAATTCCTAGCTCTGTGTCTTCATCTTAAATCTTTGCATGCCAAATATGGCCTTTTCTCACCAGCCTCTTTTAAAGGGACATATACTGTAATTCAACTAAATCATTCTCTGACCCTGTTACTCTGGACAAATTTCTAACTGAGCAGGAGACTGTGGATGTGGCTTCTGTGTGATTCCCTGTGATATGTGCCTGGATTACTTTTAACATGGCCAATGAGGGGATTATGTTCTCCTTCTCCTGTCATCCTAGTCCTTGACCCTCCATTTGTCCTCTACTTGAGGGTGTAGTACTGGTGTGTTTTATGTTTACCTTTTATTGAAATGTTCTAAGTTGGTATCACTCATGCAAGAGAAATATATTTTAAAGACATTGTCTTGTACATCTTAACTCAGATTTAATACTTACAATTCTGATATGCTGTGTTGCTGCTTTGCATACACTGCATAGATACCTCAGAATTATACAATCTATTTTCCTAGTTCTTTATGGGTAAGGGGTTAAATTGTCTTTCTTTAAATGTGAAAGGTGTTTCTAATCCTATAAAGAGGAAAGAACTTCTCATGTATTTCAAAAAACTCCACCCTGCCATAGTATTTATGCAAGAGACTCATTTATCAGCCATAGAAGCTAATAAGCTCAAACAAGATTGGGTTAAGGATTGTTTCTTTTCTTCAGCTGTGGGGAAAAGAAATGGGGTTGCCATTCTCCTAGCAAAATCATTACAATAAATACTCTTTTTATCTCTCACAAGAGTGATGCAGAGGGTCGTTGGGTTATGGTCATCTTACATATAGGTCAGCTGAAGATTGCTTTACTTAATGCATACGCTCCAAATATACAGTGGGGGAAATAAGTATTTGATCCCTTGCTGATTTTGTAAGTTTGCCCACTGACAAAGACATGAGCAGCCCATAATTGAAGGGTAGGTTATTGGTAACAGTGAGAGATAGCACATCACAAATTAAATCCGGAAAATCACATTGTGGAAAGTATATGAATTTATTTGCATTCTGCAGAGGGAAATAAGTATTTAATCCCTCTGGCAAACAAGACCTAATACTTGGTGGCAAAACCCTTGTTGGCAAGCACAGCGGTCAGACGTCTTCTGTAGTTGATGATGAGGTTTGCACACATGTCAGGAGGAATTTTGGTCCACTCCTCTTTGCAGATCATCTCTAAATCATTAAGAGTTCTGGGCTGTCGCTTGGCAACTCGCAGCTTCAGCTCCCTCCATAAGTTTTCAATGGGATTAAGGTCTGGTGACTGGCTAGGCCACTCCATGACCCTAATGTGCTTCTTCCTGAGCCACTCCTTTGTTGCCTTGGCTGTATGTTTTGGGTCATTGTCGTGCTGGAAGACCCAGCCACGACCCATTTTTAAGGCCCTGGCGGAGGGAAGGAGGTTGTCACTCAGAATTGTACGGTACATGGCCCCATCCATTCTCCCATTGATGCGGTGAAGTAGTCCTGTGCCCTTAGCAGAGAAACACCCCCAAAACATAACATTTCCACCTCCATGCTTGACAGTGGGGACGGTGTTCTTTGGGTCATAGGCAGCATTTCTCTTCCTCCAAACACGGCGAGTTGAGTTCATGCCAAAGAGCTCAATTTTTGTCTCATCTGACCACAGCACCTTCTCCCAATCACTCTCGGCATCATCCAGGTGTTCACTGGCAAACTTCAGACGGGCCGTCACATGTGCCTTCCGGAGCAGGGGGACCTTGCGGGCACTGCAGGATTGCAATCCGTTATGTCGTAATGTGTTACCAATGGTTTTCGTGGTGACAGTGGTCCCAGCTGCCTTGAGATCATTGACAAGTTCCCCCCTTGTAGTTGTAGGCTGATTTCTAACCTTCCTCATGATCAAGGATACCCCACGAGGTGAGATTTTGCGTGGAGCCCCAGATCTTTGTCGATTGACAGTCATTTTGTACTTCTTCCATTTTCTTACTATGGCACCAACAGTTGTCTCCTTCTCGCCCAGCGTCTTACTGATGGTTTTGTAGCCCATTCCAGCCTTGTGCAGGTGTATGATCTTGTCCCTGACATCCTTAGACAGCTCCTTGCTCTTGGCCATTTTGTAGAGGTTAGAGTCTGACTGATTCACTGAGTCTGTGGACAGGTGTCTTTCATACAGGTGACCATTGCCGACAGCTGTCTGTCATGCAGGTAACGAGTTGATTTGGAGCATCTACCTGGTCTGTAGGGGCCAGATCTCTTACTGGTTGGTGGGGGATCAAATACTTATTTCCCTCTGCAGAATGCAAATAAATTCATATACTTTCCACAATGTGATTTTCCGGATTTAATTTGTGATGTGCTATCTCTCACTGTTACCAATAACCTACCCTTCAATTATGGGCTGCTCATGTCTTTGTCAGTGGGCAAACTTACAAAATCAGCAAGGGATCAAATATTTATTTCCCCCACTGTAGATGATCCTGTCTTTTTTACTACCATATCGTCTCAATTAGCTTTGGTTGGGATAGATAACATAATTTTTGGAGGTGATATGAACCTTTCTCTAGATATTTTTCTTGACCATAAATGTAAAGTATAACCAAGGTCTCTAAAAGCAAACCTGATGCTGAGACACTTTCTCAACTCTTGGAATTTGAGTAACTGGTGGATAACCTATCCCACCAATCTTGATTACACATTCCATTATTTACTACATGACTTCTCTAGATTGGATTATTTTTTGATATCTAAATCCCTGGTTGCAAATATGTTATCTGCAATTGAACTCATTCACATTTCGGACCATGCCTGCATTACTCTAAGTGTGGATTTGGGTGAACCCTCCCTAGAATCGTGTGGATGGAGTTTCAATTCTTCTTTACTTCAAAATAAGGACTTTTGTGATTGTTTGCAGAAATTGCCAATGGAATATTTTATGATCAATGATTTACCTGAAATGGGTTATATAAATGTATGGGATGCTTACAAAGCATATAGAAAACGAGCCTTCTCCGGAGTAGCCCCCACATTCTGGAATGCTGTCCCTGAAAGGCTCCGCTTAACACAAGATTATCTGTAAGTTCTTAGTCACACACACACACACACACACACACACACGCACGCACGCACACACACACACACACACACCACACACACACACACACACACACACACACACACACACACACACTTACACCATTTAATCATCTCTCTGACTTGATTTGCAACTTTGACATTATAAGTAGTATACTATTGGGCTCATTTTTGAAAGAGATGGACGTCCAAAAAGTGACATAAATTGGCATTTGGACGTCCATCTCACAGAAACGTCCAAATCGGTATAATCGAAACTGCATTTTGGACATCTTTCTCAGAAATCCATCGGAAGGACTTCCAAATCTCAAGGGGGCATATCGGAGGCGTGTTTAAGGCGGGACTTGTGCGTTCCTAAGACTTGAACATCTTTGAGCCATAATGGAACAAAGAAAAAACACCCAGCACTAAAACGTTGATGTTTTGAGCTGGACCTGTTTTTATTACGAATAAGGCACAAAAAGGTGCCCCAAATGACCAGATGACCACTGGAGGGAATCAGGGATGACCTCCCCTTACTCCCCCAGTGGTCACTAACCCCCTCCCACCCCCAAAAAGTGTGTTGAAGAACATTACTTGCCAGCCTCTATGCCAGCCTCAGATGTCATATTCAGGTCCATGACAGCAGCATGCAGGTCCCTGGAGTAGTTTAGTGGACTTCAGAAAGGTGGAACCAGGCCCATACCCCCACTACCTGTTACACTTGTGCAGGAAACTGTGAGCCCTCCAAAACCCACCAGAAACCCACTGTACCCACATATAGGTGCCCCCTTCACCCGGAAGGGCTGTGGTAGTGGTGTACAGTTAGGGGTAGTGGGTTTTGGGGGGCTCAGCATAGAAGGTAAGGGAGCTGTGTACCTGGGAGCATTTTATGAAGTTCATTGCGGTGCCCCCTAGGGTGCCCGATTGCTGTCCTGGCATGTCAGGGGGACCAGTCTATTAAAAATGCTGGCTCCTCCCACGTCC
This sequence comes from Microcaecilia unicolor, assembly GCF_901765095.1. Taxonomy (NCBI): domain Eukaryota; kingdom Metazoa; phylum Chordata; class Amphibia; order Gymnophiona; family Siphonopidae; genus Microcaecilia; species Microcaecilia unicolor. The sequence continues at coordinate 241,981,558 of NC_044034.1, read as the reverse complement.
AAATGGCTTGAATTTGGACGGGGTTTTTTTTGAAAATTGCCGAAAATTAAAGATGTCCAAATCACAAAACGTCCAAATCCAAGAACGTACATGGTATTTTCAAACACAAAAGATGGACGTCCATCTTTTTCAAAAATGACCTCCCCGCTTCGAAATTTGGACATCTTTGTAAAACGTCCAAATTCTAACTTAGACATTTCTTTCGAAAATGCCCATCCACACCATCCTTTGTATTGTTATTTGAATATTTTTTACTGCTGTGATTGTCTATTGCTTATGTTTGATTTACTCTTAATGTACACCGCCGTGATCGAATTCCTTCAAAAAGGCAGCAAATAAATCCTAATGAATAAATATGTCACGGGTGAAATTATTAAATACTAGTAAAAAAAGGCCCGTTTCTGAACAAATGAAATGGGCGCTAGCAAGGTTTTCCTCGGAGTGTGTATGTTTGAGAGAGAGTGTGTGTGAGAGATGGAGTGTGTGTCAGAGAGAGTGTGTGTGTGTGTGTTTGTGTGAGAGAGAGAGTGTGTGACAGACAGAGTGTCTGTGTGTGTGTGACAGAGAGATAGAGTGTGATAGAAAGTGTATCAGAGAGTGTATGTGAGAGACAGTGAGTGAGTGTGTACCCACACCCCCCTCTCGCAGGGTCCCCCTCCCCACCCCCACCTCTCTGGTCTCAGGACCCCCTCCCCACCTCCCTCTCCCCTGCTCCCCCTCCAGCCACCCATGTCCAGCGACCCTCCCCCCCCCCCCCCCGGCGCATCAAACCCCTTCACCACCCGCAGCTGCCACTGGTAACGCTGTCCGGCCACTGCTGCTTCTCCTGTTGAGCAGCAGCGGCCGCTACAAAAAGAAAAAAACAATGTTTTAAAACCTGAAACACGGCACCGCAGACAGCCATCAGGCATTGGCTGTTGGCTCTGCAGCCGCTCCTCCTCTCACCTCTCACGTTGCTGCGCTCCTCCGGGGTCTTACTCCAGGGGCAGTGACGTGGAGGTGAGAGGAGGAGCAGCTGCAGAGCCGACAGCCAATGCCTGATGGCTGACTACGGTGCTGCGTTTCAGGTTTAAAAACATTTATTGTTTTTTTTTCTTTTTGTAGCGGCCGCTGCTGCTCAACAGGAGAAGCAGCAGCGGCCCGGACAGCGTTACCAGTGGCAGCTGCGGGTGGCAAGGGGTTGATGTGCATCTGGGGGGGGGGGGGTTGATGTGCCAGGGGAGCTTGGGTGATGCGTCGAGGGGGTGTTTGAGTGGCGCACCCACAGCTGATTCCCAGGCAGGGGGAGGAGTAGGGAAACACGCAGAGCAACTTGCTCCGTGTGTTTCCCTACTCCTCCCCCTGCCTGGGAATCAGCTGTGAGTGATGTCAGCCTGGCTACGGAGCCTAGCTCAGCAACTCCAGGAGCCACGGACACAGGCAGCTACATTAGAACATTGGAGGTGAGAATTATTATATAGGATAGTGCTTATAAGAATAATTCTAGGAGGGAAGGAATGACCACTCTTGAAAAAAATTTCAAACAGCTAGAAGCTGATTATATTCAAAAACTCAGTTCTAGGATTCTGGAAGCTATTCAGAAACAGATTCCAATTTAATCAGCTTATGAGTGCAGCTGCTGGTGTATTGCTACTATCTCAACAAGCTACATATTACGCTGGCTGTAACAGAGCTGGTAGGCTCTTAGTTAATTTCATTAAAGGCTACTTTTATGTCAGCCATCCAAAATAAAGGTAATATATCCTGCTAACTAAAAAAGATGACATATTAAAATGTTATGTAGAATTTTATACTGACATTTACAGATCAAAAAATCATTCTATACCATGCTAATTTCTGAGTTTTTGAATAAATTACACAAAGTTACTATTTCTGAGACAGATATAAATACTCTTAATAAACCAATATCATTAGCGTAAATTGAATCGGCCATTGCGGCTTTGAAACCTGGAAAAACTCCTGGCAGCAACGGATTTTCTGTAGAATATTATAAACATTTTGCATCTTTGTTATCTAGTATACTACTTAAATTATATAATTATTTTATTTCAGCCGCCTCAAGCAGTGGGTCTTTTGCTGAAGCGAATATTATTCTTGAAAAACCTGTTAGAGACCCACTTCAAAAGCAAAACATTATAGACCAATAACGCTTTTAAGGGTCCTTTTACTAAGGTGCACTGAAAAATAGCCTGCGGTAGTGTAGGCGCATGTTTTGGGCGCGCGCAGAATCATATTTCAGCACACCTGCAAAAAATGCCTTTTTAAAATTTTTGCCGAAAATGGACGTACGTCAAAATGAAAATTGCGCGTCCATTTTGGATCTCAGACCTTACCGCCAGCCATTGACCTAGTGGTAAAGTCTCACTTGGTAACAGGGCAGTAGTGACCTACGTGTGTCAAATGCCACTTGGCATGCGCTCTGATATGCGCATCTGAAAATAAAAATTATCTTTCGGACGTGCGTATCAGACATGTTCCAAAAATGAAATTACCGCAAGAGCCATGCGTAGACGCGCATTTTGGCGCACATTGAGTGCACGTAGACGCTTACGCGGCTTAGTAAAAGGGTCCCTTAAATTACAGTTGTAAAATCTACATAAAGATATTAGCTGAGTGTCTTTCAAATAATATATCTACCCTAATCCACCCTCCACAGACTGGGTTTGTAAAAGGCAGACTGGCTGCTGATAATACTAGATTTTTTTCACACATTATACTACTACTACTACTTATCACTATAGCGCTGCAAGGCATACGCAGTCCTGTACACCATACATGAAAAGACAGTCCCTGCTCAAAGAGCTCACAATCTAAATAGGACAGGCAAACAACTAAGAGGTAAGGGAATTAAAGAGGTGGGGATAAAAGGGTTAGGAGTCAAAAGCAGTGTTAAAGAGTTGGGCTTTTAGCCTGGATTTGAAAACGGCCAAAGACGGGGCTAGAAGTACAGGCTCGGGAAGTCTATTCCAGGCGTGAGGTGCAGCGAGATAAAAGGAACCGAGTCTGGAATTAGCAGTAGAGGAGAAGGGGACAGACAAGAGAGATTTATCCACAGAACGGAGTACCCGAGGGGGGGCGTAGGGAGAGACAAGAGTGGAGAGGTACTGGGGAGCGGTAGAGTGAATGCACATTATAAAGAGTGCTCAATCTTTAGATACACCTGCTTGTGTATTCATTAGACGCTGAAAAAGTGTTCAATTACATTGAATGGCATTTTCTCTTTAATGTTTTAAAATGGATTAACTTGGTTGATGGGTTTATTACAGTGGTTAAAATTTTATAGTAACATAGTAGATGATGGCAGATAAAGACCTTAGTAGTAGGGTTGCTTTACTCATACTACCCCTCTCCTCAAGACCCTTCACTGGCTCCCTATCCGTTTTCGCATCCTGTTCAAACTTCTTCTACTAACCTATAAATGTACTCACTCTGCTGCTCCCCAGTATCTCTCCACACTCGTCCTTCCCTACACCCCTTCCCGTGCACTCCGCTCCATGGATAAATCCTTCTTATCTGTTCCCTTCTCCACTACTGCCAACTCCAGACTTCGCGCCTTCTGTCTCGCTGCACCCTACGCCTGGAATAAACTTCCTGAGCCCCTACGTCTTGCCCCATCCTTGGCCACCTTTAAATCTAGACTGAAAGCCCACCTCTTTAACATTGCTTTTGACTCGTAACCACTTGTAACCACTCGCCTCCACCTACCCTCCTCTCTTCCTTCCCGTTCACATTAATTGATTTGATTTGCTTACTTTATTTATTTTTTGTCTATTAGATTGTAAGCTCTTTGAGCAGGGACTGTCTTTCTTCTATGTTTGTGCAGCGCTGCGTACGCCTTGTAGCGCTATAGAAATGCTAAATAGTAGTAGTAGTAGTAGTAGGTCCATTCAGTCTGCTCAACAAGATAAACTCATTGTATGATACTTTATGACAACAATTCTCACTAATGAGAGGTACCAGGCAAGGGTGGCCCCTTTCTTTGCTTCTTTTTACTTTAGCACTTGAGCCCCTACTAATTGTTATCCAACCCTCTAAGAGGTATATCTATTTATTTATTTATTTCTTACATTTATAGCTGCACTTTCCCACTCATGGCAGGTTCAATGCGGCTTACATAGTAGTAGAATTACAAAGTATAATGCAGAGAAAAACAGACTAAGCTTAGCGGAGTAATGGGGATGTGTGGATAGGTAATATTATAAGGGAGAGGGGGTAGAGGAGGTAGGAGGAGGTGTTATATTAGGTTAGATTGATATAATCAGGGATAGGGTCAGGATAAGCATAGTGAAAATTGGAGGAGGTGTGGTCAGAGTCATTGCCGTTGTATCCAAGTTAAACTTTCAGCATATGCAGATGATGGCCTTTTATATATATCTTCCCCAAAGACATCCATTCCCCATATCTTTGAGATAATTGAGAACTTTGGCTACACCATAAATTGGTCTAAAACTGAGATGTTCCCACTAAATATACATTGTATACAGGAGGTCTATCCATCTATTCTCCGAGGACAAGCAGGCTGCTTGTTCTCACGACTGGGTGACGTCCGCGGCAGCCCCCACCAACCGGAAAAAAGCTTCGCGGGACGGTCGGCACGCAGGGCACGCCCCCGCGCATGCGCGGCCGTCTTCCCGCCCGTGCGCGACCGCTCCCGCCAGTTCCTTTTTTTCCGCGCCTGGAGAGAGTCGTGCCTTGCCGCTCTCTCTACTTCAGCCGCCGGATTCTTGCGATCGCGTATACGCGGATCGCGCTTCGTTAATTTAATTTAATTTCCTTTTATCTTTTCTTTTTACAAACAAAAAAAAAAAAAAAAAAAAAGACTGCGCGTGTGGAGCACGCGCTCCCCTTTTCCCTCGCTTCCAGCGGGGACGCTACATTGCGGCCTAGTGGTCGCTCGGTCGTTTGTTTTTTCGTGGTGTGATTTTAGCCACCATTGACGACTTTGACTTCGCCGACGCGATTTTCCGTCGATGTCCTCGAAGGTCCCGAGTGGATTTAAAAAGTGTGGTCGCTGCGGCCGGCCGATCTCGCAGACCGACACCCACGCTTGGTGCCTCCAGTGCCTCGGGCCGGAGCACAATCTCAAGTCGTGTGCTTTGTGTCTCGGTCTCCGGAAACGGACTCAGGTTGCGAGGCAAGTTCTGCGGGACCGTCTTTTTGGAACTTGCGCCGGCCCCTCGACGTCGACCTCGACGGCATCGGTATCGAAGGCCGGTTCTTCGGTACCGGTATCGATGCCCGAGACATCGGCACCGATGGCAGCGACCCCAGGAGAACAGGTCCCGTCGGCCCGCCGGTCCGCCGGTGAGAGTGGGGTTGAGAGGCCGCGTGGGCAGTCGGCCCCGGTCACTCCCTCAGCTCGTGAGCCACGGGACCGAACCCTGTCTGACCCGGTGCCTCGAGACCGAGGGGGATCGACCTCCTCCTCCTCCATGCCCTCCGGCGCCGGTGACGTGCATCGAAAGAAGGACAAAAAGCGTCGTCACCGGACGCCCTCGGTGCATCCTGAAGAGGAGTCGACGCCGAAGCGTCATCGTCGAGAGGAGAGGTCCCCGTCGGTTGTGGAGGGTACCGACGCGTCGGGGTTCCGGCACCTCGGTGCCGTCTCCTGGCTCCCAGCAGCTTCCGGCACCGACACCCTTACCGGCCCCACCGCCTTTCCCGGCAGCGGGCCTGGACGAGTGCCTCAGAGCCATCCTTCCGGGGATCCTGGAAGGGCTGATGCGCCAGGCTGTGCCGGCGCCGATGACTGTGGCGCCGGCGAGCTCTAGCCCGGCGCCGGAGCTGTCGACACCGCCGCCGCCGCTTGCGGTGCCAGTCTCGACTGCTACGCAGGTGGAGTCCCCGTCGACGTCGATGGAGGGAGCTCCGTCCCCGCCGGCGCGGGAGTCCACCGCTCGACGACACCGAGACCTCGGTGCCTCGACGTCGAGCCGGGCCTGGTACAGGACTCAGCTACATGAGCTAATGTCCGATACCGAGGATGAGGACTCGTGGGGGGAAGAGGAGGACCCTAGATATTTCTCCTCAGAGGAGTCTACGGGCCTTCCCTCGGACCCCACGCCTTCACCGGAGAGGAAGCTCTCACCTCCTGAGAGCCTCTCCTTTGCGCGGGATATGTCGATCACCATTCCCTTCCCCGTGGTCTCTGTGGAAGAGCCGAGGGCCGAGATGCTCGAGGTCCTCGACTATCCATCACCACCTAGAGAGTCCTCCACGGTGCCGCTGCACAATGTCCTGAAGGAGACGCTGCTCCGGAACTGGGTGAGACCGTTAACTAACCCCACCATTCCCAAGAAAGCAGAGTCCCAGTACAGGATCCACTCCGACCCAGAGCTCATGCGGCCCCAATTGCCCCATGACTCAGCGGTCGTGGATTCTGCTCTCAAGAGGGCACGGAGTTCGAGGGATACCGCCTCGGCGCCCCCGGGGCGGGAGTCTCGCACTCTGGACTCGTTTGGGAGGAAGGCCTACCAATCCTCCATGCTCGTGACCCGCATCCAGTCATACCTGCTCTATATGAGCATCCACATGCGGACCAATGTGCAACAGCTGGCGGACCTGGTCGAGAAGCTCCCGCCGGAGCAGTCCAGGCCTTATCAGGAGGTGGTCAGGCAGCTGAAGGCATGCAGAAAGTTCCTGTCCAGGGGTATTTTTGACACCTGTGACGTGGCATCTCGTGCTGCGGCCCAAGGTATAGTGATGCGCAGGCTCTCATGGCTGCGCGCCTCTGACCTGGACAAACCGCACCCAGCAGAGACTGGCCGACGTCCCTTGCCGGGGGGATAACATTTTCGGTGAGAAGGTCGAGCAGATGGTGGACCAACTGCATCAGCGGGAAACCGCTCTCGACAAGCTCTCCCACCGGGCGCCTTCAGCATCCGCCCCCACTGGTGGGCGTTTTTCCCGGGCACGGCAGGCTGCACCCTATTCTTTTGCAAAGCGTAGGTACAACCAGCCGGCCCGAAGGCCTCGTCAGGCACAGGGACAGCCCCAGCGCGCTCGTTCTCGTCAACAGCGTGCGCCTAAGCAGCCCCCTGCGCCTCCACAGCAAAAGCCGGGGACGGGCTTTTGACTGGATCCACGGGAACATAGCCGCCCTACAAGTGTCCGTACCGGACGATCTGCCGGTCGGAGGGAGGTTAAAATTTTTTCACCAAAGGTGGCCTCTCATAACCTCCGACCAGTGGGTTCTCCAAATAGTGCGGTGCGGATACGCCCTGAATTTGGCCTCCCTGCCTCCAAATTGTCCTCCGGGAGCTCAGTCTTTCAGCTCCCATCACAAGCAGGTACTTGCAGAGGAACTCTCCGCCCTTCTCAGCGCCAATGCGGTCGAGGCCCGTACCACCCGGGCAGGAAGGGCAGGGATTCTATTCCAGGTACTTCCTTGTGGAAAAGAAAACAGGGGGGATGCGTCCCATCCTAGACCTGAGAGGCCTGAACAAATTCCTGGTCAAAGAAAAGTTCAGGATGCTTTCCTTGGGCACCCTTCTGCCAATGATTCAGAAAAACGATTGGCTATGTTCCCTGGATTTAAAGGACGCATATACTCACATACCGATACTGCCAGCTCACAGACAGATCTCAGATTCCGCCTGGGCGCACGCACTTTCAGTATTGTGTGCTGCCATTTGGGCTCGCCTCTGCCCCACGAGTGTTTACCAAGTGCCTCGTGGTGGTAGCGGCCTACCTACGCAAGCTGGGAGTGCACGTGTTCCCATATCTCGACGATTGGCTGGTCAAGAACACCTCGGAGGCAGGAGCCCTCCGGTCCATGCAGTGCACTATTCAACTTCTGGAGCTGCTGGGGTTTGTGATAAATTACCCAAAGTCCCATCTCCAACCGTCCCAGTCTCTAGAATTCATAGGAGCGCTGCTGAATACCCAGACGGCTCAGGCCTATCTTCCCGAAGCGAGGGCCGCCAATCTCCTGGCCCTGGCTTCGCAGACCAGAGCGTCCCAGCAGATCACAGCTCGGCAGACGTTGAGACTTCTGGGTCATATGGCCTCCACAGTTCATGTGACTCCCATGGCTCGTCTTCACATGAGATCTGCTCAATGGACCCTAGCTTCCCAGTGGTTCCAAGCCACCGGGAATCTAGAAGATGTCATCCGCCTCTCCACCAGCTGCCGCACTTCACTGCGCTGGTGGACCGTTCGGACCAATTTGACACTGGGACGTCCGTTTCAAATTCCACAGCCCACGAAAGTGCTGACGACGGATGCCTCTCGCCTGGGGTGGGGAGCTCATGTCGATGGGCTGCACACCCAGGGTATGTGGTCCCTCCAGGAAAAGGATCTGCAGATCAACCTCCTGGAGCTCCGAGCGATCTGGAACGCACTGAAGGCTTTCAGAGATCGGCTGTCCTACCAAATTATCCAAATTCGGACAGACAATCAGGTTGCAATGTTTACGTCAACAAGCAGGGGGGCACCGGATCTCGCCCCCTGTGTCAGGAAGCCGTCGGGATGTGGCGCTGGGCATGCCAGCACAGCATGCTTCTCCAAGCCACATACCTGGCAGGCGTAAACAACAGTCTGGCCGACAGACTGAGCAGAGTCATGCAACCGCACGAGTGGTCGCTCCATTCCAGAGTGGTACGCAAGATCTTCCGAGAGTGGGGCACCCCCTCGGTGGATCTTTTCCGCCTCTCAGACCAACCACAAGCTGCCTCTGTTCTGTTCCAGACTTCAGACACACGGCAGGCTAGCGTCAGATGCCTTTCTCCTTCATTGGGGGACCGGCCTCCTGTATGCTTATCCTCCCATACCTTTGGTGGGGAAGACCTTACTGAAGCTCAAGCAAGACCGCGGCACCATGATTCTGATAGCGCCCTTTTGGCCCCGTCAGATCTGGTTCCCTCTTCTTCTGGAGTTGTCCTCCGAAGAACCGTGGAGATTGGAGTGTTTTCCGACTCTCATTTCGCAGAACGACGGAGCGTTGCTGCACCCCAACCTTCAATCCCTGGCTCTCACGGCCTGGATGTTGAGGGCATAGACTTCGCTGCGTTGGGTCTGTCTGAGGGTGTCTCCCGGGTCTTGCTTGCCTCTAGGAAGGATTCCACTAAGAAGAGTTACTTTTTCAAGTGGAGGAGGTTTGTCGTTTGGTGTGAGAGCAAGGCCCTAGAACCTCGTTCTTGTCCTGCACAAAACCTGCTTGAATACCTTCTGCACTTATCGGAGTCTGGCCTCAAGACCAACTCAGTAAGGAATCACCTTAGTGCGATTAGTGCTTACCATTATCGTGTGGAAGGTAAAGCCATCTCTGGAGAGCCTTTAGTCGTTCGATTCATGAGAGGGTTGCTTTTGTCAAAGCCCCCTATCAAGCCTCCTACTGTGTCGTGGGATCTCAACGTCGTCCTCACCCAGCTGATGAAACCTCCTTTTGAGCCACTGAATACCTGCCATCTGAAGTACTTGACCTGGAAGGTCATTTTCTTGGTGGCAGTTACTTCAGCTCGTAGGGTCAGTGAGCTTCAAGCCCTAGTAGCTCATGCTCCATATACCAAATTTCATCACAACAGAGTAGTGCTCCGCACTCACCCAAAGTTCCTGCCGAAGGTGGTGTCGGAGTTCCATCTTAACCAGTCAATTGTCAACATTCTTCCCCAGGCCGCATACCCGCCCTGCTGAACGTCAGTTGCACACATTGGACTGCAAGAGAGCATTGGCCTTCTACTTGGAGCGGACACAGCCCCACAGACAGTCCGCCCAATTGTTTATTTCTTTCGACCCTAACAGGCTAGGGGTCGCTGTCGGGAAACGCACCATCTCCAATTGGCTAGCAGATTGCATTTCCTTCACTTACGCCCAGGCTGGGCTGGCTCTTGAGGGTCATGTCACGGCTCATAGTGTTAGAGCCATGGCAGCGTCAGTGGCCCACTTGAAGTCAGCCACTATTGAAGAGATTTGCAAGGCTGCGACGTGGTCATCTGTCCACACATTCACATCACATTACTGCCTCCAGCAGGATACCCGACGCGACAGTCGGTTCGGGCAGTCGGTGCTGCAGAATCTGTTTGGGGTGTAAATCCAACTCCACCCTCCAGGACCCGAATTTATTCTGGTCAGGCTGCACTCTCAGTTAGTTGTTCTTCGTAGGTCAATTTCTGTTGTACCCTCGCCGTTGCGAGCTTCAATTGACCTGGGTTCTTGTTTTGAGTGAGCCTGAGAGCTAGGGATACCCCAGTCGTGAGAACAAGCAGCCTGCTTGTCCTCGGAGAAAGGGTATGATACATACCTGTAGCAGTTGTTCTCCGAGGACAGCAGGCTGATTGTTCTCACCTACCCTCCCTCCTCCCCTTTGGAGTTGTGTGTTTCATCTTTTGCTAGTTATTCAACTGGCGGGAGCGGTCGCGCACGGGCGGGAAGACGGCCGCGCATGCGCGGTGGGCGTGCCCTGCGTGCCGACCGTCCCGCGAAGCTTTTTTCCGGTTGGTGGGGGCTGCCGCGGACGTCACCCAGTCGTGAGAACAATCAGCCTGCTGTCCTCGGAGAACAACTGCTACAGGTATGTATCATACCCTTTCTGGTATGTTGGTGTCCCAAAGGCATTAAATATCTGGGGCTTTTATTTAAATTCACTGTCCAGGACACTTTACAAGAGAACATGGCTAGAATTTTAAATCTTTTTTTTTTAATTATTTATTTATAATTTCAAATTTACAATTCAAGCCAAAAACACTTGTTTAGAAAAGCAGTTTGAATACAGTAATCTTTTACAATAGGAAAACAATATAATAAAGAAAATATGAATACCCATTCCTAAGCATCCTTATTTATATATTCCACTGCACAAGTCCACAAATGTGATTCAAGACTTACATATATGGAGAACACAAGAAAATTACATCACTTAAATAAAAGGAAAAAGTGAATGGAACCTGTGTAGCTACTAAAATTTCCTTCCTTCAGGACTTTTGAGTCTCTTGTCCAATTCTCTTGGTAGCTAGGAATTCAGTGAGATGTGTAGGTTCAAAGAATACGTATTTAGTTGCCTGATATCTAACTATACATTTACATGGATAGTGCAGAAAAAAGGAAGCTCCCAACTGTTGGACTCCAGGTCTATGCAAAAGAAATTGGTGCCTCCTTTTTTGGGTCTCTTTTGACACATCAGGGAATATCCTTACTTTCAATCCAAGAAAGTCTTTATTTCTATTTTTAAAGAAAAGTTTCATCATCCATCCCTTATCAGGTGCCAAAACTACAGTGGCTAACAATGTTGAGGAAATTACTTTTTCTGAGTCCGAGGACTCTAATATAGCTGACACTTCCAAGGGGGAATCTGAAGACTCATGTATTTCTCCTGGCTTTCCTGGTAGGTAATATACCTGTAGCAAAGGCGGAGTAGATTGTTCAGGGATTAAAAGTATGTCCTTCATATACTTCAACAACATTTCTTTTGGGGAAACTGTTTTAATCTTTGGAAAATTAATGAAACAAAGATTATTACTTCTCTGATTATTTTCAAGAGCTTCTATTTTTCTACGCATATTTGTTAAATCTTTAACCATTATAACTTGAGTTTCTTGCACTTGTTTTCCTTTCTGATCTTGATTCATTATTTTCTCGTTTATTTGTTTAACGTCCTCTGTAACTTTGGTCAAACTTTCAGTTAACGTTTGAGTTTTTATTTCCAATTGGTTAATTTGAGGACACAAAGCTTTACCCAAAGAGGTTATCAAGGCCCACAGAGAGTCAAGAGTCACTTCAGTGGGCTTTTCCATAGAGGAAAATATTTGCAAAGGCAGAGTAGGTTGTAAGGGATTACTTATCTCACTTTCCGTGACCAAGCGATTTCCCGCCGGCAAAGATGTCTGACTCACAGTGCTTACAACATCCACCTCAGTGGATTCTCCCAAAACGAGCCCCTGCTGTTCCTGTGCCTCATGTCGCGCCGACTTCTCCGTAAGCGACACCAACAAAGGGGAACTCGTTCGCTGTGGTTGCGGAGGGGGAATTCTTCGGTCTGGGCTTAAAGTTGTTTCAAGCGCAGGCATCGACACTAGGCCTCCATTTGCTCCGGTCGGTGCAGTCGCGCCACTCTCAGACCGCGTTTCCTGTTGGCTCTGAATGAATGAGTCCATAGGTCTGATCACTGTGCTGGTTGATTTGCCCCTTCGCTTAGGCATCGCGAAGGCTTGGATTCAAACTCGGTCAGAGCTCTGCTAACACAGGTCCACTCACGTCGGCCATCTTGAATCGCTCTAGAATTTTAAATCTTAAAAAAAAAATCACGTCAGTCATGGAACAGCCAGTTCAATTTCCTAGACCATTTTTTGTGCAAATTGAGAAAATATTCACATGTTTTTTGTGGAATCGTAAACCTCCTTGCATAGCATTGAAAAAATTGAAAGCCCATAAAATTAATGGTGGTTTGAAGTTTCCTGATTTTTGAGCTATATAATCAGGCCTTTTTATTAAGAGCAGCGTCCTGGTGGGTCCTTGATACTGTTGATGAGTTTACTGCAGTATGGTTACCTATGGAACAACAATTGTCCTATCCTATTCCTTTAAAGCATAGAGGAGGAGATTCTACATATGGTGCTTAAAAAAATCAGCGCTGAAATCAGTGCAGACTATGAGGCATATTTTCAAAGCACTTAGCCTTCCAAAGTTCCATAGAAACCTATGGAACTTTGGAAGGCTAAGTGCTTTGAAAATATGCCTCTAAGTGTATTCTATAATTGGCACCTAGATTTAGGCGCCGATTATAGAATATGCTTAGTTGATATTTCATCACCGATATATGCACGCATCCATTTACACCAATGAAAACCTAGTGTAAATCTCAGCGTGTAGATTTAGGCGCACTGGGCCATATTCTATAATTAGGCGCCTAAATTGTAGAATGCCCATGAAACGTCCATTTTCCCGCTCATAACCATGTCCCTTTTTGCCTCCGCGTGTTAGAAGTTCAGCACACATCGTTACCGAATATGCTTAGGGGTCCTTTTACAAAAGGCGCATAAGGGCTTACGTCCAGTGGGTTCCAAATGAGCATTACCGCCCAACTACCACGTGCCCCGGGTGGTAATTCTGAATATGGCACACACCGAAAACACGTGGAAGAAAATATTTTCTATTTTCTACCGTGTGACGCTTACCCGGTGGTAAATGGCAGTGGACTCGTGCTGTATGCCTACCGCCCGGGTAGCACGTGAGACCTTACCACTAAGTCAGTGGATGGAGGTAAGGTCCCAGGGCGAAAATAGATTTGTGCTGGTTTTTCTTTTGCCTCACGTCCATTTTCCGGCCCCTTTAAAAAAGGCTTTGTTTTCCAGAATGCTGCAAAAACCGGCCCGATGCACACCAAGAAGACTTGCTCATACTACCATAGGCCACATTTTGCTGCGGCTTAGTAAAAGAGCCCCTTAGCAAGTTCTGCATCTAAATTCTAATCAGTGCAAATTAGTGCTCATTATTGTTTAAGTGCTATCAGCGCTTATTAGCTTGTTAAGCCAATTAAGTTACAGTGGTGGAAATAAGTGTTTGATCCCTTGCTGATTTTGTAAGTTTGCCCACTGACAAAGACATGAGCAGCCCATAATTGAAGGGTAGGTTATTGGTAACAGTGAGAGATAGCACATCACAAATTAAATCCGGAAAATCACTTTGTGGAAAGTATATGAATTTATTTGCATTCTGCAGAGGGAAATAAGTATTTGATCCCCCACCAACCAGTAAGAGATCTGGCCCCTACAGACCAGGTAGATGCTCCAAATCAACTCGTTACCTGCATGACAGACAGCTGTCGGCAATGGTCACCTGTATGAAAGACACCTGTCCACAGACTCAGTGAATCAGTCAGATTCTAACCTCTACAAAATGGCCAAGAGCAAGGAGCTGTCTAAGGATGTCAGGGACAAGATCATACACCTGCACAAGGCTGGAATGGGCTACAAAACCATCAGTAAGACGCTGGGCGAGAAGGAGACAACTGTTGGTGCCATAGTAAGAAAATGGAAGAAGTACAAAATGACTGTCAATCGACAAAGATCTGGGGCTCCACGCAAAATCTCACCTCGTGGGGTATCCTTGATCATGAGGAAGGTTAGAAATCAGCCTACAACTACAAGGGGGGAACTTGTCAATGATCTCAAGGCAGCTGGGACCACTGTCACCACGAAAACCATTGGTAACACATTACGACATAACGGATTGCAATCCTGCAGTGCCCGCAAGGTCCCCCTGCTCCGGAAGGCACATGTGACGGCCCGTCTGAAGTTTGCCAGTGAACACCTGGATGATGCCGAGAGTGATTGGGAGAAGGTGCTGTGGTCAGATGAGACAAAAATTGAGCTCTTTGGCATGAACTCAACTCGCCGTGTTTGGAGGAAGAGAAATGCTGCCTATGACCCAAAGAACACCGTCCCCACTGTCAAGCATGGAGGTGGAAATGTTATGTTTTGGGGGTGTTTCTCTGCTAAGGGCACAGGACTACTTCACCGCATCAATGGGAGAATGGATGGGGCCATGTACCGTACAATTCTGAGTGACAACCTCCTTCCCTCCGCCAGGGCCTTAAAAATGGGTCGTGGCTGGGTCTTCCAGCACGACAATGACCCAAAACATACAGCCAAGGCAACAAAGGAGTGGCTCAGGAAGAAGCACATTAGGGTCATGGAGTGGCCTAGCCAGTCACCAGACCTTAATCCCATTGAAAACTTATGGATGGAGCTGAAGCTGCGAGTTGCCAAGCGACAGCCCAGAACTCTTAATGATTTAGAGATGATCTGCAAAGAGGAGTGGACCAAAATTCCTCCTGACATGTGTGCAAACCTCATCATCAACTACAGAAGACGTCTGACCGCTGTGCTTGCCAACAAGGGTTTTGCCACCAAGTATTAGGTCTTGTTTGCCAGAGGGTTTAAATACTTATTTCCCTCTGCAGAATGCAAATAAATTCATATACTTTCCACATTGGGATTTTCCGGATTTAATTTGTGATGTGCTATCTCTCACTGTTACCAATAACCTACCCTTCAATTATGGGCTGCTCATGTCTTTGTCAGTGGGCAAACTTACAAAATCAGCAAGGGATCAAATACTTATTTCCACCACTGTACATGTGGTGTTATAGAGTCTACTACTACTATTTATCTGATTTCGGTGCCTAAATCTAAGCGCACTATATAGAATCTGGAGGAGAATGGATACGATATTACTTAATAAAGAGACTGACAGAAATATACTCATGTAGCCATAAAAAGACTGGATAAAGTACAGAAACATCCCATACTTACTACTAAATTTGCCCCATTATGGGGTAATCCTCTGATTAAAATTAATAAAGACATTATAATATGATCCCCCTTAGGCCTCTCGTGGTATCTTTAGATGAAATAATATTATGGATAATAAATCTTTTTCTACTTTTCGGGCCTGTTTACTAAGCTGCATTGTAGGCGCGCAAACCTTTTAGTGTGAGCTAAAAATTAGCACGCACTAATGCTAGAGACATCCATATGAATATAATAGGTTTCTCTGTTATCGCATGCTAATTTTTAGCACGCACTAAAACGTTAGCGCGCCTACAATGCGGCTTAGTAAACAAGGTCCTTAGTTACCTTCAAACTAGATTCTCCCTTCCAAAATCCCTATTCTTTGGATTTATGCAGTTTAAATCTGCTATAAACTCTGCCAAACTATTACAGGAGTTAGCTCACAATACTCCTGATATCTTTAAAATTTTTATGGATGCAATACTCAAAGATAATTTTGCCTCTTACTACTATTCCTTGCTTCTGCCTGCATTTAATGAATATAACATTACCTTACAGCGTTTATGGTCTGAAGAACTATCTAATCAATTAACTGAATTGCAGTGGATTATATTTTGGTCAAAAATGAATAGGTCTTTAGAGTCTGCTCCCATTCTTCAATCCCTATTTTTTGTGTTGCATAAAGTAATATGGACTCCGGTCAAACAAACTAGAGTTAATAATAAGTTATCTAATTTATGTTGGTCGTGTAATTCTGCTATTGGTACTTATTCTCACATGCAACACAACGAAACTAAAGCTCGTACTGGACTTAACCAAACTCTTCTTCCCTACGATTCCCTAATGGGTCTGTTACACATGAACTTTACTCTTCCACTACACCACCTTGTATTTGTTCATACTGTAATTGGCCTCGCCTTTACCGTACTATGTAAGCCACATTGAGCCTGCAAATTGGTGGGAAAATGTGGGATACAAATGTAATTTTCATGTCCAGACGTCCAACATTTTTGGAATCTAGTGTGGGATAAATCTTCTAAATTGTTGAATATTAAATTTTCTTTAAGTCATAAGATTATAATTTTTCATTCACTCGAAATTAGGGATTGTTTACCTGTTGACAAAATGTAAACTGTTGGATATTCCATTGCTCTTAAATCTGTTTTCCAAAATTGAAAAGAAAAGAAAAAAGTTGCATTCAATGGCTGGTTGAATTTGATTTGTCTTTGTTTTTCGGTATGAAGCCCGCTAAGCGGAAGAGTTCAATCAGATTGGGTGTGTCACTAAGATTTGGGAACCAATTGATCATTTTTGTTCACATTAGAATTACAGGAATTTCTCATTTTTCTAATAGTAATACTATTGGTATATGTACTGTTTGTTTTACAGTTCATCTTGTGGATGTATGGGTTAGCTTATCTTTTTTTATATTCTCAATCATACTTGTGCTTGGTAATGCTTCTGATATGTTTGATGTGTTCCAATTTTATTGATAAAGAAATACTGAACTTAGAAAATGTATCAAAATGGTTTAATGGTTTTCATTTGGAAGGATCATATAATGTGAAAATGCAGGGCATACTGTAAAATGCTTGGAAGGTTAGCTATGTTGTTTCCCAAGGATCTACGCTTTCTCCATTATTTGTAATGTTTGATGAACAGACAAAAAAAAGCAATACTGGGCCTTCAAGACTGGGACAATTGAAATTCTTTATTAATGACCAAACACGGGCCGTGTTTCGGCGTAAAACAACGCCTGCCTCAGGGGTCAAAGAGAAAAACTGTAAATTGCGCGTAGTGTAGATTCAATGCCCAAAAGTATAATCTAAAAAATCGCTGTTCGCCGCAGTTGCTAAAAACAAGCTCTAAAAAGAGCCTTCTCGTGTGCATAAAGTCGATAATGTTTGATGAAATCATTGGGAGTCAAACTTGAGAAAATCATATCCTATATCTCTGGATAAAAGTAATATTTTAACAGGGATCCAGGTCTGTTTGGATTTGATAGAAAATTGGGTTTTATTCCACAGGTTTCAATTGACTAAAGATAAAATCAAATTTTTGTTGATAGGAGCAGCTTTTAAGTTCTGGAGTAACTCATTATTTATGATTGGTAATGATAATTACATATTAATATGTCCACTTGAGTATTGGGGGTACAAATGGACAGTCAGTTGACTTATAACAATAAAGTAATTTTAAAAACCCTCACTTTTGTTTTATTAATGGGGTCTTTTACTAAGGAACGCTAACATTTTTAGCGTGCACTAATAATTAGGATGCGCTAAACACTACAGTCGCCCATATATTCCTATGGGCATCTCTAGCGTTTAGTGCGTCCTAATCATTAGCGTGTGCTAAAAATGCTATCACGCCTTAGTAAAAGACCACCTGAGGAAGCGCAGGACTGTTAGGAAGTTTTTTGAATTGACAACATTTCTACTGAGTCCAATTCTTATCGCTTTCTCAAATAGACTATTGCAATGTGAATTATTCTGGATGTTCAAAATCTTTTCTGGATGTTCAAAATCTTTAATTAGGAAATTTCAAATTGTTCAGAATATGGCTGTCAGAGTGATATATTCTGCTCATAAGTTTAAGAAAAAATGAATAAACTTTATCAGATTTCACTGGATACCTATTCAGACTAGAGTCCAATTTAAAATGTGTACGTTAATATTTAAAATCCTATATGGCAATGCGCCATCATATATGATGAGCTTTAGTCAATTATCAAAAGGTTATAATACTCATTTCTTCTGTCAGATGATTTTACATTTTTCCTGTTTTAAACAAGATTATGTCTTAAAGGTCATTGACTGCATCCTTTTTATATCAATGGCTTGGAATGCTTTACCTTCCTCAATAAGGTCGCTGAAAAATTATCTTAAGTTTAGAAAAGCATTGAAAATTTTTTCTTTGAAAAATTGGTGCTAACTAGAATTGTATCTGTTTTATCATTCTTTTTAATCTTCTTTTACAGTTTTTAGGTTGGAAAACTCTGTGCTTAGATACTAATACAAAAATTTTGCTTGTACTTCCTAGGAATGTTGTAGCCCCCTTTGCATGTGATAGATAGTTGTGGAATACAAGTACTGTAATGCAGTATAATTTAGAAGGTTATTTACTAATTGATAGCATGTGGTAATACGGTTATTGTGCATTATCTGCTACAGGGCCCATAGGAATAAAGGGCTAGAGATGCTGTATATGGCACCTAAAAATATTGGTGTCAAAAAAGCACTATTCTGTAAGCTGCACTTAAAGTTAGTCATGGTTTATCTCTTAATTTTCATGTCTTGTTGATATCTCTGAGTTAAGGAGGGACAGCTTATTCTTGTCTGTGAAGGCAAGCTAGGCAAATGGAGTGTGGGTAAAATATCTGTTTCTAATGATTTATCCCAATCGGATGCCTTCCTGTACTTCTCTAAACACTCACATCAATATCATGTGAGCTGTGAGGGAGCCAAGCCCTGCTATACTTTTCTAGGCAAAGTATAGTGTAGCTTAAACAGCCTGCTTAAACCGTCCCCAAGTAGAAGCTTTACCAGTAGAATCTCAATTCTTACACAAATCTTCTTTATTGTAGCACTCATAATAAATAGAGAGAATCCAATTTACAGTTCAGTTGCTTAGAAGACAATTGTTGCCTTCTGTATATAGAGTCTGTATTTAGCCACCCCAGGCAAAGAGATGGCCAGAACCTCAGCCCAGCTGAGAGGAAAAGCTGTATCACTCAAAGGAGAATAAGGGGGAGAAACTCAGGGAAAATAAATGGGTAATGACTTGGGGAGATGGTGAACAATCTTGTTGGAATTACAGTAGATTAAGGAGGGATCAGCTCTAGTTAGCAAGCTTTATGATCAACAATTGTTCAAGCATGCTAACAAGACTGGGCTCTCTCTCGCACAGCCGCAGGGGCAGAGAGGGACGGCTGGCCCTAGCTCATCGCTAACAGCCAATAGGGAAAGCTCACAAGGAGTCAATCACAGGATACTACAAACTATAGGAAAAGCAGTCCTAATACACAATGCTATCTATTACACAGTGTAATTCAAAATAAATAATGCTCATATTAAATATACATAACAATATATACTGCCTCCATGAATATGGGGGCAGAACACCTACAGCAGTTTTTAAAACAAAAATGCTTGGCATTATCTTACTATCTTTTACCATGCACTGGTTTAGTTTGCCTCACTCTGCTTATCTTGGAGTCCTCACCACCAAATATTTAAATAAGAAAACCCCCTAACAGCGGCTTGTAATTACTAGAAGAGACGGACTTCTACATCCCTCTACTGCCTGCTATCGGCAGCATGCCCCACACCTTCCTAGCCTTCTGAGCAATCTTATGACTTCCTTTCCAAGGCCCGAACTTGGTCTGTCCTCTGGATTCTGCCTATTGTTTTCCAGCTTTCATATCTCCAGCCACCCTGGCCTCAATGCTTTCAGCATCTTAGAGCATAGGAACCAACTTTTCAATATGATTGGGGGTGCTCAAGCATCCACAGCCCCCATAGAGATGGCTCCTATGTCTTAGATTTGTCTTCTACTATGGAATACAATAACTCCAATAATTTGTAGCGTGCTCTGCTCGCTTAGTCATCTTTTAACCAACAGAGCTTAAGTGCATCTGGAAATGGCAGCTGTAAATCTCATATGTTCTCTGCATTGCAGTGTTTTCTCCAGCCTTATATCCTAATCGCCCTACTCCGCCTCCTGTCTTTCAGAAAGGGCCATGGAGGGCAGCAATATATTTCTCCTCCCCAGTGTTGGCGGGGACTGAGTTACTGTATGTTTTGCTTCTCTTTCTACAAGGATCCTTTGCTGACTCCAAGCTGCAAGTTTGAAGGTAAATGCAAGTTCTGGCCAGTTTCCTAGCAACAAGTGTTCCATAGCTATGACACACTGCACAGCCTATGATGTTATCAGCCTGTATCTGTGCTGAAGCAGTAGATTCTGACAGACAGACAGACCTAACAGTAAGAGTGTATTCACAGGGGGGGGGGGGGGGGGGGGGGGAGTTTATCGGTGCAATTTTATCACCAAATAACCCCATCCCTGCCGTTTATCTTTTTTTTTTTCTTTTATGTCATGGACAAGCATGGTGAGAGAATGATAGACATCAGGATTTGAGAAGTAGCCTGTGCTTCCCTCACATCAGCAGCCCCTAGTGACCTATGAAAGGGACAGTATTGCATCTCTCAACCAACAGAGCAAATGTTTCCAAAACATTAGGGATGAGCTATCATTTACAACCATCTGGGAAATGTGAATGACATATCCCATGTCGTTTGTTGCAAGTTATTTACACACAAACGAGCTGAAAAAAAACCCACATTTTGTGTTTTTTTTATTTATCAATGATAATGTGCACTGTTTTCAAAGACGGCACATTCATCCTAAAGAGTGTGCTCCAGGGGCTTAACCAGAAGTCTAGTGGGGGGGGGGGGGGGGGGGGGGGGGGGTTTGGGGGGGGTCTTGGTGTGGACTGGGAGTGGCAACCATTTCCTCTCAGCTCTTCTCTCTCCCCACTCTCCCTCCCTCAAACCTTTGCTGCGGGGATGCCTAAGCCCCGCCAGCCAAAGAGATTTGCTGGCTAAGCCCCTGCTTGTGCTGCTTTTCAACAGAAAGGAAGCCAGTAAGGTGCTTCGACCTTGGATACTTCTGCACATGCTTAGAACTGAGCATGTCCAGAAGTGCTGGCATGTGCAGATGAAACATCCCGCTGGCTTCCTCGCTATTCAGGCAGCACGGGTGGAGGTTCAACATACAGATATCTTTGGATGGCAGGGCTTGGTCATCTCCACCAGCCATTCATTCAGTGCTGAAAGTTTGGAGGGACCTGAGACCAAAGTTAGGAGGCCCAAGCCCACCCCCCACCCCCGTTGATATACCACTGCTTGCACTACCCTCAAGGGTTTCTATTTTTATAAAGGGTGCACGTTCTCAATGACATAGCTTCCATAATGAACCAGTACTTTAAAAAAAAACAACAAAAAAAGAACTTTCCTGGAAACCACATGGGAAACGACACAAAACAAAAATTTTCTGACTGCATAATAAACATGTCCCAGATAATTGGAAAAATGTACCATTCATTGTATTTGTTAAACTAGTTGTGTGGAAAGCAATTGTGAATAAATGAAATGAATTATAGAACTGGCTCTATAAGTAGATGTGGCTGATATATGTGTAAATAGCAACAATTTTTGAGAGGAAAAGTGTGTGTGTGTGTGTGTGTATATATTTATATAAATAAGCATAGAGGGGCATATTCAAACGGGGTGCCCAAGTTTTCCTGAGGGCGTCCTCACAGGACGTCCCCGCGAAGGGGCGGGGAAACCCGTATTATCGAAACAAGATGGGCGTCCATCTTTCGTTTTGATAATACGGTCAGGGATGCCCAAATCTCAACATTTAGGTCGACCTTAGAGATGGTCGTCCCCGATTTTCGCCGATAATGGAAACCAAGGACGCCCATCTCAGAAATGACCAAATGCAAGCCATTTGGTAGTGGGAGGAGCCAGCAGTCGTAGTGCACTGGTCCCCCTGACATGCCAAGCCACCAACCGGGCAACCTAGAGGGCACTGCAGTGGACTTCATAAATTGCTCCCAGGTGCATAGCTCCCTTACCTTGTGTGCTGAGCCCCCCAACCCCCCAAACCCACTCCCCACAACTGTACACCACTACCATAGCCCTAAGGGGTGAAGGGGGGCACCTAAATGTGGGTACAGTGGGTTTCTGGTGGGTTTTGAAGGGCTCACATTTACCACCACAAGTGTAACAAGTAGGGAGGGGGATAGGCCTGGGTCCACCTACCTGAAGTGCACTGCACTCACTAAAACTGCTCCAGGGACCTGCATACTTCTGTCAGGGAGCTGGGTATGACATTTGAGGCTGGCATAGAGGCTGGAAAAATGTTTTTTAAGTTTTTTTTTAGGGTGGGAGGGGGTTAGTGACCACTGGGGGAGTAAGGGGTGGTCATCCCTGATTCCCTCCGATGGTCATCTGGTCAGTTCGGGCACCTTTTTGAGGCTTGGTTGTAAGAAAAAATGGACCAAGTAAAGTCGGCCAAGTGCTTGTCAGGGACGCCCTTCTTTTTTCCATTATCAACTGAGGCTGCCCATGTGTTAAGCACACCCCAGTCCCGCCTTCGCTATGCTTCCGACATGCCCCGGGAACTTTGGTCATCCCTGCGACGGAAAGCAGTTGAGGACGCCCAAAATCGGCTTTCGATTATGCCAATGTGGGCGACCCTGTGAGAAGGACGCCCATCTTGCAATTTGTGTCGAAAGATGTAACGCCCATTTTTTAAAAAGACTCCAGGGGAGATCCGGGAAATTATAGACCGGTGAGTCTGACGTCGGTGCCGGGGAAAATGGTAGAGGCTATTATTAAAAACAAAATTACAGAGCACATCCGAGGACATGGATTACTGAGACCGAGTCAGCACGGCTTTTGTGTGGGGAAATCTTGCCTGACCAATTTACTTCAATTCTTTGAAGGAGTAAACAAACATGTGGACAAAGGGGAGCCGGTTGATATTGTGTATCTGGATTTTCAAAAGGCGTTTGACAAGGTACCTCATGAAAGGCTACAGAGGAAATTGGAGGGTCATGGGATAGGAGGAAATGTCCTATTGTGGATTAAAAACTGGTTGAAGGATAGGAAACAGAGAGTGGGGTTAAATGGGCAGTATTCACAATGGAGAAGGGTAGTTAGTGGGGTTCCTCAGGGGTCTGTGCTAGGACCGCTGCTTTTTAATATATTTATAAATGATTTAGAGATGGGAGGAACTAGCGAGGTAATTAAATTTGCTGATGACACAAAGTTATTCAAAGTCGTTAACTCGCGACAGGATTGTGAAAAATTACAAGAGGACCTTACGAGACTGGGAGACTGGGCGGCTAAATGGCAGATGACGTTTAATGTGAGCAAGTGCAAGGTGATGCATGTGGGAAAAAAGAACCCGAATTATAGCTACGTCATGCAAGGTTCCACGTTAGGAGTTACGGACCAAGAAAGGGATCTGGGTGTCGTCGTCGATAACACGCTGAAACCTTCTGCTCAGTATGCTGCTGCGGCTAGGAAAGCGAATAGAATGTTGGGTATTATTAGGAAAGGTATGGAAAACAGGTGTGAGGATGTTATAATGCCGTTGTATCGCTCCATGGTGCGACCGCACCTTGAGTATTGTGTTCAATTCTGGTCGCCGCATCTCAAGAAAGATATAGTAGAATTGGAAAAGGTGCAGCGAAGGGCAACTAAAATGATAGCGGGGATGGGACGACTTCCCTATGAAGAAAGACTAAGGAGGCTAGGGCTATTCAGCTTGGAGAAGAGACGGCTGAGGGGAGACATGATAGAGGTATATAAAATAATGAGTGGAGTGGAACAGGTGGATGTGAAGCGTCTGTTCACGCTTTCCAAAAATACTAGGACTAGGGGGCATGCGATTAAACTACAGTGTAGTAAATTTAAAACAAATTGGAGAAAATGTTTCTTCACCCAACGTGTAATTAAACTCTGGAATTCATTGCCGGAAAATGTGGTGAAGGCGGTTAGCTTAGCAGAGTTTAAAAAGGGGTTGGACGGATTCCTAAAGGACAAGTCCATAAACTGCTACTAAACATACTTGGAAAAATCCAAAATCCCAGGAATAACATGTATAGAATGTTTGTACGTTTGGGAAGCTTGCCAGGTGCCCTTGGCCTGGATTGGCCGCTGTCGTGGACAAGATGCTGGGCTCGATGGACCCTTGGTCTTTTCCCAGTATGGCATTACTTATGTACTTATGGGCGCCCTTATCTTTCGAAAATAAGCCTGATAGTCTCCCATTCTTGTTGTATTTCTGGTGATGGTGGGACTTCCTACTCATTGGTACTTTGGGAAAGTTTTCTCAGTATGGATCTTCCTTGAATATTGACTGGAGCCACAAATACCAGTGGATCTTGACTCTGGACAAGACACCTCTGCGTGTATATGGTTTTTCTTGGGTGGAGACTTGAAAGGTAAAAATGTCTCTCTTTAGATCCCAATGTAATTCAAGGCTTCTCTGAAGTGGAGAGGTATCTACTCTAAGATCTAAATCCTTTAAATCTTTGGCATGATCCTCTGCAGGAAATGCTCTCATTATTTCTGGACTGTTGAAGGTGATTTTATGAAGTCTCAGATTGACCTCTGACAGCATTGCTTCTGTTCTCCTTAACAAGTCAATGGCTTCTTCCTCAGTATGTAAAGAGTTCAATCCATTGTCAATGTAAAAGTCTCTTTCAATGAAGCATCTGTGCTAAATTCTCTTTCACCTTCTTAGCCCGTAGGTTGCTACTGCAGGTGATAGACTGTTACCAAAGTCATGAACTCTTGTTCTGTACGCCACAATTTCCTGGTTGATGTCATTGTTATGGTACCACAGGAATCTGACGTAGTGTCTGCAGTCTGTGTGTACAATAAAACAGTAGAACATTTGTTGGATATATACTACTACTTACCCATTTCTATAGTGGACGTACACAGCGCTCACTGAACATGTAAGAGACAGGCCTTGCTTGATACAGCTTATAATCTAATCAAGGCAGACAAACAAGACAAATAAGGGATAAGCGAATTATAAAACAGACATGGGTACTAAACAAGTGAATAGGAGTTAATAGTTAAAAGCAGCCTCAAAAAGGTGGACTTTTAGCCTAGAATTGAAGACAGCCAGAGCTGGAGCTTGACGTACTGATTCAGGGAGTCTATTCCAGGTGTATGGTGCAGCAACATAAAAGAAACGGAGTGTGGAGTTTGCAGTGAAGGAGAAGGGTACAGATAAGAGATATTTACCTGATGAACGGAGTTCCCTGTGAGGAGTGTAGAGAGAGAGAAGAGTGGAGAGGTACTGAGGAGCAGCAGAGTGAATGCACTTGTAAGTCAATAAGAGGAGTTTGAATTGTATGCAGAAATGGATAGGGAGCTAATGAAGTGACTTGAGGAGAGGGCTAATATGAGCATAGCGACATTGGCAGAGTATAAGTCATGCAACAGAGTTTTGAACAGATTGAAGGGGGAGAGAGATGGCTTAGTGGGAGATCTGTGAGAAACAAGTTGCAGTAGTCTAAGCAAGAGGTGATAAGAGTGTGGATAAGGGTTTTGAAGGTGTGCTCAGAAAGGAAGGAACCAATTTTGGTGGTGATGTCGAGAAATAAATGACAGGTTTTAGCAGTCTGTTGGTTATGTGCAGAAAAAGAGAGAGAGGAGTCAAAAGATGACCCCAAGGCTACGAGCTGATGAGACAGGGAGGATGAGAGTGTTATCCACAGAGATAGAGAATGGGGGAAAAGGAGAGGTGGGTTTAGGGGGAAAGATAAGAAGCTCGGTATTCGCCATGTTTAGGTTCAAAATGCGGTGAGACATGCAAGCAGCAATATCAGACAGACAGGCTGAGACTTGGGCCTGGATTCCTGCTGACATTTCTGGTGTGGAGAGGTAGATCTGGGAGTCATCAGCATAAAGGTGATACTGAAATCCAAGGGAGGAGATCAGAGCACCAAGGGAAGAAGTATAGAAGAAGAGCATGTTAAATTTATGTCGGCTCACCTTTTTGACAACTGAACCAGTCACACTTTCAGTTACCCACAGTACTCTCAGTAATAATTCTCATAAATACAATCCTTTGTTCTTTATATGTTCATTATAATGTATACTGCTCTCAAATCAACATATCACGCATACTTCCTTTCTCTCACACATTTCCCTCCCAACTCCTCCTGACTCAAGGCAACCACACACCTGCCTCTGACGTTATAAGCTAATGAGATTCCATAGTCTCATTCTCCTTACCCTCACATTTCAGTCCCTGCACCACTCTTTTAAAATACATTCTCTGAGTAACATAAACATTTTAAAAAAATTACTTCATCAGCTATTCCCCAGCGAGCATTATTTTGATGTTTTGCATCTTTATTTTCATTTTTTTAAACCCCTTTGAATTAACCTCAGGAATAAGCAATGGCTTTTTTGGGTGTCTACCTTAATAACAAGTTATGACGTTTTCTTCTAGGAGTTATTTGAAAACCAACTACGTTAACTGCTTTTTACCACTTGCTTTGGTAATGAGTTCCAGAGTTTAACTATATGTTGTATGAAAAAAAAAATTGTCCCATTTGTTTTGAAAGTGCTGTAATGTAACTTCATGGAGTGTCCCCTAGTCTTTGTACTTTTTGTGAGTTTGTCAGTATTTTATAGACCTCTATCATATATCCCCTCAGCCTTCTCATCTCAAAGCTGAAGAACTTTAACCTAATTAGCATTTCCTCATATGAGAGTCTTTACATCATTTTGGTCACCCTTTTTTTACTGCCTTTTTTGGTTTATCAGCGCCATTTTATACAGTGCTCCTTACTTCTTTAACAAGTTTTCACGTGTTTTGAGTTTAACTTTTCACCATTCTGATCAAGCATATTTTTTATTTTGTTTTTCATCCCTTTTGGTGGCAACCCTTGCCTTTTTTTAATCACTATTTTTGGCCCTTTCACCTGACTTTTATTCTGTGGGGTTTTTTTTTTCTTTTGGCACATTTCCACAAAGAGCATGCATTTACACCAAAATGAGGCTTGATTTTTCACTGCTTTACACAACAGTGAGGCTTGTTTCACACCATAGTGAGGCTTGATTTTCCATTTCTGTCCACTATTTCACACTACAATGAGGCTTGATTTTTCACTATTTCAGTTGGTATGCATCCAGCCTCCATGCTCTTATGCTGTCTTTTTTGATGCATAAACAATCTCATTCTACAGGTTGGTAAGTGGTTGCTTCTCTTTCTTGATTATTTCTGCAACTCTCAAATTTTTACTGTTTAGCCCTTTCATTGGCTGTGATAGACTGCAGCTTAAACCAGAGTATAGAACATCACTGTGAAGTCTCAAAACTCCTGAACCAAAATCTTCTTTAATGCAAATTCAAATAAAAGAACATGATTTATAGTTAGACTAGTAAATAAGGCCCGTTTCAGAGACAAATGAAACGGGCGCTATCAAGGTTTTCCTGGGAGTGTGTTTGCTTGAGAGAGTGTGTGTGAGAGTGAGAAAGAGAGTGAATGTGCGAGTGTGTGTGTGAGACACAGTGACTGTGAGAGAGAGTGTGTTGCACACAGATACACTGTGTGAGAGAGAGAGTGTGTGTGTGAGAGTGTGTGTGTGAGAGTGTGCGAGAGTATGCAGATTTACACATGCAGAGCAAGTATAAATTGGTGCATGAGAATTTGCACGCTATAGGAACTTGTTCTGGACACCTATGTTATAAAGGCATTTCCATTACATAGCTTTCCTGTATTCCAGAACCTGCTGTATGTTGCCTTTTAAAAATAGGTGCCTTGTTGGAGTCTTCATCTAGGAGACCTCTTTTATAGAATTACCCTTTATGGGGTAATTCTATAGGGAGCCATCTAGTTATAGGCAGAAAGCAGACCATGTAAATGACTATTATTATTATTAATTACATTTGTACCCCGTGCTTTCCCACACATAGCAGGTTCAATGCGGCTTACATAGTAAATAGAATAACAAAGTCTTGAAGGAGAATGTTACAAGTTGTAGTAAACATAGTAGTAGTGGGGTTTTGAGGATATGTAAATTGAGCATGGAGAGGTAAACAAAGATAGGATGAGCAAAAGGAGAAGAGATTGGGAGGGGTAAGGAGTAGAAAGGATGGAGAGGAAGAGATTGATGAGATTTTAATCATTTACATGTGTGACTTCTTACAGAATGTTGACTAGCAGAAAAGTATATGCCATGATTTGATGGCGCATACTTTGCCGGTGGGCATATGGATGGGCAGAGTGTGATCAGGTTGCACAAGTACAAATGTAAATTATACAATACTGTTAAATTACACACATTCTAGCTTGCACCTTGAATGTAAATGTGATCTTGGCCATTTAAGCTATTATTTTACACAGAAAAGCAGGCACCTGTTTTTCTTTATACAATTGGCTTGGAATTGGCAACATAAGCGGCATCTTAAGTAGGTGCCCTGTTACAGAAATATCCTTCACATGTGTAAATCATGTGATTGACCACTTAAAAATTATTAAAATATGTAAAGGATCACTCCCCCCGCCCCCGATATTCAGTTGGCGGGAGCGTGGTTAGCTGCCAGCAGAGGCGCTAACCGTGGATATTCAATGCCGGGCCGTATCCAGCAACTGGCATTGAATATCCGGTTTCAGTTTTGGCCGCGGCAACTTAACCGGCTAAATGAATATTCAGCGCAAGCCAATTAAGTTAATAGCGGTTAAAGATAGACCTGCTGTTTAAGCACTCAGCTTAGCCAGTTTAGCGCTGAATATTAGCACTTAGGGGGTCCTTTACTAAGGTGCGCTAGCATTTTTATTAAGGGAAAATAAAATTACGAAAGCTACAGTAACTGGCAATCTCTGGTTCTTGCCCAGCTTCTCTAATAATTACACTATTCCTCCACAAGGACATCTGCATGACCCTTTCATAATATAGACGTTCCTCTGCTGCCACAAACATGACCACATCTCTTGTCCATTGATAGTTTGGACGTTTCAGTTTGTAA
Source organism: Microcaecilia unicolor (assembly GCF_901765095.1). Taxonomy (NCBI): domain Eukaryota; kingdom Metazoa; phylum Chordata; class Amphibia; order Gymnophiona; family Siphonopidae; genus Microcaecilia; species Microcaecilia unicolor. The sequence continues at coordinate 241,952,760 of NC_044034.1, read as the reverse complement.
AATGGATGTTCATGCTGGATGTAGTCAGCACTTGGACATCCATTTCTCATGTGTTTTAGAACAGGCTGTATGTAGGCAGATTCTGTTCTAAAATACATGAGAAATGGACATGTATATTCTGAGCTGGACGTCCTTTCTAAAATGCCCTTCTACTGTATATGTATCAGCCAGATTATTTTAGAAACGGCACCTTCTACATGTAAAACATTGTTTTACTTGTTGAAGCCTTTCTAAAATGATCATCATTTTCTGATAACATTGTAAGAAATCTCTTATATAACCTCCCTATCAACCCACTCATTACTTTTACCTCACCCATTTCTATTCTTCTATCACCTTCTCCCACTACTCCAACCAGAGTTACACCTAATCACACTGACCACCCTTCAACATCTTCAGTCCTTCTGTGACTGTTCTCTTGTGCTTGACTGCTTAAATATTTTAAATTTAAATGCTTTACTTTTTGTCTATTAGATTGTAAGCTCTTTGAGCAGGGACTGTCTTTCTTCTGTGTTTGTATAGTGCTGCGTACACTTTGTAGCGCTCTAGAAATGTTAAATAGTAGTAGTAGTAGTAGTAAATCTGTTAACGCGCCTCGCAATCAGACATTCTTTCAGTTGATCACTTCTTTTATCTCTCCCACAGTCCTTCTTCAGTCTCATATCCCCTCCCTGTCTTCAGCTGATCTTTCTCAAACTTCTCCTCCTGCTAATCTCTATGAGTTCCCCAATCCTGATGTTTGAGAAACAATGAATGCATACCTCACCAGCTACAATTAGAAGACTCTGATAAGGATTCTACCTTTCCATGGACCTCGCTAGCTTTTGCCCAGCTAGTATGTGTAAATGGTAGTACTCTGCCCCATTCTTTCTCCTTGATACTTTTAAGCCACTAAACTGAATCACTGCGTCAGTCATGGGTGGATAGGGAGGAGCAAGCTCTGATCTCATGCCCCTCTTCCCTTTTACTTCCCTACGATGGGTTCTTTCCTTCATCCTTGGGTTATATGAAGACAGGATCAGGACTCTAGGGCACATCTTTGCATGTCTGATGCAGGAAGGGCCCTGGCATGTGTGCACTGTTCAGCTCTAGTATGGGAAAGGATCCTAGTGCTCACGGTCTCTATCTTATTTTGTGCTAGTTAATTTCATGGATAAATATTATAAGGATGTCCTACAGCATTTACCAAAGGGATGGAAACATCCAAGTCTAAAAAGAAGGACATCCTTAGTTAGACCTGTTTCACATCTAGGGTACAAAAAGGTGCTCTGAGTAGCTGGTCACTGGAGGGATTAAACCATGACACCTCCCTCTCCCCTGAAAGTGAAATTGGAAAGGAATACCAGGCTCTGTGACAGCATCCTTCATGCATTCTGGACAAAGCAGCTTGCAGATCTGTGGAGTAGCCTAGTGGTTAGTCCAGTGGACTGTAAACCAAGGGACCCACGTTCAAATTCCACTTTAATTCTTTTTTTTAATTTTTTTAATTGTGTACCTTCCTGGAACAGAAAAATGCCAACTGTACATAAATACATAAGCCACCTGCAAATCTGAAGGCTATTGAAATGGTGTACATTTAGGTACAGTAGGTATTTTTCTGTTCCTGGAGGGCTTACAATTACACACACAGAAAAAAAGAGACTTAAACTGGGATTTGAACCACTACTCTGCTCTTCATAGATGACTGTGTGGCCATTTTCTAAGATTACTGCCATACGGATGTCCATGTTCCTTGTGTTCTCTGTTCATACTTTGGACATTCCAGTTTTTAAAATGGTTGTTCATGCTGGACAACTCCAGCATACGGACGTCCATCTCATGTATTTTTGAACAGGAAATCTTGACATATTTCCTGTTTTAAAATACTTGTGAGATGGGTGTCCATTTAGGACATTCTGACATGGATGTTCTTATTCTGAATTGGACGTCCTTTCAAAAATGCCCCTGTGTCTGACTTTTCACCTGGACCCACTTGTGACCCCATTTCTGAGTCACAACTTGCAGTTTTGGGAACCACTGTCTTAAAGAGACATAGCTCCCAGAAATGGCTACTGTTAGCCACTCCAATGATAGTTTAAAAAATGCAGACAAAAACTCTAATTTTGATTGAAGCCCAAACAAAACAAGTAGAAAATGCCCACCTCTCTCTCAAAAATGAAAGTCGTTATGTGCTCATGATAACTAGGATGCTTGTCCCTGCCAGTAGCACTCGATCACTTTCTTGAAGCTGATACTTCAAGGCCAATTTTGGATATCTCTGACCAAACCTGGCCAGTCTTCCTGGCAAATCCAATGAGTTTCCATGTCTTCTACTTCAAATTATGTTTAAATTCTGGGGTTTTCCTTCCTTATTAATGTGGTCAATGTGTATGGTGAAGAGTAACCAGTAATAATATCTTTGTAGTCTTCTCTGCCTTGACTGATCTGTGAAATATTGAGTATGTTCTCTCTATTTGTTTTTCAGATTCACGTGGACTCCATGAAGACCTTGCTGTTGGCTCCAGAGTGTGGTAGAACAGGGCACCCTCCCTCCCCTGTTCAGGGAGGGTCAGTTTGTGATCTTGTGGGTGACCCAATGCATCTGTGACTGGTAGGGGATGGCCACCAAATGAATTTCTCCCTTTTTAGGTGTAGTTTAATGACTGTAGCAGTGTTAGAAAAAGGCATCTATGTTATAAAAACATAGTCGCCCATGTGCCAGCACCAATAGCATGCAAATCCTTACAGAAAAATTTACACTTGCTCCAGAATTGTACATTTTTGTATGTACTATATGCATGTTCTTGTACATTTTATAAAATATGTATATACCTTACAGCTCGGCCCCAGCTCCACCAAACTGTTCCCCTGGGGCTGCCTGCAGGGCAGTTTAATACTGCTAAGTGTCAAATATTCAAATAACTTCCAAATAATTGTCTTTTGTTAAAGGGCTTTTTTTGCTTTTCAACAAATGGAATGTTGGTGTGGTGGGGCTGGTGTTTTGTGTGATGTGTAGCGATGTAGAAGGGAAGGTATGAGAGAGTGGTTGGCATGGAGTGCAAGAATGAGGATATGTGTTTGGTGTGTTTTGGGTATGTGAGAAGTGTGTGTGTAGGGTGAGGTTACCTGGGAGATGTGTGGGAGTGTGCATGTATGTGAATGCGTGAGAGTTGTATAGTGGGTCAGAGTATATTCGTGCATGAAGGAGGGTACATGTAAGTTTATGTGATAAGATTATGATGCATTTTTGTGGGGCTTTGGAGGTGTAGAGGAGATGATACCTTCGTTTGCCAGCTGCTCCGGTTTTAATCCCTGTTTAGTTGACTGAGTTGCTGGTGGGGAGGGGTATGCTTTTGGAATGGCATAGTGATTAGCATTCTACAGTTTCCTAGATAGAGAAATGTAGGGTTTTAAAAATATCTGGTTCTCTGAAAATACCAATTCATCTTTCTGATTTTCTAATTCTCCTGAGTTATTACAAGTTTCTTTCTGCATGCCAAATCTGTTGAAATTTGGTTCCCTTTTGGAAAGTTGCTGTGCCTATAAACCCCTACTTATATAGCCTGACACAGAGAAAGGGAAAATATACTGACACAGTTTTTCAATTCACGCACACCTGCACAAGTAACCTGGATACACAGTGCCATATGCACACCTGCCCCATCCACACACCCACTATCCCACAACCACCCTCCATCTACATAGCCACAACCATCCAAAAAATACTCCCCACAACTCCTTCTTTAACTTACAACCCTATCACGTATTACCCACCCAAACAAACCCATTCAAACAGACACATCCCCATATAAATACACATCCTTACTCTCCAGACACCCTCATACACACAACTCACACCCAACCAACATACCCGTAACCCCCTCATGAACTCTCTCAAAACCATACTCACTACTAACTCCAAGAAACACACATCACATTTCATATTCACTCACAACCCCTTCACATATCCTTCTCAACTCCGTACGCATTCAAGATATATACACCACATAACCATAAATACACCTTCATATTCCCAAGTACACACCATCATTGCATGGACGACACAGCTCCCCTCCTCATGTACTACCCTATTGCTTGCCTATCAAATATTGTAGTTCAGACTCCTACCTTATCTTTTATGTCTTGTCCAGTCTCCTTACCTCCCCCCACCAAATTAGACTGTAAACTGCTCAGATAATGTGGTTCATGGGTGGGATTTCAAATCTTTAATAAACTTGGAAACATATGGGTATTGGCACGAGCGTTAATAAATGGCAAATAGGTTTTCAGCAGAGTTTATAAATAGATTTATCATGTTCCTGAAAAACACAACCACTGAATTGTAGAGATAGGCTGCTATGCAGAACCCACCTTGATAATGAGAAGGCCCCCCAGACCTCTGAACCCAGTAGGCCTCCAAATCTCTGGACCCAGTAGGCCCCCAGGCCTGTGTGGGGATTTGTCCGTGCTTCCTAGTTTCTTAAAAATCCCCAGTTATGATTGTTTTGAACTTAGCTACTGGTTGCTTTCATTGCTCTTGGAAGCAGGCAGTTGTATGACTCTTAAAAAAAAAAAAAGAAGAAGAAGAATCTTGACACTACTACTGACACTTCAGATTTTAGTCTGGATTTGAACTTAGCATTTATTTCAAAACTCAGAGTAAAGGTATTGTAGGCTCAATTCTTTAAATATCTTGAGGGAATTAGGGATAATTCTATAACCAAGCACCTGTAGGAGCCTAGTCTACAAAGGAACTTAGGCATCCACTTTCCTTTATAGCAGGGGGTCCTCATTGTCAGTCATCGAAGTCTGCAACCCAGTCGGGTTTTCAGGATTTCCCATGTGAATATGCATGAGACCTATTTGCATGCACTGCCTCCATTGTATGCAAGATCTATCTTATGCATATTCATTGGATAAATCCTGAAACCCAACTGGGTTGCAGCCCTCAAAGACTGTCATTAAGCACCCCTCCTTTATAGAATACGATTCTAACCGGGTATTAACATGCCTAACATTTAGATGCGATCACCTGAGCCAGCCATAGATACATGCATAATTTACTGTATTTTATGTTAGCTGCCTAAGATTGGGTTCTGCCCATGCACCATTCCCATGTACCCCCCCCCCCCCCTTGCAAATACCCGCTTAACTTCATAATGTGGATTTGCAGAATGACACTTACATACTTATGTGGCACCTACATGAGACATGCCTTAGGTACTGTTCCTTCAAAGCTGAGCAGGATTCTTCCACCTACAGTCTCCACCACCACCAACTCCAGGCTCCGCTCATTCTGCCTTGCCTCACCCTATGCTTGGAATAACTTCCTGAGCCCTTACGCCAAGCCCCCCTCCCTACCCATCTTCAAATCTTTGCTCAAAGCCCACCTCTTCAATGTTGCTTTCGGCACCTAACCTTTATACCTTTCAGGAAATCTAGACTGCCCCAATTTGACTGCCCCTATTTGACTGACTGTACATTTGTCCTTTAGATTGTAAGCTCCTTGAGCAGGGACTGTCCTTCTATGTTAAATTGTACAGCGCTGCGTAACCCTAGTAGCGCTTTAGAAATGTCAAGTAGTAGTAGTAGTAGTACAGTCCTGCCAGTGGGGGGATGCTGTTTTACTGTCACATTTTCAGTGGTGAATGACAGGCAAGCTCTGCAGTACTCCAGGAAACCTGCCTGTCCCTCACAATTGAAAACACAATAAGGACGCACCGCCCCCCACTGGCAGCTTAGAGCAGTGCTTCCCAAACCTGGAGGCACCCCAGCCAGTCAAGTTTTCAGGATACCCACAATTAATATTCATGGGACAGATTTTCATGCAGTGGAGGTAGTGCATGCAAATCTCTCTCATGGAGATTCATTGTGGGTATACTGAAAACCTGACTGGCTGGGGTGCCTCCAGGAACAAGTTTGGGAACCACTGGCTTAGGGGGAACAGGGGCCTTAGAGGACAATTCTGTAAGTGGGTACCCCCTTTAAGGCACCCTGATGCTATGTGGTGGAGCCTATTGTATAACAGCATCTGGGCACCCAGATTCTGTAATAGAGTACTAGTGTTAGCTGATATGAGCTCGCTTAACAGTTATGCACCCACAGTTAACACTAGCAATAGACCTGATGTAATAGTGGTCACCTAAATGCAGCAAGATCAGACAGAATTTACAGTATTCTGTAAGTTGCACAAATAAGTGGCAGCACCACCCATTACCCTCCCATGCTCCACCAAGGTGAACACCTTCCTTGCGTTTTCACACCATAGGCTCCTTTTACAGAGAAAGTATCTGCATATATGTGAACTGTGTTGGTTGTATATGGACATCGCCACTGTGGATAGCTGCTCGGGCATGAAGCTCCGACTGGGCAGTACTTCTTTTTGGCCTTAATTCACCCCAGTGGGACTCTGTAACCGCTAATTTTGGATGATTACCCCCCCACACACACACACACACACAACTGCTATGTCCACCAGGAGGAAATTAGAGACTGTCAGGTTCTCAGGGTCAGAGTCCGCGGGGCTGGGCTCTGGAGCAAACGTGAGCCCTTGGGCTGCTGACGAGGAGCGACAGCAGCAGGCAAAACCCACCAACCAACGCTGGGCAAGCACACCGGCACCGGCAGGGACTGCAGGCACCGCCCAGCGAGCCAGAACACAAGGACTGGAATCCCCCGGACTGGAGGACACAGGACTGGAACACCGGACTGGAACACACACCAGACCGGAACACACACCAGACCGGAACACACACCGGACCGGAACACACTGGACTGGAGCACACCGGACTGGAACACACTGGACTGGTCCGTACAGCTTCACCTGCACTTAGCCACTGCCCCCCCAAGGGTTGAGCCCTTGGGTTTGAGTTGCCGGCAGGACTTACCGGATACCGGATGACACAGGGACCAGGACTGGAAACAGAAGTACTCCTAAATCCTAAACTGACCAAAGTGCTCCCAAGCCCTAAACCAACAGAAGTGTTCCTAACAGTAAACTAACAAAAGGACTTCCTAAGCCCTATACTAACAGGAGTGCCCCTAGGCACTGACCTAACAGGAGTGCTTCTCACAGCACTAAAAGGAAAAGCAGGGGAGTTACAAGGGAAAGGCAGGGAAGCTAAACACATAAGCACCAAACTTCAGCAGACCTAACACAGATGCTCTGAGCACCAAGCTAAAGAAGCTCTACAACTCTAAACTAACTAAGGTGCTCCCACGCACTAAACAACCAGAAGAGCTCCTAGCACTAAAAGGGAAGACAGGGGAGCCACAAGGGAAAAAACAGGGCAGCTAAACACGTAAGCCAAAAGTGCTTCCAAAGCACTAAACACAAACAGCAAAGACTGCAATGCTCCCAACAGCACAAACACCAGAAGTACTTCTAACAGCCAAATCTGCAGTGTTCCTAACAACACCAAACCCTGAAGTACTTCTATCAGCAACAGAGCTTCCAAATCCCTACACACAGCAATGCTTCCAAAGCACCAAGAGGGAAAAGCGGGGGAACCACAAGGGAAAAGCAGGAAAGCTAAACACACAGTCACAAGTGCACACTGCACTAACACTAACCTGGACCTAAAGCAAGTAGCAAAAGCAAACGTTGCAAAGGCCCTGAAGGGAAGAACACCACCTCCTTATCAAGGCCATCCCTGATGATGTCATACTCCCTAGACCCAGGCAGACAGCACACTGAAACCCAGAGAGGCCCAACCCACACCAATGCAGCCCCGTGAAGTACTTGAAGCCAGTACACCCAAAGAGAGGTAGAACTAACTCAGTCCACACACACAGCTGTAGTAAAGTGAAACAATTAGAGTCATGCTGCTGGAAGCTGCCAGCATAGAGAGAGAGAGAGCTAACTCAGAAGGGACAGACAGAAGGAATGGAAGTCAGCTAAGAAGCTGACCACCAGGAAAAAGGTAAGTTTGAGAGTGGTTCTGACCACGATCATAACACTTACTATTTCACTAGTGCTAAACAGGAAATGAATGCACCTAGAATGCGGCATCGGCGGATTCCAAAATGTCAGCGGGGACAACCACTGAGCGAATAGTCAGAGAGAGAGAGGAAGAACTTGAAGATCCGCTCCAGGTGGCTGTTTTGGGTTTTTCAGGAGGTCTCATGCAGGTTTTAATTGAGCTTAAGACAGAGATACAATATTTGCAGGTAGATATAAAGCAAGCCTGACCGAAATAAAGCAGGAATTATCAGAGCTGGGCCAATGAGAACTTATTTGGCTGTGTTTGGGGCGTGGCAACCCCCCCCCCCCCCCCCCCGGCAGTTGCAGACTATGTTTGGCCTAACGCCAGGGGCTGCTTAAGACAGGATGTACTGAACTGCAGATGTTTTTCTACCCTATGTCTTGGGCTTTGTGAAAGGAACAGGCCCGAGGATTCCTTTGAATAAATACTTATTTTTGGTTTTACCCTTTTGTCCGGCTGTGTTATTTTACCGGCCTACTTCCCAACCCCCACTCAGGGTGTCACACTGCCTAAAAGTTAGATGTGAGCATTTACACTAGCCATTTGGCTGGCATGAGTGCTTGTGCCTAAAATAAGATGAAAAACTGTGGACTTATGCTAGTCTTTTATAATGGCAGTTACAGAATTTAGCACCTCTCATCTCGGTGCCTAAATTTCAGCGATCTACTGAGAATGTACCCCTATGTGTATAAACCAGGGGTTTTCAACCCAGTCCTCGGGACACACCTAGCCAGTCAGTTTTTTTCAGGAAACCTATAATAAATATGCATGAGATAAATTTGCATACCATGGAGATAGGTCATGCAAATCTATCTCATACATATTCATTGTAGGTTTCCTGACTGGCTAGGAGGCTTATTTTCAAAGCACTTAGCCTCCCAAAGTTCCATAGAAACCTATGGAACTTAGCCTCCCAAAGTGCTTTGAAAATATGCCTCTAGGTGTGTTCCGAGCACTGGGTTGAGAGCCCCTGGTGTAAACGATGGTGTGTCAGATTTTAGAAAATGTTAATTAAGGAGCCAAGTGGTATAAATGTATTTTTGTACTTTTTGAGGTGGTTTTAAATACCAAAGAAATGAGCAAAATTCCCCCAGGTGAAAATGAAGTTACCTGAGACTTATATCTGCCTCAGATCAGTTGTTAATGCAGATGTCCATGTTTTTAAAAATATCCTTGTATTTCTGATGTAGAATTGGAAAATACATGAATATATTTCTTCCCAGTCAAAGAATGGCCACAGCGTGTCTCCTTGAAAACATTTAAATAAGATCTTTCTGTAACCATTGTTTAGCGATTTTGGGCATGTACACATGTAAAGTCAACAAGCCTTTAATATGACCTCCTAAGCCTACTGCAGTTTGTTACTTCAAGCCAGTCATGTGCTAAAAAATTCTATTTGTCTCTTGAAACTAGTTTCAAGAATAAGTTGATGACAAGTGTCTTAGGAAGCAGAACAATTGTCATAGGTTATTGTTACCGTGGCTTTGTTATTGGTATTATTACTAAACACCAGGTTTATTAATAGTATTTTTAAAGTAGAGAAGAGCTACAATGTTAGCTTTTCAACATGACAATTGATGAAAAGAAAACTAATGGTGAATTTGGTAGACCTAATGGGGTACAGTTTGCACTAACCTTGCTCACTAGGTAGGTATAAGAAGGGTCATATACCCTACTAAGGGCTTGTTTTACAAAGCTGCGCTAGCGATTCCTGCGTGGCAAATGAGAGGAAGCCCCTATGAATTGAATGGGCTTCCTCTCATTTGCCGCACCGAGAAACGGTAGTGCAGTTTTGTAAAAGAAGCCCTAAGGGCACTGTTCACAAAGGCGCGCTAGCGTTCTTTAGCACGCGCTAAAGAACGCTAGCACTTTTGTAAACAGGGACCTAAATAAAATCTGCAGGATTGAGTATTTAATTAATTGGAACCCATGGCTTTAATTGTTTTGGAGGCTTAAACCAATTAGATTGAATTGTTTCAGATCCTGCATGCCTAATTATTGTATCTTCCACATTAATCTGTTTCTGAATCAGTCTCAGGGTTTAGGATCATTGCCTAGAGCATCACTGCAGCCTGTTTCTATTGGTTATTCCTTTCTCTTGTATGACCTCACGAGGGAGGCTAATTTTTTTTAGTCTATGCATCTTTACTGTATTATGCTGTACATTTGCAGTGCAGCATCCAAGTAGAGTTGAATGCAAATTGATACGTATTCTTTTCCTTTCAGGTTCAACATTGTAAAGGTTCTGCTTGAAGCCATGTTTACTGGAAATGCCTGCTACTCCCCTCTATCTTTTTTTTAAAAAGGTGATCTCTACCAATTAGACCATGCACAGGCTTGATGTGTGGCAGAAGATGCTTTAGTGGTTTGCTGGGAGTTTGATGTGCTAACCTTAAAATAAGAAGAAAACATTGCTATTATGAAGGAAACTGCTGATATGCAAAGAGCTGACTGTGGAGTTTGCAATTTTTCAATCAGTATTGGGAAGCAGCATGCAAATAATTAATATTTTGTCAAAGAGTTCCATGTAAAGAAGAAATCTTATTAGAAAAGTCATATCAGCGAAACAGTTGGGGGATGCAGACATTTTAACATCCTGAGATGCAATTTAGCACTTCTCTTCTTTTTTTACATCGAAAATTCTTCGAGCGGGATATATTGATTGATGAGTGAGTGGTAGGTGATAAATTGCCTTATGCTGCTTTTCTCTATATTGGACTCCATTTAGTAATAATTCTTCTGTGTTGCCACTAAAAGCATGCATTTTTGCTCAACAACAGCCTTTTAAAATTGTTGGGCTCCTGAGGTAAGACAATAGACTTGAAAACAAATCATACAGTTGTTGAATTAGATTTTCAGTATGGCTTTGAACATTGCTCCTGTACGAGATACAAAATGGCTGACATTGGAAGTATGCAGACAGTTTCAGAGGGGAACGTGTTCTCGCTCTGATGAAGAATGCAAATTTGCACACCCACCAAAAAGTTGTCAGGTTGAAAATGGGCGAGTTATTGCTTGCTTCGATTCTCTTAAGGTAAGGCACACATTTTACACTTTTCATTCTATTCATTGTTAACAGAATAAAGATCAAGCTTGACAAACTCTTCCTTTCTATGATGGCAATATATTATTCCACTTGTACATGTCAAATGACTGAATTATCTTCCTGTTTCCCTCCCCCCCCACCATTTTAGACAATAAGGGAGCCAGGGGTCCTTTCACTAAGCCGCGTAAGCGTTTACTTTTATTTTCTGGTGCGCAGGTGGTAATTGGCATTTTGATGCGCGTTGACCGTTACCGCCCAGTTAACACGTGAGACTTTACTGCTAAGTCAGTGACTGGCAGTAAGGTCTCAGATCCAAAATGAACGCGCACCAAGGTGAAATTAGGCCTTACCTGCTAATTTTCTTTCCTCTAGATCCTCCAGACTGTTCAAGACGCTTGGGTTATGCACTCCTACCAGCAGAGGGGGACTGAGAACACTAAAACTTCTTATACAAGTAGCCTGTGCAGACCTTCTACTAACCAGTAAAATAGTAACAAAGCAGAGGAACAAAACACCTCCACCTAAACAAAACCACTGAATCCACACTCAGATCTCCTCCCCTTAAGACGGGGGAATTCAACTGCAGATGGGCACAAACGGTACCACAAACTGCCCTTAGTAAAACTCCAGGACCCAAATCACAGGAGCTACTAGAAATATCAGCAACTGAAGTCTAAAGAAAATATCATCCTGAACTGTCCGATACACTGGGTGGGCACTTGAACGGTCTGGAGGATCTAGAGGAAAGAAAATTAGCAGATAAGGTCTAATTTCACCTTCCTCAGCAATCCTCCAGACCGTTCAAGATGCTTGGGACATACCAAAGCAGTAAACACATCTAAGGGTGGGACCTGCGAAGCCCAGAGGACAGTACTGCAGCTCCAAAACTGGCATCCTCCCTTGCCTGTACATCCACTCTGTAATGTTTGACAAAAGAAGAATGCAGAGAGGACCACACTGCCACTCTACAAATGTCCACCGGTGGAACAAAACTACTCTCTGCCCAAGAAGCCGCCATCCCCCTAGTGGAATGTGCCTTGAGCCCCACCGGCACCGTACGGCCATGCAATATGTAAACCGAAGAGATGGCATCCTTCAACCACCGAGCTATAGATGCCTTAGAAGCAGCCGCTCCCTTCTTGGGTCCCCCATGAAGGACAAATAACCTGTCTGAAGACCTGAATTCCTCCGACCTGCGCAAGTAAACCTTCAACACTCAGCGCACATCCAATTTTGCCAAACGACGCTGAGAAGCATCCCCTGTCCGGTCCCCCAAGATCGGCAACGAAATCACCTGATAGACATGAAAGGAGGATACCACCTTAGGCAAAAACGAAGGCACTGGACGCAGCGAAACCTTTTCCTTAGAAAACCACAGAAACGGAGGCCTACATGAAAGAGCCTGAAGTTCGGAAATCCGGCGAGCCGACGATATAGCTACCAAAAAGACCACCTTCATAGTAAGGTCTTTTATCGAACAAGACTCCAAGGGCTCAAAAGGAGAACCCGCCAAAGAGTCAAGAACGATATTAAGATCCCACTAAGGAACTACCAGCCGCTGAGGAGGACGAAGCAACTTCACCCCCCCTCAAAAAACAGATCACATCCGGGGAAGACGCAACCGACCTGCTCTGCACCTTACCCTGAAAACTCGCCAAAGCAGCCAGCTGCACCTTCAAAGATGACAATGAAAGGCCCTTCTCAAAACCATCCTGCAAGAAATCTAAAATGCACAACACAGAAACTGTCAAAGGGATACACGCCCGGTCCCCGCACCAATCTTCAAATATGCGCCACACATGCACATAGGCCAAAGACGTCGAACGTTTGTGAGACTGCAGCATCATCTGAATCACCTGAGGGGAAAACCCTTTCCTTCTCAACCGTTCCCTCTCAAGGGCCACACTGTAAGAGAGAACCGATCCGGATCCGGCATGACAATTGGACCCTGACACAACAGCACCGAGCCCCCCAGCCGCAGAGGCTCGCCTTCTAACAAGCACATCAGATCCCCGAACCACGGCCAACGCGGCCAATTCGGAGCCACCAACAACACCGGACCCGCATGACATTCTGCCCTCTGTAGGACTCGACCTATCAAGGGCTACGGGGGAAACACGTACAGCAACACCTGCTGAGGCATCGATCCCTTCCTCTCGCAGATCCCGACTCCGACTGAAATACCAAGGAGCCTGAGCATTCTGTGCCGACGCCATGAGATCCACTACTGGCATTCCCCACTTTAAAACTATCTGGTCGAATACCGACCGGTGCAGAGACCATTCTCCGGGGTCCAACATGTGTCTGCTTAGAAAATCTGCGTTCATGTTGTCCACCCCGGCCATGTGCGCTGCCAAAATCTGCATTAGATGCCTTTCCGCCCAACTCATGAGCAGAGCCGTCTCGATTGCCAACCGCGGACTCTTTGTACCGCCCTGCCGATTGACATACGCTACCACTGTCGCGTTGTCGGACATGACTCTTACCACCTTTCCGACCACACTTGAGCGAAACGCCAACAGAGCTAGCCGAATCGCCCTCGTCTCCAACCGGTTGATAGACCACTGAGCTTCCTCTGTCGACCACTGCCCCTGCACAGACCGACCGAGACACTGAGCTCCCCAGCCCAGCAGACTGGCATCCGTTAGTAGATTCAACCACTGAGGAGGTTTCAACGGCATGCCCTTTTTCAGATGGGCCAAGCACAGCCACCACTGGAGACTGCGCCGCGGAGCCCCCCTCAGTGGCAACCGCAACTCCAAACTGTGTACCTGAGGAGACCACCGGGACAACAGAGCCGCCTGAAGCTGACGCATATGTGCCCTGGCCCATGGTACTACCTCTATTGTCGCTGCCATGAGGCCCAGAACCCGAAGGTACATTCGAACTATCGGACTCTGAACGGACATTAACAGCCGGACCTGCTGCTGAAGAGAGGCGATCCGAGAATCCGGCAGAAAAACACGACCCACTGCCGTGTCGAACCACACTCCCAAGTACTCCAGACTCTGCAATGAGATCAACTGACTTTCGACTACATTCACTACCCATCCAAGTGATTCCAGAAACGCGACCACCTGAGCCGTCGCCACCACACTGTGAGCCTGAGACTTCGCCCGGATCAACCAGTAGTCCAGATACGGATGCACCAGAATTCCCTGCCTCCACAAAGCCACTGCTACCACCACCATTATCTTGGAGAAGGTGCATGGAGCCGTTGCCAGACCAAAAGGCAGAGCACAGTGCCTCCCTAAAACAGCAAAACGAAGGAAACGCTGATGGGCCTCTCGAATCGGCAAGTGCAGATACGCTTCCGTGAGATCCAGTGACGTGAGAAATTCTCCCTGACAAACAGCCACTATGACCGAGCGCAGAGTCTCCATGCTGAAGGATGGCACCTTGAGCGCCCCATTGACCCTCTTGAGATCTAAAATGGGTCGAAACTGGTCCTCCTTTGGCACCACAAAGTAAATGGAATAACAACCCATTCCCAGCTCATGCCGAGGAACGGGTACCACAGCTCCCAACTGGATTAAGCAACACAGAGTCTCTTGAATAGCCTTTAACTTGACTCGAGAGTGACAAGGAGAGGGAAGAAACAGATCCAGCAGTGGGTGCTCGAACTTGAGCGCATAACCGTCGCGAACGACCTCCAGAACCCTCTGATCTGAAGTAATTTGGGTCCACCTCTGATAAAACAGACGAAGTCGCGCCCCGACTTTCACCAGAGGCTGGACCCGCACACCTTCATAAGGAGGACTTATTACCATTTCCGGCACCTCCAGAGGAGTCCCGACCTCCTCGACAACCCCCTCGAAAGGACTGCGTCCGCTGGAAAAACCGGCTTTTAGAAGGAGATACAAATCTGCCCGGCCTGTACCGCCTCGCGTCCTTAAACCAACCTCTAGCCAAACCACCCGACTAGCCGCCTTAGGTCGTAACTCCGACAACCTTGAGACCTTGATATCCCCAAGACCACTCATCAGTTTATCCAAGTCCTCGCCAAACAACATAGAACCTTTGAAAGGTAGAGAACACAACTTTGCTTTAGAGGCTGCATCTGCCACCCAGCTCCTAAGCCAAAGAGCCCTGCGAGCCGTCACCGCGAGAGCCATATTCTTAGCCGAAGCCCTTAGCAAATCATAAAGGGTGTCCGCCAAAAACAAAGACACTATCTCTAATTTGGCCAGGTCCTGAACCAAACCAGTCCTATCAAAAGCAGGCTCATCCAAGAGCTTCTCCGCCCAACGGAAATAAGCTCTGGCTACCAAGCCCCCACACACCGAGGCTTGCAAGGCCAAAGCCGACAAATCAAAGCTGCGCTTCAGAAAGGACTCTTAGCTTCCTATCCTGAGGATCCAGTAAGGCTGTACCGCCATCCACTGGAATGGCCGTAGCCTTAGTAACCACCGCATCCACAGTAGGTGGTTTCAGCAGGGCCAAATCTTCCGGAGGCAAGGAATACAGCCGCGCCATAGCCCTAGACACCTTACAAGCAGCCTCCGGCACAGACCATTCCTGAAAAACCATGTCTCTAATATCCGAATTCATGGGAAAGGAACGGGAGGCTCTCCGAATCCCCTTAACCAAGGGATCTACCTGGGGTCCCTCCGCAGAGGGAGTGGCCGCCGGAGCAAACTTCAAAGTAGTGATCACCTGATCAATGAGCTCTAACAACTCCTCCTTATGAAAAATGCGAACCACTGAAGAATCTTCCCCAGGCCTTAGCCCATCCTGATCCTCAGACTCATCTAAGAGATCCTCCTCTCCTGGGTCACTCCAAACCTCAGACCCAGGCAGAGAAAGTATCTCCATAGGCTCCAAAATATCCACCCGCGGGCGCTTAACTCACCATTGAGCTAGCAGCCTCCGGGGAACAAACAGCCTGAGAGGGGCCAGCTCTCCAGGCATTATACAGAGACCAAACAAACTCAGGGGGGAAACCAGAACCCCCCCCCCCCCCTGCTGAAGCCCTAACAACTCTTTCCGCAGTCTCCGCGACGGACCCCCCTCCCGAGGCGGCAGGTTTATCGCATGATCTGCGGCTAAACTAGGCGCACTTCCCGCCACACATGGGTCTCCTGGCGCCGGTACGGAATGCACGGCCAAAAGGACCGCACTTCCCGCCAAAAACGGCTCTGTTGAGGCCGACCCGGGACGTGCAACCAAAATGGCCGCGTTTCCCGCAAAAACCGGCCCCGCTGTTGCCGGCCCAGAATGTGCGGTCAAATCGCCGCCCAACACCTCCGCCGACTCAGGGGAAAGCACGGGGGCAAGAGCGCTGACAACGTAGGCGCCCCACAAAATTTACATTGGCCACCTTTCACTTCACACATCTACCCTCTGCTGAGACTGAGAAAATACTGGTTAGTAGAAGGTCTGAACAGGCTACTTGTATAAGAAGTTTTAGTGTTCTCAGTCTCCCTCTGCTGGTAGGAGTGCATAACCCAAGCGTCTTGAACGGTCTGGAGGATTGCTGAGGAATTTTCATTTTGCCACTTGTCCATTTTCGGCATTTTTTACAGGTGCTCTGAAAAATGATCCAGTGCGCGGCCAAAACCCGCGCCTACACTACTGCAGGCCATTTTTCAGCGTATCTTAGTAAAAGGACCTCCCAGTGTCTTTTGTCCAGTCCTAATGGGTTTTGGGCACTGTAAGAGATAGCTTTCAAAATATATCCAAGAGTAAGTGTATTTTAAGAATCTCTTATCTATGTTAGGCAGAAGTAAGATTCCTGGGTACAGTTTTCAGAGGATTTTCTATCAGTGAAGCATGGGGTTATCTGTAAAGAAGTAGCCTTGGAAGATTACTCTGTTTGTGGGAAAAGAGGTGGGGCTAGCAGGGTCAGCAAAAGTAAGCATGAGATTTTCAGTTGAAATTCATGTACCTGCTTTTTGAAGCTTAAGCTCACACACTTTGCAGATGCAACGTGTATGGATTAAGAGAACTGGCTAAATGATTTTTTAAGAGACCAATTTGGAGCAGTTCTTCTTTTAAATTCTCTTGCAGGCATATTGGTCTGTAAGCTCCCTTAAAGAGGTTGAACATGTGAGGGTAATTCTGTACAGTTTGCCTAAAATATATGTGTTAAGTGCAAATTTTATAATAGCAATTACACATGTAATTGCCGTTACAGAATACTAGAATAAGCCTGCATTAATGCGCCTAACTTTAGATGTGAACACTTACACCTGGTGAAAGGCTAGTGTAAATGTTCGTGCCTAAATGCTGTCAGTTATGCATGGAATTGACAGTATTCTATAACCTTTGGACCAGATTGTGTATATGGTGGCAAAAAAATTGGCGCAGAAAAAAAATGTGCTTAGCTCTATTCTTTAAACCTCACCTAAAGTTAGGCACAGTGTATAGTATACACATAGTACCTGTTACCGTGACTAAAATTTAGGCGCAGCCATTTAAGTCAACTAAAACCTGGTGTATATGCCCATGCCTAACTTAGGCACAGCTCGGGCGTATTCTATAACAGTGCACGTAATTTGTAGGTACGCCCACGACCTGCCCATGCTCCTCCTGTGGCCACACCCCCTTTTGAGATCCACGCATAAGAATTTATGCACACAACTTTACAGAATACGCTTAGAAAGTTGTGTGCGTAAATTCTAATTAGTGCCGATAATTGTTTGTTAGTGACCAATTATCAGCACTGATTAGTTTGTTAAACAATTAAGTTGTGCGTACTTTTGTCACCATATATAGAATCCAGGGGTTAGTGCATAATTGCTGGGCATGCCTCAACCTGCCCATACCTCTCCCATTTTCACAACCCCTAACAGTTGCACGCTAAGGGCCAGATTCTATATAAGGTGCCTGAAAACTCTGCGTGGAATAAATTTCCGCCTAAGTGTATTCTGTAAGCGGCGCCTATATATAGGCGCAGTTTATAGAGTATGCTTAGTTGATATCACAGCTCTTAAAACTATGCACATCCATTTACATCGAGGGAAACGTGGCATAAATGCGGGCGCGTGGATTTAGGTGCTCAGGGTCATGTTCTATAACAGTGTGTGAAAATTTTGGAATGCCCACGAAATGCCCATTTCCCTGCCTATAACCACACCCCTTTTTGACTGCGTGCATTAGAATTTAGGCGCAGTGCGTTACAGAATTCGCTTAGCAAGTTGTGCATGTAAATTCTAATTATTGCCAATTAGGGCTCATTATTGCTCGTTAAGACTTGTTATCAATGCTGATTAGCTTGTTAAGCCAATTAAGTTACGCACATTGTCATACAACACACCTGGATTTCGGTTCAGAACGCTAGGCACGATATATAGAATCCAATGGTAAAGGATTTTATCTGCTAAGATTATAGATAATAGTTGGTAGGTAGTGCCAATTAGCACCTAATTTGTCAGTTAATTTATGTGTGTAAGTGGCATTATTCTATAAGTGCAAGTTTTCCAATTAGGCGCAAAAATGTGCACATAAGATTATAGAATGAGGGGGTTAACTCTTAGGAGTCTATTTACTAAAGTGCATTATCCCCCAGATTCTTTATAGCACGAATTAAGTTGCATGTGCAAATTCAGTCATATTCTGGATTTGCTCGCCAACTTAATTAGTTAACAAGCCAATCAGCGCCAATAATTGCCATTTAACAGTTATTGACCCTAATTGGCATTAATTTAAATTGACATGCAGAACTGTCTAAATGTAGTCTATAACGTGATGGGCGTAAATTCTAAGTCGCATAGTTGACAAGGGGCATTGCCATGGGCATGGAATGGGTGGTTCGTGGGCCTTTCTAAAATCTATGTATTCTATAGAATACACCTGGTCCAAGCCTAATTTAGGTGTCAGCATTTACACCAAGCTTTATTTGGTGTAACTGCCTGTGACTAAATTTAGTTGCGCGGACGGGTGCTCAGTGTATTCTGAAAACTGCACAAAAATGTAGGCATAGTCTATAAAGTACTAAATGTAGGCATACTTTATAGAATACGCCTAGGCGTATTTTGTTTCACCGCCGGTTTTGTAGGCGTGATATATGTAGAATCTAGTCCTAACTCTGTAACGTCTGAATTAGTGTGCACTAACAGTGCAATCCTGTGCTAACAGATAATGTAGCACATTAACTGTTAGTGTCACCATATCCTACATGAAATGGGAAGGGATGTGATATACCGCTTTTCTGTGCTACAGTTGGTTTACATATTATATACAGATACTTTTCCTGTCTCTAATGGGCTCAGTCTTTTTTTTTTTTAACTCATAGGGGTAATTCTCTAAAGAGCTCGCCAACATATAGGTGCCAAGAACATATGCACCTAAATGCCAACATTATGGCAAAGTGCTATTTTGTAAAATAAAATAAAATGGCACTTAAATGTGATGGCTTGTGGTTTGAAGGTGGGCATATACATGAGCGGAGTCTGAGCAGAGGATGAGCAAAGTGGATAATTACATACATACTATAATATCCTTTTTATTATTTTTTAAGCAATCTAGGCACAAGCTGAATGGGGTTATCTGTAAATATTTTAAAATTTACACCTGGCCATGCTTTCTCTGCCCCTGTATACTCCAACTGGCCAAATGTGTGCCATCATATCAAAGCATGTATTTTTGTGCTGGTTGGTATCTTATAAGAGGCTGTTTGTTTGTTTATTTATTTGATTCTGTGGTACAACCAAAATGGTTTACATATTTATTTATTTATGACATTTATATCCCACATTATTCTGAAAACAAGCTTGAGTTTCAATAATAGTGAAATAGCATGATGAAGTGGCTGAGAGTAACAGAAAAGTGTACATATTGATAGATTCACAATACAGAAAAGAGACATATAACTGATTATTGTTATATTAACTAATGTACTGAATTCTGGAATGAATCGGTGAAGATATGAGTTTTTAGCAATTTTCAGAATTGTAAATACTTAGCATGAAATCTAATAGATTTTGGGAGAGAGTTCCAATAGGTGAAATCAGCAGAAAGTACTGATTTATATACCACTTTTTTTTTAATTTGGTGCACGAAGTATGAGAGGGTCCCTGGCTCCAAGGAAGGCTTTATGTGAAGATATTTCTATTAAATGGTTCATATAATCTGGAGACAGTCCATGTAATATCTGGAATATAAAGGTACATATCTTGAACGAGATCCTGTCTTTAATGGAGAATCAATGTAATCTAATTAATGAAGGAGTGACTCGCTCAAAATGGGGTACTTTAAAATTGAGCAGCTGTGTTTTATACAGTTTGGAGTCTTTTTTAAGACCTGCTCCTTACAACCCGAGTATATAGCGTTACAGTAATCCAACTGTGAGAGAACTAGAGATTAAACCGGTAGTCTAAGGGTTCTAGATGTAAAGTAGGGCCTGATGCGCTCAAGCTTCCAAAAGGTTGTGAATGATTTGGAAATGACCTAGGAGACATGTTCAAATGTCAAATGTGAGCAGATGATCAATGGATTCTATAGGATAGGAAGTTTGATCAATGGTAAATGAATTGAAGGAAGTGGAATCATACAGGTTAGTAATTAACAGAAATTTTGTTTTGTCCCTGTTGAGTTTGTCTGAATTCAGATGCCCAAGATTCCATGAGGTCAAGGTCTATTTTTATTTGGTGTAAGATTTCAGAAATGTATTTACTGAAAGAGAAGTAAATAGTGATGTCATCTCCATATATGAAGGTTTTGAAACCTGCAGATTCCTGTCTGCTACTTGGGGGAGATATCATTACGTTAAATAAAATGGGGGAGAGTGGAAAACCCTGAGACACTCTGCAATTAAGGGACCAAGGAGGAGAAATGGAACCTGCCATCCTCACTTGATATGATCTGAGCCTAAGAAAACCTTGAAACCACTGGAGGACGTTACCACTCAGACCAAAGTGATGTAGGATGTGTATGTTGTAGTCCACCATATCAAACGCACTCAACATATCAAATTGCATCAGGATTATCTTTTTACCATAACTCATTTCTTTCTTGAAGTTGGAAGTTAGAGTGGTAAGGACTGTCTCAGTACTATAGGAGGGTCTGAAACCTGATTGGGATTTGCGTAGGGGTGAAAAAGATAAAAGATATTCCATAAGCTGGTCAGCAGCAACGATACCTTCCATGACTTTAGTTAGTAGAGGGATGAGTGCTACTGGGCTGTAGTTGGTGACATCATTGATTGAGGCAGATATGATTTTTTGGAACAGGAGTATTATCAAGCCTATATTGTTTGAGAAGAAACCATGACTTGACATGAAGGAAATGTTTGTTTTGAGGAGATTAATAAAAGTGCTTGGGACATTTTTTTAGAAGGTAGCTCGGACAGGCATCCAAGAAACAATGAGAGGAGGAATAGTTCAGTAGGAATGATTTTACTGTCTCCAGTGCCGGATCTAGGAATGAAGTCATTGATCTATTAGCTGCTAAACCTCTATACAGGTTTATCGGTTCATTAGGGAGGGTGATAGAAATTTCATTGGACTTTTATGACAGCTTTTCATATTGTAAGGATTTTGTTCTCAAAATAAGATGCTAGTTGTGATGCTTTAGTGGTTGATTCATTTGATCGGGATAAATTCTTAGTATTTAGTAGGGAGTTAATTAAATTATAGAGTTTTTTTTAGTATTCATAGATGATCCACCTATTTGTTTGTTATAATAAAGGCTTTTGGCTTCTCTAATTTTAGATTTATAAGCCATTATGGCTGATCTCCAACTTTGTTTATCAACATCTGATTTGGTTTTTGACCACTTCTTTTCTAATTTACGATAGTCTTTTCAGTAGGAGAGTTTTATGATTGAACCAGGGGGATGTTTTTTGAGATGATATAGTTTTGGGTTTTGTAGGAGCCAAATCATCCAGAATAGATTCACTTAAAGCATCCCAGTCAGACATGAAATTGATTGAATCTGTTTGAGGTAGAGCCTGATTATTTAGTATATTGGACCAGAATTTTACAGAGTAAATTTTGCCTCTAGATTGAAAAACTGAGGAGGCCTCATGAATTAAATTGTTTTTAATGGATTCCTTCTAGTATAGAGTGAAAGCTAATTTTTTATGATCTGACTAGGTTACTGGAGACCAAGAGATGTTGTCAGTGCAGTGGTTGTCTAAGTCACTAAATCTGTGGGCCAGTACTCTAGGTCCAGTAAGTGTCCTTTGGTGGGGATGAAGTAGTTTTTGAGTGAATGAGTTGCCACGATAGCATGAAGTCATGGAATCTTTTGATGTTGACATCATTCACATTATCTAAATGTAGGTTGATATCTCTCATGAGTGATATATGTAGAATCATTTAACACATGTGTCCGATGCAACAAGCTCCTGGCTCTCAGAGAACGGGTCTGTTCTCTTGAGGCTAGAGTAGCAGACTTGGAGGAGCTGAGGGAGACAGAAGGGTACATAGAGGAGACCTACAGGGGTGTTGTGCTGCCTTGGAGGAAGGCAGTCTCCTAGAAGGAGAGCATCACCCTGGTGAAGTAGGAAGTACAGTACTCCTGTAGCCAGGACCTGCCCACCAGGGGGTGCACTACCCTCTCACATCGAGGATATGTCTCCAAGAACATCTATCCATGTGGGAAGGGTTAGGACAGCTGTTGTAGTTTGGTGAGTTTGATCATTAGCATGTAAATAGCTGGGTGGCTGGTGGACATGAGAATCACCTGGACATTTTCCTGCCTGGTGCGAAGGAGGGCGGACCTTACGTGTCACCTAGACAGGATCTTAGATAGCACTGGGGAGGAGCCAGTTGTCTTGGTACATGTGGGTACCAATGACATAGGAAAATGTGGGAGGGAGGTTCTGGAAGCCAAATTTAGGCTTTTAGGTAGAAAGCTGAAGTGCAGATCTTCCAAGGTAGCATTTTCATAGATGCAGCCCGTTTCACTCACAATACCCAAAAGGCAGGCAGAGCTCCGAAGTCTCAATACATGGTTGAGATGATGGTTCAGGGATGATGGGTTTAGATTTGTTATGAACTGGGAAACTGTTCCAAAAGGATGGGCTCCATCTTAACTAGAATGGAACCAGGCTGCTGGCACTAACTTTTAAAAAGGAGATAGAGCAGCTTTTAAACTAGAATGGGGGGGGGGGGGGGGGGAGCCAGTTGCCCAGGAACACATGGTCCGGTGTGGAGTATCCTTGAAGGATACTATTGAAACAGGACATTTAGGGAATCCCAATAGAGAGGTTTCAACAATGCTGAAAGTAAGCCATGTGTGCTTAATGCTAGAAGCCTAAAAAATAAGATGGAAGAGTTAGAGTATATAGTACTAAATGATGAGGTAGATATAATAGGCATTTCAGAGACTTGGTGGAAAGAGGACAATCAATGGGACACTATGTTAACAGGGTACAAATTGTATTGCAATGAGAAAGGATCAAATTGGAGGAGGTTGTGCTGTATGTTAAAGAGAGAATTGAGTCAAATAAAATAAATGTTCCACGTGAAACAGATAGCAGTGTGGAATCATTATGGATAGAAATTACATGTATGAAGGGAAGGAGTATTCTTGTAGGGCTGTACTGCTGTTCGCCGGGAGAGAAAAAACAGACGTATAGAGAAATGTTTACAGAGATTAGGAAAGCTGGCAAATTGGGCAGTGCTATAATAATGGGTGATTTCAAGTACCCCAGTATTGACTGGACAAATGTTACATCAAGGAGTGCCAGGGAGATAAAATTTCTAGATGTAATAAACAACTGTTTCTTGGAGCAGCTGGTCCAGGAACCAATGAGAGGGGGAGCCATTTTGGATCTGGGCCTTGGTGGCATGCACGACATAGTGTGAGAAGTGACGGTGTTGGGTCTCCTGGGAAACAGTGGTCATAACATGATCAAGTTTGAGCTACTATTTGGGATGAACCCACAAAGGAAATCTACTGTAGCGGCATTTAATTTTTGGAAGGGCAGCTATAATAAAGTGAGGAAAATGGTTAAAAAGAAACTAAAAGGATCAGCTGCTAAAGTTAGAATAAATCAGGCGTGGACGTTATTCAAAAATACCATCTTGGAAGCTCAGACCAGATGCATTCCACATATTTGCAAAGGTGGAAAGAAGAGAAAACAATAGCCAGCATGGTTAAAAAGTGAAGTAAAAGAGGCCATTATAGCCAAAAGATTGTCTTTCAAAGAATGGAGAAAGGACCCAAATGAAGAAAATAAGAAGCAACGTAAGCACTGGCAAGTCAGATGCAAAGCATTAATAAAGAAGCCTAAAAGAGAACTTGAAGAGAAACTTGCCGCAGAGGCTAAAACTCACAATAACTTTTTCAGGTACATCAGAAGCAGAAAGCCTGCGAGGGCATCCATGGGACCGTTAGATCACAAAGGAACAAAAAGGGCATTCAGGGAGGACAAGGCCGTAGCGGAGAAACTGACTGAATTGTTTGCTTCTGTCTTTATTGAAGAAGATGCAAGAGATCTGCCTGTACCGGAAATGTTTTTCAAGGAAGATGATGTGGAAGAACTGAAAGAAATCTTGGTGAACCTGGAAGATGTACTGACCCAAACTGACAAATTAAAGAGTAGTAAATCACCTTGACCAGATGGCATACATCCAAGGGCACTCAAAGAACTCAAGCATGAAATTGCTGATCTGCTGTTAGTAATATGTGACTTGTTGTTAAAATTGTTCGTAGTACCTGAAGATAGGAGGGTGGCAAATGTGACGCCAATTTTTAAAGATGGTTCTAGGGGGCAAAGTAGTGGAAACTATTATAAAGAATAAAATTACAGAACACGTGGAGGGGCATAATCAAAAGGGGCGCACAAGTTTTCCTGAGGACGTCCTCGCAGGATGTCCCAGCAAAGGGGCGGGGAAACCCGTATTATCGAAACAAGATGGACGTCCATTTCTTTGAAGGAGTGAATAAACATGTGGATAAAGGCGAGCTGGTTGATGTAGTTTATCTAGATTTTCAGAGGGCTCTTGATAAAGTTCCTCATGAGAAACCTCTGAGAAAATTAAAGAGTCATGGGATAGGAGGCAAGGTTCTGGTGTGGATTAGGAATTGGTTGTCGGAGAGATAACGGAGGGTAGGGTTAAATGGTCAATTCTCTCAATGAAGGAGGGTGAACACTGGAGTGCCGCAGGGATTGGTACTGAGACCAGTGCTAGTTAACATATTTATAAATGATATGGAAATCGGAACGACAAGTGAGATGATTACATTTGCAGATGACACAAAACTCTTCAAGGTTGTTAAAACAAATTCGGACTGTGAAATATTGCAGGAAAACCTTAGGAAATTGGAAGATGAAATTTAATGTGGACAAATGTAACGTGATGCACATTGGAAAAAATAATACGAATCATAGTTATGCTAGGGTCCACCTTTCGGGTCAGCACCCAAGAAAAATATCTAGGTGTCGTAGATAATAAGCTGAAATCTTCTGCTTGGTGTCGCGTCTCTCGCACTTGCCGCGCTCTCGGGGACCTTGGCATACTTTCAGGCTTCTTCCCCGGGAGCACGAGGTTGTGAGTCCATAGGCCACTACCGTGGAGCGGCAGTGGCAGGCAAGATCACCTTCCAGGTAGAGATGAAACAAGACTGGACCGGAACCCCGGACTGGAGTTCTACACCGGAACACTCGGAACTGGAACGCACCGGACGGGTGCGCACTGGACTGGGGCCCGCTGGACTGGACACACTGGAGTGGCCCCACTGGACTGGAACATACAGGAGTGAAACCCGCTGGGCTGGAACACACTGGAGCGGAACCCGCGGAACTGGAACACCCTGGACCTAGGCTTCACCTACACTTGACTGCCTTTCCCCGAACGTTGAGCCCTCAGGTTCTGGCAGCCGGTAGGACTTACAGGAACAGCAGGAATGAAGATCCAGGAGTGCCCCCTGGCACCTAGGCGAAGGCAAGGCAGACAAGCAGGGACTGTCCGGGTTCTGGCAGTCGGCAGGATTCAACACATTGACTAGTAAACTGTACCCAGGCTAATAGGAACGCTATACACAGGAACATACACAGAGCAAACTCAGGAGACTTGGAAGGCTATACACCAGCTAACAACTAAGCTGTGCCCAAGCTAACAAGTCATGCACTGGAAACAAACGCAGAACACTAGCAAAGCTTTACACAGGCTACAAGCCACACGGTGCCTAAGCTGGCTAGTCAAGTAATAGGAACAAACCCAGAGAACTAGCAAAGCTATACACAGGCTACAAGCCAGACGGTGCCTAAGCTGGCTAGTCTGTCACTAGGAACCAACACAGAGAACTAGCAGAGCTATGCACAGGCTACAAGCCAGACGGTGCCTAAGCTGGCTAGTCTGCACCAGGAACAAACACAGAGAACTAGCAGAGCTTTGCACAGGCTACAAGCCAGACGGTGCCTAAGCTGGCTAGTCTGCACTAGGAACAAACACAGAGAACTAGCAGAGCTATGCACAGGCTACAAGCCAGACGGTGCCTAAGCGGGCTAGTCTACACTAGGAACAATCACAGTCTTGGGATAGTGGCTAGCAAGGGCGGCTAGTCTAACTCTAGGAACAAATACAGACTCGGGATAGTGGCTAGCAAGGGCGGCTAGTCTAACACTAGGAACAAACACAGAGAACTAGCAGAGCTATGCACAGGCTACAAGCCAGACGGTGCCTAAGCTGGCTAGTCTACACTAGGAACAATCACAGTCTTGGGATAGTGGCTAGCAAGGGCGGCTAGTCTAACACTAGGAACAAACACAGTCTTGGGATAGTGGCTAGCAAGGGCGGCTAGTCTAACACTAGGAACAAACACAGTCTTGGGATAGTGGCTAGCAAGGGCGGCTAGTCTAACACTAGGAACAAACACAGTCTTGGGATAGTGGCTAGCAAGGGCGGCTAGTCTAACACTAGGAACAAACGCAGAGAACTAGCAGAGCTATGCACAGGCTACAAGCCACACGGTGCCTAAGCTAACTAGTCATGCACTGGAAACAAACACAGAGAACTAGCAGAGCTATGCACAGGCTACACGCCACACGCCTAAGCTAGCTAGTCTAAACAAACATAGAACACTAGCAAAGCTATACACAGGCTACAAGCCAGACGGTGCCTAAGCTAGCTAGTCCAAACAAACATAGAACACTAGCAAAGCTATGCACAGGCAACAAGCCAGACGGTGCCTAAGCTAGCTAGTCAAACATAAAAACTCACACAGAGCAAACACTGAAACTGTGTACAGAGCACTCTATACACCAGGACCTTTAGATGAGATGCAAAGGCCAGGACTGTAGTCCCTAAGTGATTAATAAAGCCCTTCAACACCAGAGCCACAGCTGCAGCAATCACCTTGCAACCAAACAGAGGCTTGACACACAGAGCAGTCAGCCCATAGGAAGGAACAGCGGAAGCCATCTTGGATACTGGCAAAGAGGAGGAGGCGGCAGCCATCTTGGAAGAGGCATAGCCCACACAGGTGAGGTTCAGTAGGGCAATCAGCACACAGAGCCAGAGAGAACCTAAGACAGACACAGACACAGAGACAAGCAGCAGCCAGCACAGACACTGGCTCCCAGAAACAGGGTAAGTCTGAGGGTTGTCACGGTTACGGACGGGACAGTATCCCCTCCTCAAGACCCCCCTCTCAGTCTCCCGGAGGCGGTCCGGCATCCAGGGGTAACTATGGTGAAACTTCCTGATAGGTCTCAAAAGCCAGACATAAATCACTGGGCTGGAAGTCACAAAGAAGTTCAAAACTGGCAGACAAAAGTAGAACTTGTGACCAGGAAGCTCCTTCGAGTCACCACGGGGCAACCTCAGGAACATGGATGCATCAAGAGGAACACAATTCAAAAGTAACCCTCCCCTAAGGGAACCCACAATGTCCTGAACCTCTTGGCAAATCCATGAAATGACAGGAACAGGGCTGGAGTCACTACCCCAGCTGACATCAGAAGCTGGGCTGAGGCTCGAAGTCGCATTCCCATCTTGACAGGAGCTAGAAGTCTGAACAGAAATGGATCTGGAACTAGCACCCGGGTTGGCATCCAACATGGAGCCGGGATAGGAACCCGGACTGGCCTCAACCCCTTGACTGGAACTGGATTCAGGAGCCTGACTGGAACGGGAACTCACCAGACGGTCAGCCTCCTGACGGCCACTGGAACTTAGGACGACCTCAACATCTTGGCGGGAACTGGAACTGGGAAGAGATTCAGCTGCAAGGCTGGACGCACCCCTCTGGCCGGACTGGGACGTCTCTCTAGCCTTAGCTTCAGGAATATTCCCCAGGGCAGGATCAGAACAAAGTTTATCACGGTGCCCTTGGAACGTCATCTCATCCTCAAAAGCAGACTCAATATCTCGGCTGGCCTCTGCACGCTGTGCAGACTCAGCACTCATCATGGACTCAGTATCTCGGCTGGCCTCTGCACTCGGTGCAGACTCAGCATCTTGACTGGAACTACAACTCGCTCCAGACTCAGCATCTTGACTGGAACTGCAACGCGGTCCAGACTCAGCATCTTGACTGGACTTGCAACTCGATCCAGAATCAGCATCTTGACTGGAACTACAACTCGATCCAGACTCAGCATCTTGACTGGAACTGCAACTTGGTCCAGACTCAGCATCTTGACTGGACTTGCAGCTCGGTCCAGACTCAGCATCTTGACTGGAACTGCAACTCGATCCAGACTCAGCATCTTGACGGGAACTGCAACTCGGTCCAGACTCAGCATCTTGACTGGACTTGCAACTCGATCCAGACTCAGCATCTTGACTGGAACTGCAACTCGATCGAGACTCAGCATCTTGACTGGACTTGCAACTCGATCCAGACTCAGCATCTTGACTGGAACTGCAACTCGAGACGCCCTCTGCCTCCTGGCAGGAACGGAACTTTAACTGAGGCTTGGCAGAACACACCCTTTGGACAGGGATCGGAGGCTCGATCTGAAGCGCCCCTCGAACTGGGCTTCGGAGCTTGCTTGGAGGTGCCCTCCAGACTGGAAGCGGAGGTGCCACCTGAACCACCCTGTGGACTGGCACCGGAGACTTGGTTAGAAGCCCCCCTCGAACTGGACTCAGTGGCTTGACTGGACGGGTCACTTGGACAAGAACTGGAGACTCGACCCGAAGCGCCATTTGCACAGGTCTCGGAGACTCCGTCAGAAGCACCCCTCGCACTGGCCTCAGAGATTTCAGAGGGCGTGCCACTTGAACAAGGACCGGAAGCTCGCCCTGGAGCGCCGCTCGAACAGGAATCCGAGGCTCCATCGAAAGCTTCCCTCTGACTGGACTCGGAGACTTCAAAGGGCGTGCCACTTGGATGAGGACTGGAGGCTCGACCTGGAGCGCCACTTGCATAGGAATCCGAGGCTCCATCGAAAGCTTCCCTCGGACTGGCCTCGGAGACTTCAAAGGGCGTGCCACTTGAACGAGGACTGGAGGCTCGACCTGGAGCGCCACTTGCATAGGAATCCGAGGCTCCATCGAACGCCTTCCTCGGACTGGCCTCGGAGACTTAAGCTTCCTCGTTACTTGGACTGGAATTGGAGGTTCAGTATGAAGCATCCCCTGGACTGGACTCAGTGGCTTAGGAGGCAGCGCTACTTGAACTGGGGTCAGGGGCTTGGTACGACGCCTCACTCGGCCCGTCTTCACAGACATGGTCAGGACCGTCCCTCGGCCCGAACTCAGCGGCTTAGCTGGAGGTTCCACTGGACTCCCTCCTCGAACTGGACTCGACACAGGTGGACTGGGGTCGTAAAGAAGAGCTAACCCACCATAGGACGACCGACTGCTCGGCTGAGGTGGCTCGAGCGGAGGAAGTCCCCGGCGTCTTCTTTCGATCTCAGCCTCCGGAGTATCCCGCAGAGCTGGGTTTTCCAGAAGTCTGAGGCGGTACTCGCAGAGCGTGATAGCCGAATCCATGTCAGAAACTGGGTTATAGTGGACCAGACTCCAGTAGACACGCTTTCTTTCCGCTGCTGCTTCAGGAGTAGCCTTAATGGCTGGATTCGACAGAAGTTCCTCTCGGTACTCCCACAGCCTTAAATAGGGATCCAAAAAAGAAACTAGGCTGTCCTTGGAATTAAAAAAAAAATCAGAAGTTCCCCTCGGATTGTCCGTAGGGCACGAACTTATGGGCATGAAGCCCACCTGGACCGATGATCTCGCCGAACTCATGGCCTTTGCATCCTGTCGCGTCTCTCGCGCTTGCCGCGCTCTCGGGGACCTTGGCATACTTTCAGGCTTCTTCCCCGGGAGCACGAGGTTGTGAGTCCATAGGCCACTACCGTGGAGCGGCAGTGGCAGGCAAGATCACCTTCCAGGTAGAGATGAAACAAGACTGGACCGGAACCCCGGACTGGAGTTCTACACCGGAACACTCGGAACTGGAACGCACCGGACGGGTGCGCACTGGAGTGGGGCCCGCTGGACTGGACACACTGGAGTGGCCCCACTGGACTGGAACATACAGGAGTGAAACCCGCTGGGCTGGAACACACTGGAGCGGAACCCGCGGAACTGGAACACCCTGGACCTAGGCTTCACCTACACTTGACTGCCTTTCCCCGAACGTTGAGCCCTCAGGTTCTGGCAGCCGGTAGGACTTACAGGAACAGCAGGAATGAAGATCCAGGAGTGCCCCCTGGCACCTAGGCGAAGGCAAGGCAGACAAGCAGGGACTGTCCGGGTTCTGGCAGTCGGCAGGATTCAACACAATGACTAGTAAACTGTACCCAGGCTAATAGGAACGCTATACCCAGGCAAACCAGTCATACACAGGAACATACACAGAGCAAACTCAGGAGACTTGGAAGGCTATACACCAGCTAACAACTAAGCTGTGCCCAAGCTAACAAGTCATGCACTGGAAACAAACGCAGAACACTAGCAAAGCTTTACACAGGCTACAAGCCACACGGTGCCTAAGCTGGCTAGTCAAGTAATAGGAACAAACCCAGAGAACTAGCAAAGCTATACACAGGCTACAAGCCAGACGGTGCCTAAGCTGGCTAGTCTGTCACTAGGAACCAACACAGAGAACTAGCAGAGCTATGCACAGGCTACAAGCCAGACGGTGCCTAAGCTGGCTAGTCTGCACCAGGAACAAACACAGAGAACTAGCAGAGCTATGCACAGGCTACAAGCCAGACGGTGCCTAAGCTGGCTAGTCTGCACTAGGAACAAACACAGAGAACTAGCAGAGCTATGCACAGGCTACAAGCCAGACGGTGCCTAAGCGGGCTAGTCTACACTAGGAACAATCACAGTCTTGGGATAGTGGCTAGCAAGGGCGGCTAGTCTAACACTAGGAACAAATACAGACTCGGGATAGTGGCTAGCAAGGGCGGCTAGTCTAACACTAGGAACAAACACAGAGAACTAGCAGAGCTATGCACAGGCTACAAGCCAGACGGTGCCTAAGCTGGCTAGTCTACACTAGGAACAATCACAGTCTTGGGATAGTGGCTAGCAAGGGCGGCTAGTCTAACACTAGGAACAAACACAGTCTTGGGATAGTGGCTAGCAAGGGCGGCTAGTCTAACACTAGGAACAAACACAGTCTTGGGATAGTGGCTAGCAAGGGCGGCTAGTCTAACACTAGGAACAAACGCAGAGAACTAGCAGAGCTATGCACAGGCTACAAGCCACATGGTGCCTAAGCTAACTAGTCATGCACTGGAAACAAACACAGAGAACTAGCAGAGCTATGCACAGGCTACTAGCCACACGGTGCCTAAGCTAGCTAGTCTAAACAAACATAGAACACTAGCAAAGCTATACACAGGCTACAAGCCAGACGGTGCCTAAGCTAGCTAGTCCAAACAAACATAGAACACTAGCAAAGCTATGCACAGGCAACAAGCCAGACGGTGCCTAAGCTAGCTAGTCAAACATAAAAACTCACACAGAGCAAACACTGAAACTGTGTACAGAGCACTCTATACACCAGGACCTTTAGATGAGATGCAAAGGCCAGGACTGTAGTCTCTAAGTGATTAATAAAGCCCTTCAACACCAGAGCCACAGCTGCAGCAATCACCTTGCAACCAAACAGAGGCTTGACACACAGAGCAGTCAGCCCATAGGAAGGAACAGTGGAAGCCATCTTGGATACTGGCAAAGAGGAGGAGGCGGCAGCCATCTTGGAAGAGGCATAGCCCACACAGGTGAGGTTTAGTAGGGCAATCAGCACACAGAGCCAGAGAGAACCTAAGACAGACACAGACACAGAGACAAGCAGCAGCCAGCACAGACACTGGCTCCCAGAAACAGGGTAAGTCTGAGGGTTGTCACGGCTACGGACGGGACACTTGGTGTGCAGTGGCAGCCAAAAAAGCAAACAGGATGCTAGGAATTATTAGGAAAGTGAAAGTGATAGTGAATGAGACCAAAAATACTATAATGCTTCTGTGTTGCTCCATGCTGCGACCACACCTTGAGTATTGCATTCAGTTCTGGTTGCCGTATCTCAGAAAAGATACAGTGGAATTAGAAAAGGTTCAAAGAAGAGCAATCAAAATGATAAAGAGGATGGAACTCCTCTCGTATGAAGAAAGGCTAAAGAGGTTAGGGCTCTTCAGCTTGGAAAAGAGATGGCTGAGGGGAGATATGATTAAGGTCTACAAAATCTTGAGTGATGTAGTAGAAGTAAACTGATTTTTTACTCGTTCCAAAAGTACAAAGACTAGAGGACACTTGAGGAAGTTACATAGAAATACTTTTAAACAAATGGGAGGAAATATTATTTCATTCGATGAATTGTTAAGCTCTGGAACTCTTTGCTGGAGGGTGTGATAACTTAGATTAGCGTATCTGGGTTTAGAAAAGGTATGGACAAGTTCCTGGAGGAAAAGTCCATAGTTTGCTATTGAGACACACATGGGGAAGCAACTGCTTGCCCTGAGATTTGTAGCATGGAATGTTGCCACAATTTGGGTTTCTGCCAGGTACTTGTGACCTGGCTTGGCCACTGTTTGGAAACAGGATACTGGGCTAGATGGACCATTGGTCTGACCCAGTATGGCTCCTCTTATGTTCTTATGTAAAACAGATTCGGTGGTTGACCAGTTACCCGGTGGGCGGTAAAATAAATTAGGGCAGATTGAGTCATGTAGGTATCATCTTTGATTTTACAAGTAATAATGTCTAGATTAGGAGAGTTAAGATTAGAAGTAAGTTCAATATTGAGAAAGAATTTATAAATAATAGCAGTTCCACCTCCTTTTTTTTTTACTGGTCTAGTTTGATGGAGAATTTTGTATCCTGGAGGACATAGTTCATGTAATAGTGGGTCATCAATGAGGTGTAACCAAGTTTCAGTTATTAATGCCAAACCAAGATTTTCCTCTTCAGTCCATCTTCTGATTAGATCACTTTTGTTTACTATATTATATACATGTACTTTCTCTGTCCCTAGTGAACTCACAATTTAGAAGTTTTGTACCTGGGGAGTGGAAGATTAACCCCCTGCTTGCAAAGTCACGCTAGCAGCTGCCGGTGCGGTAATGCTGACACAGCCCATTCATTTTGAATGGGTTGTGTCGGCATTGCCATGCAGCTTTTTAAATGGGGGAGGGGGGGTGGTAAGTGATTTAGGGTCACTGTGCCAACCATTAGGCTTTATGCCCCGGATTCTATATACGTTGCCCAAATTTGGGCGCCCAGGTCAGATATGCAAGCAAATTAGTTAACGAGGCATCAACAATCAATAATTGGAGTTAATTGGCAACTATTTGGATTTGTGTGCACATTGCCTAGTTGCTGTTTTATAACATCCACACTTAAATTTCATAACATGCGACACAAAAGGGGTGTAGCTGTGGGAGGAGCCAGTGTGGATCAGGGGGCATTCCCAGAAGTTAGGAACGGTATTGTAGAATAATGTCATGTCTGCACCTAAGTTGGGCGCCGGCATTACATCAGATTTCAGCAGGCGTAAATCCAGTGCTAAACATTAGTCACAAGATCCTTGCTAAGCTAGTATTCTGTAAAGGATGCCCGCTGTTTGCACTTTAGCCGGATCTTTTTGGTGCCTAACATTGAGGGCCATTTACTGAATCCGGCCCCCTGTGTTTATGTGAAAAAGACCTTATAAAATTGCCCCTGTAATGTTTTGATTTCATTGAATTTCCCTGACTTACTAGGTATGGGTAATTTTAATACACATGGAGGCATATTTTCAAAGCACTTTGGGAGGCTAAGTTCCATAGGTTTCTATGGAACTTTGGGAGGCTAAGTGCTTTGAAAATAAGCCTCATGTTGATCAAGAATCACAAGATATATTGATTATTTTTTTTAGAAAGGGAAAGACCAGGCTACGTTTTACTTAGATTATTAGTGTTCTGATCCAGCCAGCAGGTCATGTCCAGACTTTAGCTTTCTGATATTGGAATGGAAAGATAGATTTGTCTGTTACCAATATAAAAGTACTTACATTCTGGTCATGATTTGTTAAAATAGGATTATGGGATAACAAGAATAACCTAGAGTCAAAACAGTGCGGCAAGGAAATTCAGTTTGGGTAATGGATCCAGCTCTTAACTGTAGTTTGCCTTCTTATTTTCTTATGAGGGGGGAGCCAAGGGTAGGGAAGTCATATCATCAGTGGGGGATAGGAGTCCAATTCCGCAGCCAAAATATTCCGCACCCAAGACTATACTTATGAGCAAACTGGCACAATTACTGTGATCTAGGCTACCATGTTATGAGGAATAGGAACTGACAGATCTGGAGGCTATGTGGAATAATGAAGTGACTAAAGTGTGAGCTATGACAAAATCTTGAATTTGAAAGAAAATAATTTCACACCATGATTCTCTATAGAACTAAGAACCTTGAAGAAGGAGAATGCAGCATTATTGGAGTACAATGAAACAGAAACAACTAAGTTTAAGTGTAAGATACATACAATTAGGTATTCAGAGATCATTACAGAGGCGAAGAGATTTGTTTTCTGTGATGACTGATGATTAAGCAATCACAAGATAAACTAAGAATGTTTTTGAGACATACAGTTGGCAGCATACCATAATAACCAGCAGTGCTTAGAACTGTCCACAGAATCAATTAATCAGCTTTCATATTCTTTTAGATGTAGGGTTTTTGGCCTGAATTCAGCTGGGGTGAAGGGTGGGTACTATGACAAATGCTATATAACGTAATAACGTAGTAAATGATGGCAGAGAAAGATTTGTATGGCCCATGCAGTCTGCCCAGTAAAACTGTTAGGGTCTTAACTGCCACTTCATATGATAACATAATAAATGATGTGAGAAGAGAAGTAGATTGGGTAGAGGAAAATAACATATCTATGCATTTTAGTTACTGGATATGTTTTGAACTTGTCAGAAATTCCTCTTTACGTGAGATTTTATTGAAGCTTTAACCTACCTGCAGTACCGGTTAAATGTGTGGTAAGAAGTGTTTTGTTTTGTTTTTTAAATAGAGTGAGCAGTGGTCAGTGCCTCCCTGGTAGAAGTCCTTTTCCTAGAGACACTGTAGACATATATGGGTATACTGTTATCGAGCAACAAAACAATTTCGATTCCTGGATGAAAGAGCGTTATCATCTAATCTTCTGTTTAAGGAAAAAATTGTTCGAAAAAGTAGTTTCATTTGAACTGGTAGATTTTCTTATGAATACAAAGCTGTGGAATCAGTTTCAAACTGTATTGCAAAGAAGATATTGTTGATCTATCTTTGGATGACTTGAACAGTGAATTGGCTTGAACCACACTTATGTTTAGAGTAAGATCACTTACACCAGCCCTATAGCTGCTGTAAATGCATGCACCTAGATGTTAGCATGAACACACGCAAATCATATTTGAATGCTTCGCCCAAACTCCACATATTCACACGCCCACAAAGTATGTTCCATCAAATCATAGTCTGTACTTGTCTATTAGCTGGTGTTCTATAGGAGGACATTTTAAGAACATAAAAATATAAGAACATAAGTGTCACCATACTGGAACAGACAGAAGGTCCATCAAGCCCAGCATCATGTTTCAAACATTGGCCAGTCCAGGTTACAAGTAACCTTACATGCATAAGTGGTCACTTTTGCACAGAAATGGCAAGAATACAATCATTTATGTACCTGTGTGCCATCTAAAACTAGACTCCTTATAGAATTACCCCCTTAATACCTCTTAGAAAAAGCAATCATCACTTACTAAATACAGTCAACATGTGTTAACTGCTTTGTTAAACACTCGATGCGAAAGGGGGTAAGAAAAAGACTTGGAGGGGGCAGGGAGTGCTCTGTGCATTTAACGTGAGTGTCAGTTAATGCACATTAAAGACTAAATTCTAGAAATGCCACCTAAAAAATCAGCGCTGAAAAAATAACGGTTAGTGCTATTCTATAAACGGCGCTTAAAGTTAGGCACTGTTTACATAGAGGGGCATAATCGAAAGGGACGTCCAAGATTTGATGAGGACATCCTCGCAAAACGTCCCGATGCAGGGGCGGGGAAACCCATATTATGGAAACAAGATGGACGTCCATCTTTCGTTTCGATAATACGGTCAGGGACGTCCAAATCTAAGGAAACGGGCCTTAGGCAGGCAATTCCCCCCCCCCCCCCCCCCGTGCCAGCGAAAACTGCCGCCACCGCCGCCGCCGTTGTTGTGCTACCTGTGCTTACAGCTGAAGTGTTGTTCTTCCCTTCCCGTAGGTTCTTCAGTCATCTTGTCTGGAAGTTCCTCTGCGTGCGTCTGACGTCAGACGCACGGAGTTAAACTTTCTGAGAAGATGATTGAGGAACCCACCCGAAGGTAGTGCACAACAGCGGCGGGAGGGGGGGGTGCGTTTTTCGGCGTTCCGGGGGGGGATCGACAGGTTCGCGGGAGGGGGTGGGTTTTGAGGGGGCCGTAGCGCGGGGGGGTGACAGCTGATTCCGAGGCAGTAGGAGGAGTAGGGAAACACGCTGCGCGTGTTTCCCTACTCCTCCCTTTGCCTTGGAATCAGCTGTGTTGACGTCAGACCACTTGCAGCCAGGGAGCCACGGTCCCAAGCATAGAACGTTGGAGGTGAGAATTATTATATAGGATTTGTTCGATCACATGGGATTAGTTCTTATTCCTATGTAAATGATTTTCTATTAATACATTATACTGATCTATATTCGATCAATTACCTTTACAAATCTGTCTCAGGGAAGTGGTCAGTTGGCCTCTAGAACATCATGAGGCATATTTTCAAAGCACTTAACCTTCCAAAGTTTGTACCTGACTTTTTCAGGGCACAGACTGTATAAGTCTGTCCAGCAGTATTTCCCGCCTCCCAACCACCAGTCCCGCCTCCCATCACTGGCTCCGGCACAGACCCCGTATAAGTCTGCCCTCCCCCATCCTAGCCTCTCAACCACCAACCCCTCTTCCCCCGCCACCCAATTTCAGCTAAGCTTCTGTGGATCCATTCCTTCTGCACAGGATTCCTTTATGCCTGTCCCACGCATGTTTGAATTCCGTTACTGTTTTCATCTCCACCACCTCCCGCGGGAGGGCATTCCAAGCGTTCACCACCCTCTCTGTGAAGAAATACTTCCTGACATCTTTCCTGAGTCTGCCCCCCTTCAATTTCATTTCATGTCCTCTCGTTCTACCGCCTTCCCATCTCCGGAAAAGATTCGTTTGCGGATTAATACCTTTCAAATATTTGAACGTCTGTATCATATCACCCCTGTTCCTCCTTTCCTCCAGAGTATACATGTTCAGGTCAGCAAGTCTCTCTTCATACGTCTTGGAACGCAACTCCCATACCATCCTCGTAGCTTTTCTTTGCACCGCTTCCATTTTTTTAACATCCTTCGCAAGGTACGGCCTCCAAAACTGAACACAATACTCCAGGTGGGGCCTCACCAATGTCTTATACAGGAGGGGCATTAAAACCTCCTTTCTTCTGCTGGTCACACCTCTCTCTATACAGCCTAGCAACCTTCTCGCTACGGCCACCGCCTTGTTGCACTGTTTCATCGCCTTCAGGTCCTCAGATACTATCACCCCAAGATCCCTCTCCCCGTCCGTGTCTATCAGGCTCTCCCCACCTAACACATACGCCTCCCTTGGATTTCTACTCCCTAAGTGCATCACTTTGCATTTCTTCGCATTGAATTTTAATTGCCAAACGTTAGACCATTTTTCCAGCTTCTTCAGATCTTTTTTCATGTTTTCCGGGGTGTCCACTCTGTTGCAAATCTTGGTGTCATCCGCACCACTTCGGGTCCTATCTTCAGCCCTTCTAGTTTATTCAAGAGCCTCCTGTGGGGAACCGTGTCAAAAGCCTTGCTGAAATCTAAGTAGATGACGTCCATAGCACATCCTTGATTTAATTCTCCTGTCACCCAGTCAAAGAATTCAATGAGATTCGTTTGGAACGATTTCCCTTTGGTGAAACCATGTTGTCTCGGATCTTGCAACTTATTGGCTTCCAGGAAATTCACTATCCTTTCCTTCAGCTTGGCTTCCATTACTTTTCCAATAACCGAAGTGAGGCTTACCGGCCTGTAGTTTCCAGCTTCTTCCCTATCCCCACTTTTGTGAAGAGGGACCACCTCCGCCATTCTCCAATCCCTCGGAACCTCTCCCGTCTCCAAGGATTTATTAAACAAATCTTTAAGAGGACCTGCCAGAACCTCTCTGAGTTCCCTCAGTATTCTGGGGTGGATCCCGTCCGGCCCCATGGCTTTGTCCACCTTTAGCTTTCCAAGTTGTTCATACACACTCTCTTCCGTGAACGGTGCTCTATCCACTTCATTTTCAGGTGTACTTTTGCCAGTCCCTCTCGGTCCTTCCCCAGGATTTTCTTCAGTAAAAACAGAACAAAAGTATCTATTTAGCAAATTGGCTTTTTCTTCATCATTTTCTACATAGCGTTTTGCTGTATCTTTTAGTCTCACAATCCCCTTTTTAGTCTTTCTCCTTTCACTAATATACCTGAAGAAGTTTTTGTCTCCCCTCCGTACATTTCTAGCCATTTGTTCTTCCGCTTGCGCCTTCGCCTTCGCCAGACGTACCTCTCTCTTGGCTTCTTTCAGTTTCATCCGGTATTCCTCCCCGTGTTCCTCTACTTGAGATTTTTTGTATTTCTGGAACGCTAACTCTTTAGCCTTTATTATCTCAGCTACTTGCTTTGAAAACCATATCGGTTTCCTTTTTCTCTTGCTTTTATTTACCCTCCTTACATAAAGGTCTGTGGCCCTGTTTATTACTTCTTTCAGCTTGGACCACTGTCCTTCCACGTGTTGTGCATTCTCGCAGCCCATCAGCTCCTTCCTCAGGTATTCCCCCATTTTGTTAAAGTCAGTTCGCTTGAAGTCCAGGACTTTGAGTTTAGAGTGGCCGCTAACCACATGAGCCGTTATATCAAAACAAACCATTTGATGGTCACTGCTTCCCAGGTGCGCAGCCACTCGGACATTTGACACACTATCCCCATTCGTGAGCACCAGATCCCGCGTCGCTCCCTCCCTTGTGGGTTCCGTCACCATTTGTCTGAGCAGAGCACTTTGGAAAGCATCCACAATCTCTCTACTTCTTTCCGATTTCGCAGAAGGAACCTTCCAATCTACATCTGGCAGATTAAAATCTCCCAACAACAGAACCTCTCTTTTCTTC
Source organism: Microcaecilia unicolor (assembly GCF_901765095.1). Taxonomy (NCBI): domain Eukaryota; kingdom Metazoa; phylum Chordata; class Amphibia; order Gymnophiona; family Siphonopidae; genus Microcaecilia; species Microcaecilia unicolor. The sequence continues at coordinate 241,913,212 of NC_044034.1, read as the reverse complement.
CCCAACTTCTGAATATCAGCGATCAGATCTTTATCCAGTTCCTCCAATTGTGTCGGGGGTCTGTAGACAACACCCACATGGACCAAGGTTCTATCCTCTCTTTTTAAGGTGATCCATATCGCTTCTTCCTTTCCCCACTTCCCTGTCATTTCAGTTGCTGCGATATCATCTCTCACATACAGAGCTACTCCTCCACCTTTACGTCCCTCTCTATCCTTCCTAAAAAGATTATAGCCTGGTATGTTTACATCCCATTCATGGGAACCATTGAGCCATGTTTCTGTGACTGCAACTATGTCCAAGTCAGTCTCCAACATCAGGGCTTGAAGGTCTTGAATTTTATTGCTTAGACTGTGAGCATTTGTGGTCATTGCTTTCCAACTACATTTCCTAGTATGTGTTTTGGGTTTAGTGATTTGTGAGTGTCTTTTCTCTTTGGGTACCTTCTCCTCTTTTTGTTCCCTCTTCCTTGCTTTTTCTTTTTCTTGTGCTTCAATTTTAGTTGGGGCTCTGTGGGGACCGGGTTTGATGGTGGTTGCCAGGTGGGGATCTGGTGGCTCAAGGTTTAATTTAGTTTTTTTTTTTAAAATTGTATATTTTTGGTCCCGTTTGGCTGGGTGTTAAGAGGTTAATTTTTGTTTAAATATAAAAGTGGTTTTGGGGTTCTTAGAACTTCCTGAGGTGGGATGGTACCTTTATTTATTTATTTATTCTAAAATTCATTTTGTGGGAAAAACGAGAAGGTTTGTGTTTTAGGAATTTCTGGGGTTTGAATTTGTTTTTGGGGTTTTTTCACAGAACCTTTTTTAGGGATGTATGTGAGGCTTTATTAGATATTTTTAGAAGGGATGTCTACGTTTGTTTTGGGGGTAACATTTGAGATAAATGTGCTAGCATCTGTGTATGTGGTGTAAAATTAATTTTAAAAAAATGTGGACTATAGTGGCCTTTTGGGGAAAAAAGGTTCTTTTTTGTGGAACTTTTTGTGATAAAATTCATAAAAAAAATGTCTTTCCTCCATTGATTTCTGTGGGAACTTTAGTTCCATGACTTTAAAAGTTTTGTGGAATGGGATTTGATTGGCTACTGGAGGTCAACTAGTGACTCTGAGTTCCCATCATTCTTAGCAGCAGCTGCTGAGAGCCTGAGACCAGTGTTGCCAGGTGGGCGGTTTTCCGCGACCCGCCGCGGGAAATTTTTGCCCGCGGTGGGTTGCGGTTTTTTGGGCTTGTTTTGGGGTCTTTCAGCGGTTTTTTTAGTGGTTTTTTGGGCCGCGGGGGGCGGGGCTAGTGGCGTTTTGGGCTGGGTTAGTGACATTTTGGGCGGGGTTAGTGACGTTCTGGGCGGGGCCGATGACTGGGGAGGCGGGCTGATGACGGGGAGGTGGGGCCGGTGACAGAAGAGGCGGGGCCGATGACAGCGGGGGTGGGGTTGATGACGGCGGGGGTGGGGGTGTCAGGGGCGGGGTTTGACTTTGGGCGGGTTTGGGGCTGGTTTTGGGCTGGTTTGGATGGGGAAAAAATTTTCCACCTGGCAACCCTGCCTGAGACTGTTGTCAGAAGGGCTGAAGATCTCGGTGAAGTGGGATGCATGTATGAGAGCTCTGTGTGTGAAGAAAGATTTTTGAATTAAAAGGCTGTCAAATGGTTTTAAATTTAATCTTCCCGATGCTGGGGATTTAGAAGAACACTGCTAGTCACCTTATAATTAATTTTCTTTGAAAGAAAAATAATTTTATATTCAGTCACTTTGGAGAAACCTGTGTGTATGAGAGAGAGATACTGGAACAGGGCAGAAGTGACATTTTTAAAGTGACAGTGAGGTCACAAAAGGGAAAAGAAGTTATTTCCTTTCCAGAACTGTAATTTTTGAGCTGGGCTTATAAGGTCTGAGGTTCTGGCCTATAAGGTCTATGTGCTGACTTAGGGGTCCTTTTACTAAAGCGCACTGAAAAATGGCCTGCGGTAGTGTAGGCGTGTGGCTTGGGTATGCACAGGATCATTTTTCAGCGCACCTGCAAAAAGTGGCTTTTATTAATTTTTGCAGAAAATGGACGTGCGGCAAAATGAAAATTGCCACGTATCCATTTTGGGTCTGAGACCTTCCTACCAGCCATTGACCTAGTGGTAAAGTCTCATGCGGTCACCAAGCGGTAATGACCTACACGCGTCAAATGCCATTTGGCGCGTGTCCGATACGCACGTCCCAAAATAAAAATTATTTTCGGACGCACATATCAGACACGCGCCAAAAATGAAATTACCACAAGAGCCACGTGGTGGCCAGGCGGTAACTACATTTTGGCATGCGTTGGATACGTGTAGGTGCTTACGCTTCTTAGTAAAAGGGCCTCTTACTGGCCTAATAGTAAAACAGTGACTGGCATTCCAAATATTTTACAAAGTATGAATGGGAGAGAACTGGGGTAGAAAAATAGTAGTAAAATCCTGGAAGAAAGAATTTATTTTAAAAAAATATATATTTCCTTCAGTATAATCACCTGTAATTGGGTTTAGGGCCTTGGCCTGGGTGCGAAGGTTTAAAGTTTATTAATTTAGGAGCTGGCCCTATAATACAAAAGTGGAAAATCTGATATGTAAGTGTGAAGGTATTTTGGAATCACCTGTGCCCCTTCCTAGTGTAGGGAAACAGGGTAAATTGCCTCTGATTAAAGATCTCATTTTAGATGGTAAAATCGTCCCATTGCAACCCTCACTTCAGAGTTTAGGAGTATGGCTTGATTCATCTCTAGAGGGAACATATCAAATTAAACATCTGATGTCTTCGGTATTTGTAAAATATTTCCCTAGAAGATTTATAGAAATTATCATATGCCTATATAATTTCATAGTTGGATTACTGTAACTCTCTATCTGGAAATTAACAAATCACTTTTGTCTAGGATTCAATTACTTCAGAACAGGGGCGTATCTGAGGTTCGGCGGTAGGGGGGGCAGGGGCTAGAGTGAGGGGGCACATTATAGCCCCCCCCCCCACCGCCGTCAACCCCCCCTTACCGCCGTTAACACTCCCTCCCTCCCCCGCCTACCGCCGTCACCTACCCCGAGGTCCGCTTCCTCCGGCTTTTTAAAATATTGCTTCAGCTGGCGGGGGACCCCAACCCCCTGCCAGCCCAGCCGCGATCTTTAACTTTTTCATCCTCGTCGTGCAGCACGCTGTGAAAGCTGCATGCATCTTTAGATCCAGTTGGATGGAGTCTGACGTCGCAGCACGTTGTAACGTCAACGTGCTGCAACTTCAGACTCCATCCAACTGGAACTAAAGATGCATGCAGCTTTCACAGCGTGCTGCACGACGAGGATGAAAAAGTTAAAGATCGCGGCTGGGCTGGCAGGGGGTTGGGGTCCCCCGCCAGCTGAAGCAATATTTTAAAAAGCCGGAGGAAGCGGACCTCGGGGTAGGTGACGGCGGTAGGCGAGGGAGGGAGGGTTAACAGCGGTAGGGGGGTCCAGGGCAAAATCTGCGGGGGCCCAGGCCCCTGTGGCCCCACGCAGATACGCCCCTGCTTCAGAACACATTGGCCAAAATACTTCTTTATAAATCAAAATATGACAGAGTTGCTCCATTGTTAAAATCACTCCATTGGCTTCCAGTTGTAGGTCACATTGAATTTAAGGGGGGAAATTATCAACTTAGGCCACCATTAAGATGATATTTTTCTTATAATCCCAGTTATTTGTAACTAGCGCCTATGTTTACTAAGGTGCGCTATGGGCGTGTTAGTGTTTTTAGCGCACGTAAGTGGTTTACGCGCGTTAAACGCTAACGCGCCCATAGAAATGTATAGGCATGTTGCAAACTTTTGAAAACTTTGGCTCAGATTTAATGCTAAAAAATGCAGGGTCATACACTTAGGGGCCCTTTTATTAAGCAGCGTAAGCGTCTATGCGTGCCCAACAAGTGCCAAAATGGAGTTACTGCCCGTCTACCGCTTGGCTCTTGCAGTAATTTCATTTTTGGCATGCATCCGATACACGCGGCCGAAAAATAATTTTTGTTTTTAGATGCACTTATCAGACGCACACCAAGTGGCATTCGGCACACACAGGTCATTACTACCCGGTTACCACATGAGACTTTACCACTAGGTTAATGGCTGGCGGTAAGGTCACAGGCCCAAAATGGATGCGCAGTGATTTTTGATTTTGCCGCACGTTCATTTTCAGCAAAAAGTTTTAAAAGCCCTTTTTTACAGGCATACTGAAAAATGGATTGGTGCGTACCCAAAACCTGCACCTACACTACCGCAAGCCATTTTTCAGTGTGCCTTTGTAAAAGGACCCCTTAGGATGTAAAAATCCAAGGGAAAGGTATAGTATAGGGGGAGAAATTCTTCTGTGTACAAAAGAAGAGCGAGACTTGAGGGTGATTGTATCTGATGATCTCAAGGTAGCCATACAGGAAGAAAAGGTGACAGTCAAAGCCAGAAGGATGCTCAGGTGCATAAAGAGAGGGATGGCCATTTAGAATACTGTGTGCAATTCTGGCTGCACCTACAAAAATATATAAACAGGATGGAGTCAGCCCAGATGGCGGCTACAAAATAGGTCTGTGGTCTCTTTCATAAAGCGTATGGGGATAGACTTATAGACTTCAATATGTATACTTTGGAAGAAAGGCGTGAGAGAGTGGATATGATAGAGACGTTTAAATACCTCTGTGGCATTAATGTACTACTACTACTATTTAGCATTTTATAGGAAGGAGGTAAGCCTCCTTCAAATGATGGAAAACTCTGCAATGAGATGGCGTAGGATGAAGTTAAGAGGTTATAGGCTCAGGAGTAATCTAAGGAAATACTTTTTCACGGAAAGGGTGGTGGACGTGTGGAATCACCTCGCGGTTGATGTGATGGAGACAAGGACTGTGTCTGAATTTAAGACAGGCACGCGGGATCTCTTAGGGAAAGGAGGAGATAATGGTTGCTGTGGATGGGCAGACTGTATGAACCATTTGGCTCTTATCTGCCATCATGTTTCTATGTTTCTAAAATATTTTCATTATGCTCATTGGTATTAGTTTTATATTAGTTTTTATAAGCTCTTAACTTGTATTTTATGTTTTACTGTAAACCATCTAGAACTCATGGTTTTGATGGTATATAAGATACTCAGTTATTATGAACCCTTCCTAATTCAAATGATCCCATAATGTCCATGTGTTTTTGACATAACAGTTTCCCCCCCTGATATTGAACGCTATTTAACCGGCCAGAAACAGCTCCTGGCCAGTTAAATATCACTTAGCCAGCTAAGCATTAATGTTCAGCACAAGATATCTAGCTATCTCCGCTGAATATTAGTGATTCTATATATCACGCCTAGTATTCCGCGCCAAAATCCAAGCATATTCTATAGCAAGCTTAATTGACTTAACAAGCTAATCAGCATTGATAACAGCACTTAATGAACAATAATGAAAACAAATTGGGAATAATTAGAATTTACGTGTACCGCTTGCTAAGCGTATTCTGTAACGCAGAGTGCCTAAATTCTAATCCATGCAGCCAAAAAGGGGCTTGGTTATGGATGGGGAAATGGACATTTCGTGGGCGTTCCAACATTTACGCAGACTGTTATAGAATATGACCCTCTGCACCTAAATCTAAACGCTAGTATTTATGCCACATTTTTCTTACTGTAAATGGATGCACATAGTTGTTTTTTTTGTTTCATTTGTACCCCGCGCTTTCCCACTCATGGCAGGCTCAATGCGGCTTACATGGGGCAATGGAGGGTTAAGTGACTTGCCCAGAGTCACAAGGAGCTGCCTGTGCCGGGAATCGAACTCAGTTCCTCAGTTCCCCAGGACCAAAGTCCACCACCCTAACCACTAGGCCACTCCTCCTAGTTCTAGGCGCTGGGATGTCAACTAAGCGTATTCTATATACCGTGCCTAAATCTCTGGAGGAGTAGCCTAGAGGTTAGTGCAGCAGCTTGAGAACCTGGAGAACGGTTTCAATTCCCACTACAGCTCCTTGTGACTCTAGGCAAGTTACTTAACCTTCCATTTTCCCAGGTACAAAATAAGTACCTGTATGTAATATGTAAACACTTTGATTGTAAGCACAGAAAGGCGGTATATTAAATCCCACCCCCTTTCCCCCCTAAATCTAGGTGCTACTTATAGAATACACTTATGCGGAAATTTGTTCCATGTGGATTTTTCAGACGCCATATATAGAATCTGGCCCATAGCGACTAACTGTCATGTCCCCTACCTCACGCAAGCGGTGTTCTCGGGCTGCGCAGGGTCCCATTGGCACGCACACTTGACTGGCACAACCCTGAGCCATGTGTGTGTAGTTCTTCTCTGGCTTCAGGCTCCTTGATTGCTTTGCTTCCATGCACCTGGCTCTGCTCTCTCTCTCTCTGCCTGGCTTCCCTTGCTTCTCTCCTATTGGTCTTCCGGTTCCTCCTTCCCCTCCTCTTGTACTATGGCTGTTTCCTTTCTCCCTGCTGATGTCAGACTCCAGCACTTTATCAGCTGAGCTCTCTCGAGACTCCTTGCTTCGGCTTCTACTTTGGTAGGTGTTTCTTGCTCAGTAGTGTGCTTCTCTTCTACTTTGTCCTTCATTGCTGACTTAGCCTGTACCTGGATTACTCTCGTGTCTACTGCTTGCCTACTGACTCTGCCTATACCTGGATTACTCTTGTGTCTGCTGCCTGCCTCATGACCTTGCCTATACCTGGATTACTCTTGTGTCTGCTGCCTGCCTCCTGTCCTTGCCTGTACATGGATTACTCTCATGTCTGCTGCCTGCCTACTGACTCTGCCTGTACTTGGATTACTCTTGTGTCTGCTGCCTGCCTACTGACCTTGCCTGTACCTGTATTACTCTCTTGACCTGCTGCCTGCCTACTGACTCTGCCTGTACCTGGATCACTCTCTTGCCTGCTGCCTGTCTGGCCGTCACGTTCATCACCCCGCTTCCTGCTCCATCTCGTAAGCCCTGCAGGCCGCCCGCACCTAGGGGCTCAACCTCTGGGGAACGGCGGTCAGCACAGGTGAAACCCAGGGTTGTCCGGCCGCCAAGCAGAACCTGGTGTGAGTACCGGGCTCGGCAGCGCTCTACTTGGTACAAGAACTCACAGGTCTGACACTAACGGGCTATATTGCATGATATAGCCAGGTAGCCACAAATATTCAGCGCTTTGCTGGCTAAGCTTAGTGGCCAAATCGGACCACATAAAAACAGTTTTATCTTTGGCAGCTATAAAAACTGGCCAGTGCTAAATATTAACTTTAAGTTTAAGCCAGCCAAAAAAAACCCAGATATTCAATGCCAGTCACCAGAAATAGCCCAGAATTGAATATCTGCACTCAGCGCCGATTGCGGAACTTAGCCGCCTGCCTCCTGCAGGATGAATATCGGCGGTTTATCTTAAAAGATGTATGTTTGTTTTTTCATTTTTTGGTTTTCACATTTTAATCTATTCTTTTCTCCTTCCTTTGCACATTTTTTGAGTGCTAGGTAACAATTGATTTAGAAATAGTTCTGTGGCAATACTGCTTGTAAGTTTTAGGTTGTTTATCTCATATTATGCACAGTTTCAGTTTATGGAAAACATTTTCTCACAGTCCACATAGGTGAAAAGGATTAGCAACTCCACATACACTGAATAAAATTTACCAACATGTCTCACAGGATGCTGCACAGTTGCACTTTTCAATCCTTGGAATTTGCTAGATTTTCTAAGAGAAAGAATGCACATATTTTCACTACAACAATTATCCCAGAAAAAATATCAACACTTATTTAGACCTACTGATTGTGTGAGCATTTCTTTGAGGTAAAATCCATGAATACTTCTGAGCAATCTTTTTATTTTCTAAACAAAAAGGTTCTGGTACTCGCACACAATATACAGAGCTATCATTAGAAGGAGCATCTGTTGAAGGCACCATGCCTAAAAATGCAGCACTGTGAATATTACAACAGTCCTTAGAACATGAACATACCTTTTCCTGGAAAAGCAGAATAAAGAGAACCACTTTCTTGATCATATGAAGAACACTGACAAACCCTCAGCAAATTAGACAGGTAGAGAGAGTAATTTTGTAGAGGTTGAGTAAGTAAATGTGGGCATCTGAATGTGCCCAAGTACCTTATAAAATGCAGCGGGGCACACACTATTTTAAAAAATGCATTTTCAGCTGCCTCCAGTTTGAATCATCTGACAAAAAGTACACTCATAGTTTTATGCAATATATATACTAATGTGGCAGGCACAGGGACAATAACAAAATGGCACCTCATCCAAGAAAGCCCAACTTTGATGATGTAGTCTCATCCTCACCAGGTTGATGGTAGAGCAAGAGGGATATCACTTCACCTTCTCTGGCAAGAGGAGAGATTTGCATCCTGTCAACAGGGACTGTGCACACTTTTCCAGGTTTTTACAGTTAGCAAGCATCAAACCCCAGAGCGGTGTTTTCATGGAGCTGCACTGTCCAGCAATGACTGGGCGTGTATGGATTGGATGGCAACACCGGTATTTGGGAAGCAAAACCACGGTCTGTGCCCTGATCGTGACTGAATAGATATGGATGGGCTGGAGTGTAAATTTTAAGGGGCTTCGACGTTAGCATCAACTTTTAGTGCAAGAAAAATGCCGGGCAGACTTCTACGGTCTGAGCCCTTAGAATGGCAAGGACAAATCAAACTCGGGTATGCATATAAAGTATCATATGCCGTGCAAAATGAGTTTATCTTGTTGTGCAGACTGGATGGACTGTACAGGTCTTTATCTGCCGTCATTTACTATGTTACTATGACTGGAGTCACAAAGAAGAGGAGGCAGGGGAGTTCAGAGGGTAGCTGCCACAGCTATCAAGTCTCCACATTCTGGCTTTGGCAATTTGTTGATGCCTTGTCCATTGTTGACTTAAGATACTATCACCCCAGAGGAGCTAATGGAGCATATACCAGCGTTTTGCTTGTAGATGAGGGTGTTGCCATAATACAGAGATAGGGTCTTAGAAGACGAGAAAAGCTTCAGCAGGGACATATCCATGTGACTCCCAGAAAGAACCACCAGGATGCCCAAGAGAGACACATGTTTGTAATGGAAGGCTAATCATACACTCTCATGGGTCTTTTGTGCACCTGCAAGAAGGCATTTGGGCCTAAGGAACATAGTATACCCTTTTTTTCCCCTCTCTCTTAACAGATTGGAGCATCTAAAGAAATAGGCTAGGTCCTTTGTCTACATTAAGCAGCATGTTAGCAGGAGTTAGCTTAGATGGAGCAGCAAGAAGGTTTGTATATCTCCCTAGTGCCAGCCTAGTCCATTACTACATCTCTCGATGTAAATGCAGTGGCTGTGAAGTGCAGCATCACAACTGTTAACATACAACGCAGCAGTAGACATAACAGCTTTTCCATCTTGTCTGCAAACTGAGCAGTAAGGGAATTTAAAGAAAGTCACATTTGGAATGACAAATCATTGTGCTGGCTAACTGACTGCAAAAAGCAGAAATAAATTGGGAGGGGGGGGTCCAAGATTCCTAGGAACAATGGTTTAATATGATGGCAGGTGTCATCTTATCTTCTTGGAGATAAGATTAACTGTGTTGTTATTGCCACTTTAGACCAAATTTTCCTCTATACTCACAAATACAACAGAAACAAATATTTTGTGACCAGTTTACTAATCCTAAGCAGCAAGTTATTGGTGCAAAGGAAAACCTCTCTTGATAGCATGTGAAAATCATTTTATTTAATTTTCTTTTATTTGGGTGCATGATGGAAATGGGACTTCATCACCAGAACAGTTCCATTATGAAGCAAACTTTTAAAATGCATTGCTAATATGCTGTTTCCCAGATATCTAGAAGTTGCATCATCAGAACAAATCTTGAAAAAAAAAAAAGGAAATTGATTTTATCTTTTCCAAATCATTATTATCTGGGCAGTGACCGGCCACCCAAATGTATAATGTTGCTTAGCAACACTACAGCCAACTCAGTAATGCATTTAAGTGGCTTGCACAGAGCTGGTTAGAAATGCTAATTGGTGCTCAAAGATAGTGGCTGTCATTCCAGTTAGAAATAACACTTCTTTCCCAATTAAGCGAAAAATGTGGCATTTTAGAGATCCAACAAATACATTAGATCCAGTTCTAGAGACATGTAATACACCATCATCAATTTGTCTTGTTCTTTTTATCTGAAAAGAAAAAGAGCAATATTAAAATGTGTCATCCTCATCAGCCTTTCTGGAATCTGTTTTCTTTGAATGCCAAAAGAGTGACCTCACTTCAAAGTGTGTACGGATCCTTATAAAAAAAAGAAAAGCAGGTTTTACTTAGCGGACGAGGAGGGGGTTATGGTTTGTTCTTCTGCTTTTTTTTGTAAATTGTAATTCTTCATATTACTTTGAATTCATTGGGATTACAAAAAACCCTTCTTTGTAATGAAAGGAGTTGGTCCAGGCAATAAATTTATACTCTGGTTCCATTCAAGCTTTAAGGAGGACAACACATAAATAGATGCATAAACATGAATGCAACATGTAATATAGAGTTATAAGTTGCGAAAAGGTATAATCAGCATATGAAAGATATAATAAAATTCCTTATCTGTAATACTAGTTTAGTGAGGATAGGAGCATGGAGTCAGCAGCTTTTGTGGATGGAGCAGCTTTTGTGGATGGTAAAGTTGAAGTATTCACCAGTGAATCAAGAACTACCTGTTTGTTAAGTGATTGCCCTGTACAAATCTTGAGCCCATGTTTACAAAGCCGCGCTAGTGGCTGGTGGTGTGTCAACCTTGCTGTGTGGCTTTGTAGACGGGGGTTGATGTGGGATAAAGATATTGGGAATGTGGCTGTGAAAGAATCTAGCAGTCTTTTTACTAAGTTGTGCCACCTGCGCTGGTGTAGACGTATATATTGGACGCACGCAGGTCCATTTTTCAGCGCACCTGCAAAAAAGGCCTTTTTATTTTTTTTAGCGAAAATGGACGTGTGGCAAAATGAAAATTGGTGCATGTCCATTTTGGGCCTGAGACCTTACCAACGCCCATTGAACTACTGGTAAAGTCTCACACATTAACAAGGCGGTAATCGTCTTCGCGCTTGCATTGCTGATTACTGCCCAGTTAGTGCTGAGCGCCAGAAATTTTCCCTGGTGCATAGTGGGTGTGCGTAGAAAATGAAATTAGCGCCCAGGCCACCCGGTAGCTGGCCGGTAGTTCAAAATTGACCCACGTAGGACATGCCTAGGATGCACCTATGTGGCTTAGTAAAAGGGCCCCTCAATGTTCCATCTTTATTAAAGATGAAGGGGTCCTTTTACAAAGGTGCACTTAAAAATGGCTTGTGGTAGTGTAGGCGTGGGTTTTGGGCGTGCGCCAAACCATTTTTTAGCGCGCCTTACAAAGGGCCTTTTTTTTGTTGAAAATGGACATGCGGCAAAATGAAAATTGCCGAGTGTCCATTTTAGGTCTGAGACCTTACCACCAGCCATTGACCTAGCGGTAAAGACTCACATGGTAACCGGGTGGTAATAACCTGCGAGTGTCCGTTACACACACCCAAAAGTAAAAAATATTTTTCAGATGCATGTATGGGACACGCGCCAAAAATGAAATTACCGCAAGAGCCATGTGGTAGTCGGGCGGTAACTCCTTTTTTCCCATGCGTTGGGCACTTGTAGACACTTACATGGTTTAGTAAAAGGACCCCGAAGTTAGTAACTGAAGATTTTGTCTGGGATTTGTTCTTTGTTTCTTTGATTCAATTTGCTGTGATAGTGATCAATTTGTTAGAATTTGTGATTTTTATTGTAAACTGCATTGAACCAAAATAATTTTGGAAAATGTGGGATATATGTACTTAAATAAATAAAATTAAAATAAAGGAATTTATTGAATTAACAGTTCCTGAAAAGGGAAATGTTGATCTGTGAGACCCAGGTAGGTTTAGAACAAGTTCTAATTTGTCAAGATTGGCTAAGGTTATTGAGAAAGAGGTGGCCTGTCAACTGGAGGATACTAATGCATTTGATATAGGGCACCCAATCCAAAACTCCCAAATTGAGAATATCACTGCACAGCCACACAAATAAATTATACAAAAACAAAAAGCGACTGACAAGCCATATCCTTAGGATTGTCAGTTGCTTTTTGTTTGATTTCACTCTGGTGCACTTTGATATTTTATCAGTTTTCAGTCTGGCGCTTTGTATAGTCACATTTTGTTTGTATTTCATATATGGTGACGCCTGAGGAAGGCTTTATGTAGAAACACGGCCTGTGTTGGGTCACTACTGTTTATGCCTCTGGCGAGTCAGGACTGCACACTTGTTTGATCACTTGCTGAAGAATAGAGAGGTTTTTTCAGAAGCATAGATTTCTTTTTTGTCTGATTACCTTAGAACATTTTTCTTCCACCCTTTTTGTTTTTCCTTTTATTTGGCATTAGGTTAAGGGTGGTCCAGAGGCAGATTTTGGGCGGAACCACTACTTAGCCGGTTAGGGGTGAATTCTATAAATCATGCCTAACAAACTGTTACCAAAAAAACCCATGTTTAAGCGCTATTCTATAAGCCATGCCTAAAGTTAGGTGTGACTTATAGAATAGCACTTAAGTGTGGGGGTCGCGCATAAATTTAGGTGTGTCCATTTGCACTAATGAAAATGTAGTGCAAATGCCCCCAGCTAGATTTACATGCGGAATCCTCTTATTCTATAATTGCGCACATAACTGGAATCCACGCCCATGCTTCGCCCCAAAATACCCATGACCCTCCCATTTTCATATCCGCCCTTTTCCGGAACATGCGTAAAATTTAGGTGTGGATCACATACTTAAATTTATGCATGTACATGTTAACTGATTTCAATTAGCACCAATAATTGCTTGCTAAAAAGCAATTATTGGTTTGATTATACTAGTGACAATGCTTCTAATCTGTTATCACTGAGGTGTGGGAGCAAGCTCCAGCAGACAAGTTTTTCTACTTGTTTTTCTCCGAGGACAAGCAGGCTGCTTGTTCTCACTGATGGGTGAAGTCCACGGCAGCCCCTCCAATCGGAAACTTCACTAGCAAAGGCCTTTGCTAGTCCTCGCGCGCTCATGCGCACCGCGCATGCGCGGCCGTCTTCCCGCCCAAACCGGCTCGTGTTCGTCAGTCTTCTTTTGTCCGCGCTCGGTACGGTCGTGTTTTCGCCGTGTCGTGCCCCGCAAAGTCGACCTCGCGCGTTCTCTTCGTGTTAAAAAAAAACCATTCTGTGTGTGGGAAGGGACTCTTCGGTCCCTTTTCCCCCGATATTTCCAGCTTTTTCGCCCCGGTAAGTTTTCTTTCGTCGTCGGGGTAGGCCGCTTTTAGGCCTCGGGTCGAAGTTTTCTTCCCCTTGTTTTTGTGGTGCCTTTTCCGCCATTTCGACTTTTGATCTCGCCGGCGTGATTTTTCCGCCCATGACATCGAAGTCTCCCAGTGGCTTCAAGAAGTGCACCCAGTGCGCCCGGGTCATCTCGCTCACTGACAGGCACGCGTCGTGTCTTCAGTGCTTGAGGGCTGGGCACCGCCCGCAGGCCTGTAGTCTGTGTTCCCTTTTACAAAAGCGGACTCAGGTAGCGAGATTGGCCCAGTGGAACGTTTTGTTCTCGGGCTCTTCGTCGACATCGGCACCGGGGGTATCGAGTGCATCGACGTCTTCAGCGTCCAGACCTTCATCCTCGGCCGCCAGTGCATCGAGGCATCAGCCCTCTGCATCGGCGCTGAGACATCGGACAGCTGCGTCGACGTCGGTGGTACCGGGACCTCGTCTGCTGATGTCGTCGGACGGTGGTGCTTCGTCTGGAGTGCAGGTGAGGGCTGTCCATTCCCCTGCTGGTGGCGGTGAGCCTTCGGGTGGGTCTCCCCCTACCCTGAGGGCTCCTGCGGTACAGCCCCCCCGAGACCGACCTCCTTCGGCCTCGGTCCCGAGGAAGCGACGGCTGGATTCTACGTCCTCCTCATCGGTGCCGGGAAGCTCCGGTGACATGCTTCGTTCCAAGAAGTCGAAGAAGCATCGTCATCGGTCTCCTTCCCGTGTCGGCACCGAGAGCTCTGGGTCGCCGAGGGAGTCGGCACCCAGTAGGCATCGGCACCGAGAGGACCGCTCACCCTCTGTTCAGGAGGTGTCGATGCGCTCCACTCTGGACAGCCCGGAACAGCCTCCACGCCCGGAACAGGTTCTGACGTCGACGCCTGCATCGACCTCCATGCCTTTCTCTGCAGCCGCTCTGAACGAGAGCCTCCGGGCCGTTCTCCCAGAGATTCTGGGAGAGCTGTTGCGCCCTACCCCTCCGGTACCGGCGGTGCTTGCACCACCGGTACCGTCGAGCGTGGCGCCGGCTGGTCCATCGCCCGGGGTGATGTCTCCGGCGTCGGTGCCGCGTGCGGTACCGGCTGCCGTAGCCTCCCAGGAGGGCTCCCCGACTACGTCGGCGGAGGGAGCTTCGCCGATGCAGGCGAGGGAGTCTACCTCTCGACGCCCCCATCGTGGACGTGGCTCCACAGAGTCGAGTCGGGCACGGTTGCAGACACAGGTCCGTGAACTTGTGTCTGACACCGAGGGTGAGGCCTCGTGGGAAGAGGAAGAAGACACCAGATATTTCTCTGACGAGGAGTCTGAGGGTCTTCCTTCCGATCCCACTCCCTCTCCTGAGAGACAGCTTTCTCCCCCCGAGAGTCTGTCTTTCGCTTCCTTTGTCCGGGAGATGTCTACGGCCATCCCCTTCCCGGTGGTTGTGGAGGACGAGCCCAGGGCTGAAATGTTTGAGCTCCTGGACTATCCTTCTCCACCTAAGGAAGCGTCCACTGTACCCATGCACCATGTCCTAAAAAAGACATTGCTGGCGAACTGGACCAAGCCTCTAACTAATCCCCACATTCCCAAGAAGATCGAGTCCCAGTACCGGATCCATGGGGACCCAGAGCTGATGCGCACACAGTTGCCTCATGACTCTGGAGTTGTGGATTTGGCCCTAAAGAAGGCTAAGAATTCTAGGGAGCATGCTTCGGCGCCCCCGGGCAAGGACTCTAGAACCTTAGACTCCTTTGGGAGGAAGGCCTACCATTCTTCTATGCTCGTGGCCAAAATTCAGTCCTACCAGCTCTATACGAGCATACACATGCGGAACAATGTGCGGCAGTTGGCGGGCTTGGTGGATGCGCTCCCCCCTGAGCAAGCCAAGCCTTTTCAGGAGGTGGTCAGGCAGCTGAAGGCGTGCAGAAAATTCCTGGCCAGAGGGGTGTATGACACCTTTGATGTTGCGTCCAGGGCCGCTGCTCAAGGTGTGGTGATGCGCAGACTCTCATGGCTGCGTGCCTCCGACCTGGAGAATAGAATCCAGCAGCGGATTGCGGACTCGCCTTGCCATGCGGATAATATTTTTGGAGAGAAAGTCGAACAGGTGGTAGAGCAGCTCCACCAGCGGGACACCGCATTCGACAAGTTCTCCCGCCGGCAGCCTTCAGCATCTACCTCTACAGGTAGAAGATTTTTCGGGGGAAGGAAGACTGTTCCCTACTCTTCTGGCAAGCGTAGGTACAATCCTCCTTCTCGACAGCCTGCGGCCCAGGCTAAGCCCCAGCGCGCTCGCTCTCGTCAGCAGCGTGCGCCTCAGCAAGGCCCCTCGGCTCCCCAGCAAAAGCAAGGGACGAGCTTTTGACTGGCTCCAGCAGAGCATAGCCGCCATCCAAGTGTCAGTGCCGGGCGACCTGCCAGTCGGAGGGAGGTTGAAAGCTTTTCACCAAAGGTGGCCTCTCATAACCTCCGATCAGTGGGTTCTCCAAATAGTCCGGCAAGGATACACCCTCAATTTGGCTTCAAAACCTCCAAATTGTCCACCGGGAGCTCAGTCTTACAGCTTCCAGCACAAGCAGGTACTTGCAGAGGAACTCTCCGCCCTTCTCAGCGCCAATGCGGTCGAGCCCGTGCCATCCGGGCAAGAAGGGCTGGGATTCTATTCCAGGTACTTCCTTGTGGAAAAGAAAACAGGGGGGATGCGTCCCATCCTAGACCTAAGGGCCCTGAACAAATATCTGGTCAAAGAAAAGTTCAGGATGCTTTCCCTGGGCACCCTTCTTCCCATGATTCAGGAAAACGATTGGCTATGCTCTCTGGACTTGAAGGATGCCTACACACACATCCCGATACTGCCAGCTCACAGGCAGTATCTGCGATTTCAGCTGGGTACACGTCACTTCCAGTACTGTGTGCTACCCTTTGGGCTCGCCTCTGCGCCCAGGGTGTTCACAAAGTGCTTGGCTGTAGTAGCAGCGGCACTTCGCAGGCTGGGGGTGCACGTGTTCCCATATCTCGACGATTGGCTGGTGAAGAACACATCCGAGGCAGGAGCCCTGCAGTCCATGCAGATGACTATTCGCCTCCTGGAGCTACTGGGGTTTGTGATAAATTATCCAAAGTCCCATCTTCTCCCAGTGCAGAAACTTGAATTCATAGGAGCTCTGCTGGATTCTCGGACGGCTCGCGCTTATCTCCCAGAGGCGAGAGCCAACAACTTGTTGTCCCTCGTCTCACGGGTGCGAGCGTCACAGCAGATCACAGCTCGGCAGATGTTGAGATTGCTGGGCCACATGGCCTCCACAGTCCATGTGACTCCCATGGCCCGCCTTCACATGAGATCTGCTCAATGGACCCTAGCTTCCCAGTGGTTTCAGGCTGCTGGGGATCTAGAAGACGTGATCCACCTGTCCACGAGTTTTCTCAAATCCCTGTATTGGTGGACGATTTGGCCCAATTTGACTCTGGGACGTCCTTTCCAAATTCCTCAGCCACAAAAAGTGCTGACCACGGATGCGTCTCTCCTGGGATGGGGAGCTCATGTCGATGGGCTTCACACCCAAGGAAGCTGGTCCCTCCAGGAACGCGATCTGCAGATCAATCTTCTGGAGTTGCGAGCGATCTGGAACGCTCTGAAGGCTTTCAGAGATCGGCTGTCCCACCAAATTATCCAAATTCTGTGGAGGAGGTTTGCCGTCTGGTGTGACAGCAAGGCCCTAGATCCTCGCTCTTGTCCTACACAGACCCTGCTTGAATACCTTCTGCACTTGTCTGAGTCTGGTCTCAAGACCAACTCGGTAAGGGTTCACCTTAGTGCGATTAGTGCATACCATTACCGTGTGGAAGGTAAGCCGATCTCAGGACAGCCTTTAGTTATTCGCTTCATGAGAGGTTTGCTTTTGTCAAAGCCCCCTGTCAAGCCTCCTACAGTGTCATGGGATCTCAATGTCGTTCTCACCCAGCTGATGAAACCTCCTTTTGAGCCACTGAATTCCTGCCATCTGAAGTACTTGACCTGGAAGGTCATTTTCTTGGTGGCAGTTACTTCAGCTCGTAGAGTCAGTGAGCTTCAGGCCCTGGTAGCCCAGGCCCCTTACACCAAATTTCATCATAACAGAGTAGTCCTCCGCACTCACCCTAAGTTCTTGCCAAAGGTTGTGTCGGAGTTCCATCTGAACCAGTCAATTGTCTTGCCAACATTCTTTCCCCGTCCTCATTCCTGCCCTGCTGAACATCAGCTGCACACATTGGACTGCAAGAGAGCATTGGCCTTCTACCTGGAGCGGACACAGCCCAACAGACAGTCCGCCCAATTGTTTGTTTCTTTTGATCCCAATAGGAGGGGAGTGGCTGTGGGGAAACGCACCATATCCAATTGGCTAGCAGATTGCATTTCCTTCACTTACGCCCAGGCTGGGCTGGCTCTTGAGGGTCATGTCACGGCTCATAACGTTAGAGCCATGGCAGCGTCGGTAGCCCACTTGAAGTCAGCCTCTATTGAAGAAATTTGCAAAGCTGCGACGTGGTCATCTGTCCACACATTCACATCTCATTACTGCCTGCAGCAGGATACCCGACGCGACAGTCGGTTCGGGCAGTCAGTTCTTCAGAACCTGTTTGGGCTTTAGGATCCAACTCCACCCCCGATAGCCCTGTTTGTTCTGTTCCAGGCTGCACTCTCAGTTAGTTGTTCTTCGTAGGTCAATCTCAGTTATGTCCTCGCCGTTGCGAGGCCCAATTGACCATGGTTGTTGTTTTGAGTGAGCCTGGGGGCTAGGGATACCCCATCAGTGAGAACAAGCAGCCTGCTTGTCCTCGGAGAAAGCGAATGCTACATACCTGTAGAAGGTATTCTCCGAGGACAGCAGGCTGATTGTTCTCACAAACCCGCCCGCCTCCCCTTTGGAGTTGTGTCTTCCCTTGCTTTGTTTGCTACTTATGGGACTGACGAACACGAGCCGGTTAGGGCGGGAAGACGGCCGCGCATGCGCGGTGCGCATGAGCGCGCGAGGACTAGCAAAGGCCTTTGCTAGTGAAGTTTCCGATTGGAGGGGCTGCCGTGGACGTCACCCATCAGTGAGAACAATCAGCCTGCTGTCCTCGGAGAATACCTTCTACAGGTATGTAGCATTCGCTTTAGCAACTTAAGCTACTTCTATAATCTTAGCTACCAAGGCGTGGGAGCAAGGTCCACCCAGTTTGTGCTCACGTCAGACGCCGCAGGCTTTAAAATCCAGCCTGAATCCACCACTTTATCCTGACGTTTGATAATACTAGTGATACTGCTACTAATCTGTTATCACTGTGGTGTGGGAGCAAGCTCTGCCAGACAAGCTTTTCTTCTTGCTTTTAGCAACTTTAGCTGCTTCTATAATCTTAGCTACCGAGGTGTGGGAGCAAGCTCCACCTAATTTAAGTTGTCATCAGATGTTGAGGGATTATCTTGTGGAACCTAGCGGCGCTAGTAGAATACATAATTGCGCAATGTCTTTACTTAGTTTGTTTGTTGATTAAGGCATCGTCTCGTGTTAAAGTTTATTGTTTTTATTTTAGTAGGGCATTTTACCTTTATAATGGCGTGGGTTCATTGGGTTCAAATATATCTCATTCTGTTTAGAAGCCTATTGATGATAAATGACCATACTTTAGGCTTATTTGAACAGCCATTTATTCCGCAATTGATTAGACCTATACAAGTAGACCCTGAGTTGTTGATTGGTTCTGCAAACCCTCATACTCAATTACAATTTGCTATTGAGCCACTTCAACCTTCTTTTAGACACAGTAAATCTCAACGCCATAAAAAAATAGGGACTAGAACCACAACACATTCTAAGTTTAATCTTAGATATATTAACCGTGAAAAATTTGAAACTAATTACTCTTATTCATCTCTTTCTTGCTATTATATAAATAGTCGTTCAGTAGGCAATAAAATCTGCCTACTTAAAGATTGACTCAATGATCATCAACCTGAATGTCTGTTTTTAACTGAGACCTGTTTTTTTTTGGAGGAAGACCCTTGTATCAAAGAAATTTGTCCACTGGGTTACAAAGTATTATCTTCATCAAGAAGGGGGATGAAGGGAGGAGGAATAGTGATAATATAGTATGAGGAGAGACTTGCTGACCTGAACATGTATACCCTGGAGGAAAGGAGAAACAGGGGTAATATGATACAGACATTCAAATATTTGAAAGGTATTAATCCGCAAACGAACCTTTTCCGTAGATGGGAAGGCGGTAGAACTAGTGGACATGAAATGAGATTGAAGGGGGTGAGACTCAAGAAAAATGTCAGGAAGTATTTTTTCATGGAGAGAGTGGTGGATACTTGGAATGCCCTCCCGCGGGAGGTGGTGGAGATGAAAACGGTAACGGAATTCAAACATGCGTGGGATAAACATAAAGGAATCCTGTTCAGAAGGAATGGATCCTCAGAAGCTTAGCGGAGATTGGGTGGCAGAGCAGGTGGGGAGAGGCAGGGCTGGTGGTTGGGAGGCGGGGCTAGTGCAGGGCAGACTTCTACAGGTTTCCCCGCCCCTTTGCTGGGATGTCCTGTGAGGACGTCCTCAGGAAAACTTGGGCGCCCCTTTCGATTATGCCCCTCAAAGTGACAAATGGTATACACCAGAATTAAGGAAACTAAAACATATTTATAGACAATGGGAACATAAGTGGGATAAGTCAAAGGAAAACTGGAGGAAAAGTATTCACCATTATAAATTGGCTTTAAAAATGGCTAGGAAAAAAATGTTACTCTAATCTGATTGATAAAGATCATCCTAATACAAGGCAATTATTTCAGATAGTTAATTCTCTTATTAAGGTACCTTCTCAGAAAGATGATTTATTACCATCTCCAAACCAATTAGCTGATTATTTTCAAAATAAGATCAAAAATCTACAAATAGAATTTTCCAGCCATAAATTTGAATTACAGGATGATCCCTTATTGTTTATTTCTGAAGGGATTCCAGGTGATAGAATTTGGAGTGATTTTCTCCCTATAAACTGGAATGATTTTATTAGTCTGTTTCATAAATATAGTGCCTCCTATTGTCCTTTGGATTGTTGTCATCCTTATTTAATAGAAGCATCACCATCTTTCTTTCAATTAGCACTATACGACTGGATTTTTCCCAAAACATTATGTCAAATAATCATTACCCCACTACAGAAAAATTTTAAAATGCCTGCTAACATTAGCTCAAATTATAGACCTGTACCTTCAATTCCTTTCTTTGCTAAACTGATGGAGGATCTTGCTACTCAACAAGTAACACACTATCTAGACAATAATTCAATTTTATGTTATGCTCCTTCTTCCCAGTTAAATGAAACTGGCTTCTTAAATAGTTGTAACCCGCTTAGAACTGTGATTAATAGCGGGATAGAAATCTAATATACTATGTGAGCCACTTTGAGCCTGCAAATAGGTGGGAAAAGATGGGATACAAGTGCAACAAATAAATAAATAATATACCATTACCATTATCCACCGTGTTGACCGGACACCAGCCTGAATCTCGGCTAGCGCCCGGTTAACTTCTGGGTTGCTGCACTAACCGTGATGATATTCAATACCGAAAGCCGAACTTGCTCTGACATTGAATATCCAGGGTTAATTCAGCCCACCACTGTGAGCAGGTAACAAGCTACTTGCTGCTGCATGGATGAATGTTGGGCTCTGTTGTGTTTTGGTCTGTTTGTCAGGTTTTGTTTTGTTTTTTCTCTCTCAGCAGTTGCACTGAAGCAGTAATCAGCTGTGTAACACTCTTGGGGATTTTTTGTCATTAAATAAAATTGCAAAGGGAAACATTTTACAGAGTCTAAATTAAACTTGTAAATAATAAACATAAAACTGTCATACATGTGGTGCTAGCGAGCAGCCAGACGGAATGGACATCTGAATTTCAGTTTGCTCGCTCGCTCTCTCTCTCTCTCTCTCTCCATTAAGCCTTTATTTATATCTCTGTCTTTTAAAGAAAAAACCCCCCACCAAAGTTCACTGACTCTAAGAAGTAGCAAACAGGTCCAGTTTTATATTACACCTAGGAGCTGCTTTTATTGTGAAGGTATGGCAGTGCTGCTGGGCTTGTGAGCCTAAAGCACAAGGCTTATGTTTTTTGTTTATTATAGACTTGATATACCGCCTTTCTATACATAATCAAAATATTAAAGTTTAAAAAAACAAATGTTGCAAGGCATTTCATCTGCACCCTCAACTCCATGTCATACTATAGCAGATCCTCAAATTCAGAAGTTTAAAAAAATAGGATTCCATATCATCAAGCTGATCAATCCATAGACTGGTGGTGGGTTGTGTCCATCTACCAGCAGGTGGAGATAGAGAGCAAACTTTTGCCTCCCTATATGTGGTCATGTGCTGCCGGAAACTCCTCAGTATGTTCTCTATCTCAGCAGGTGGTGGTCACACACAGCAGCAGCTCTGGCTAGGCCTCCAAGCCTAATTCTTAGGTTTTGTTGAGTGCCTGGGGTTGAGGGCTCTTTTGAGCAAGTGCAAACCTGGTGGTGCCAGGTCCCTCCTTTTCTCCCCCCTCCCGCTGGCTCCGTTAAAAAAAAAAAAAAAAAAAAAATTTTTGAACGTCCTTAAAGGCGTTTATTTCGATGTTTATTTAAACGTTCATTGCAGCTACTCACTGGGACACCAGGTCGTTACAGCTCGGAGCGGAAAGCAGGTCATTTTTACCTTTTTATAGCAGGCAGGGGGTTCCCCGATTTATCTCCACGTGGCATATGGCGTCGGAGGGCGAGGGCGTAAAGAGTCGCTCCCCGGATCGCTTGGGCGCTTCTAGAGGGGATGCAGGGGTCTTAAAGTCTGATTCGCCCTTGTTGGGTGACAGTTTTGTGACCGATGAGTGTCCCGGTCCTTCCTCCGGTGTGGCGGTTTTTCCCGCCATAAACGCCCATGCCCCCGCTCCTCGCCTCCGCCATCTTGGCCGGCCACGTGGCTCGGACGGCTTCTTCTTGGGCCGCCCTTGAGGTAGGAGACATTAATGCCATGAACGCCCTTAATTTGGGCGACGGCACAAAGGCGGCTAAAATTAAGCGCCGTTTTTCCCGCGCGGCTCCTTCGCGGAGTGTCGCGCCGGACGCCATCTTGGATGCGCAGCATGTCTCTCCCCCGCTCTTGCGAGCACCGGTTGAGGGTGCGTCTAGGGCTGTTGCCCAGGCTGCGGAAGTGCACAGTCTGGGGGGTTTCTCCCCCGAGTTTATTTTGCTGCTGCATCAGGCCTTCCTTATGCAGAACGCTGCCCCTGCTCCCTCGTCAGGTAAAGAGGTTGAGGCCCCCGGAGGTAAACGCCCTCGGGTTGATTCCCAGGCCTTGGAGGACTTTGTCTCCTCCGATGTAGATGAGGGCAGCGTATCTGAGTTCTCCCAACGGTCCTTTGCAGATTCCTTGGAGGAGACGGATCCCCGCTCGGATGGAGCGGATGACCCCTCTGCAGCGCAACTTTTTAGCTCAGAGGATATGCCCAACCTGTTTGTGCAGGCCATGGGCATTTTGAAGATTTCTTCTCCGGAGGACGTCTCTCCCTCAGCCCCTGTTGGCTCTGCCATTATGCTGGGGATGAAACGCCCGCCTAGAACCTTCCACGTGCATGATGCCATGCACACCTTAATTTCGGCTCAATGGGATGTCCCGGAAGCGAGCCTTAAAGTGGCTAGGGCTATGTCCCGCCTCTATCCTTTGCCTGTAAGTGAACGTGCGGCCTTTCTGTGGCCTACCGTGGATTCTTTAATCACTGCGGTGACTAAGAAAACGGCGTTGCCGGTGGAAGGTGGCACGGCCCTATAGGACGCCCAAGACAGAAGATTGGAGGCGGCCTTAAGGTCGTCCTTTGAGGCGGCTGCTTTAAGTTTGCAGGCCTCAGTTTGCGGCTCCTATGTGGCCAGGGCGTGCCTGACTATGGTGCAGCGGGCTTCCCCCTCGGATCATTCCTTGAGGGCTGATTGGCCGGCCCTGGAATCGGGCTTAGCCTATTTGGCAGACTTGCTGTATGATGTCTTAAGAGCCTCAGCTAAAGGCATAGCTCAGACAATCTCTGCGCGGCGGTGGCTTTGGCTGAAGCATTGGTCTGCTGACCACGCCTCTAAATCCCGCCTGGCTAGATTGCCTTTTAAAGGCAAGCTGCTCTTTGGGGTCGAGCTGGACAAAATCGTGACCGATCTCGGCACGTCTAAGGGCAAGAGGTTACCAGAGGTCAGGGCTCGGGCTAGTACTCGCCCTGGTACCTCCACAGGACGGTTTCAGGAAGCCCGTCGGTACCGCCCGGGCAGGTCGGGCTCCTCTGCCCCCTCTTCCTTCAAGAGGAACTTCTCCCCCAAGCAGCATTCCTTTCGCAGAGACCGCCGTCCCGGAGGTGCTCCCTCCGGTTCTCCCCCAGGGTCTCGTACCCAATGACGGGGCCTTGGTCCACGCCTCAGTGCAGATTGGAGGACGGCTGTCCTCGTTTATGGGCGAGTGGACCACAATAACTTCAGACGCTTGGGTGCTGGAAGTCATCAGAGACGGCTACAAGCTAGAGTTCTGCCGACCCTTAAAAGACGGGTTTGTACTCTCTCCCTGCAAGTCTCCGGTCAAGCTGTGGCAGTGCAGCAGACCTTGGACAATCTGATCCGCCTGGGGGCGGTCGTTCCGGTGCCAGAAAATCAGCTGGGCAAGGGACGTTACTCCTTTTTCTTTGTGATACCGAAGAAAGGAGGTTCTGTACGGCCTATCCTCGACCTCAAAGGGGTCAATTGGGCCTTGAAAGTTCGGCACTTTCGCATGGAGACCCTCCGCTCTGTTATAGCGGCAGTGAAGGCAGGAGAGTTCCTGGCATCCTTGGACATCAAGGAAGCGTACTTGCATATTCCCATCTGGCCTCCTCATCAACGCTTTCTGCGTTTTGCAGTACTGGGCCGACACTTCCAGTTCAGAGCCCTCCCGTTCAGGTTGGCTACTGCTCCGCGGACCTTCTCCAAAGTAATGGTGGTCATCGCGGCCTTCCTGAGGAAGGAAGGAGTTCAAGTCCATCCTTATCTGGACGACTGGTTGATCCAAGCCCCCTCTTATGCAGAGTGCGGCAAAGCTGTGAACCGGGTGGTTGCTCTTTTGAGCTCCCTGGGGTGGATCATCAACTGGGAGTAAAGCCAGCTGCGCCCGACTCAGTCCCTGGAGTATCTGGGAGTTTGATTCGACACCCAAGTGGGCAGAGTTTTCCTGCCAAACAATCGGATTGTCAAGCTTCAGGCTCAGGTGGACTAGTTCCTAGTAGCCTCTCCTATTCGGGCTTGGGACTACGTGCAGCTGTTGGGCTCTATGACGGCCACGATGGAAGTAGTGCCCTGGGCCAAGGCTCATATGAGACCACTACAACAATCTCTGCTGCTGCGCTGGACTCCGATGTCGGAGGATTATGCTGTGCGCCTTCCCTTGGACCCAGCAGTGCGCAAGGCGCTGAGCTGGTGGACGCAGACAGACAAGTTGTCTGCAGGAATGCCTCTGGTGACCCCGGAGTGGATTGTCGTCACGACAGACGCCTCTTTGATGGGCTGGGGAGCCCACTGCTTGGGAAGGACAGCGCAGGGGCTCTGGTCTCCTGCAGAGGCAAGTGGTCTATCAACCTCCTGGAACTCAGAGCCATTCGGTTGGTGTTGTTGGAGTTCATCCCGGTACTGGTGTTGAAGCCTGTACGGGTCCTGTCGGACAATGCCACGGCTGTGGCCTATGTCAACCGCCAGGGAGGTACCAAGAGCGCCCCTCTAGCCATGGAGGCTATGAATCTATGCCAGTGGGCGGACGCGAACCTGGAGCAGCTTTCAGCGGCCCACATTGCCGGAGTCATGAATGTCAAGGCGGACTTTCTCAGTCGCCATACCTTGGAGCCCGGAGAGTGGCAGCTATCTGCTCAGGCGTTCTTGGACATCACGAAGCTGGGGCCAGCCGAGCCTAGATCTGATGGCGTCATCGGCCAATTGCCAAGTGCCGCGCTTTTTCAGCAGAGGACGGGACCCTCGATCCCTGGGAGTAGATGCTCTTCTCCAACAGTGGCCGACACAAGAGCTTCTCTATGTGTTCCCGCCCTGGCCCATGTTGGGCAGGGTGCTAGACCGGGTGGCAAAGCATCCCGGCGGGGTAATCCTGGTGGGTCCGGATTGGCCCAGACGTCCCTGGTATGCGGACTTGATCAGGCTCTCAGTCGGCGACCCTATGCGCCTGCCAGTGGAGCAGGGCCTGTTACATCAGGGTCCCGTGGTGATGGAGGATCCCTTCCCCTTTGGTCTTACGGCCTGGCTATTGAGCGGCAGCGTCTGAGAAAGAAGGGCTTCTCAGACAAGGTCATCGCCACTATGCTGAGAGCGAGGAAGCGCTCTACTTCTACTGCTTACGCCAAGGTTTGGCGTATCTTTGCAGCGTGGTGTGAAGCAGGCTCACTTTCTCCCTTCACTGCTCCAATTTCTTCAGTGTTGGCGTTCCTGCAAGAAGGTCTGGACAAAGGCCTATCGCTCAGTTCCCTGAAAGTTCAGGTAGCTGCTCTGGCTTGCTTCAGGGGCCACCTGAAGGGTGCTTCCCTGGCTTCGCAGCCAGATGTGGTGCGCTTTCTCAAGGGAGTTAATCACCTGCGCCCTCCTCTGCACTCAGTGGTGCCTGCGTGGAATCTCAACCTGGTGCTAAGAGCATTGCAGAAGCCGCCTTTTGAACCCTTGTCGAGGGCATCTCTGAAAGACCTGACGTTGAAAGCAGTCTTTTTGGTGGCTATCACTTCAGCCAGAAGAGTTTCCGAGCTCCAGGCACTCTCATGTCGAGAGCTTTTTCTGCAGTTCACTGAGGCAGGAGTGACTATTCGCACAGTGCCTTCCTTCCTGCCCAAGATTGTTTTTCGCTTCCATGTGATTCAGCAGCTCTGTCTCCCTTCCTTTCGTAGGGAGGTCTACCCAGAGGAATACTCTGCTCTCAATTTCTGGATGTGAGACGAGTCATCATCAGATACTTGGAAGTGACCAATGATTTCCGGAAATTGGATCATCTGTTTGTCCTGTTTACAGGTCCTCGTAAGGGTCTGCAGGCTTCTAAGCCTACAGTGGCAAGATGGGCAAGGAAGCTATTGCAGCGGCTTAGGGTCCGTCTCCTTGGAAGAGATTTGCAAGGCGGCAACTTGGGCTTCGGCCCATACCTTTGCCAGGCATTACCGCTTGACTGTGGCTGCTCGGGCGGAGGCCCGGTTTGGAGCTTCAGTGTTGCGGTCAGGGATTTCTATGTCCCGCCCTGGGTGAGTACTGCTTCGGTACATCCCACCAGTCTATGGATTGATCAGCTTGATGATATGGAAGGTAAAATTATGTATCATACCTGATAATTTTCTTTCCATTAATCATAGCTGATCAATCCATAGCCCCTCCCAGATATCTGTTCTGTTTATATTCTGGTTGAATTTTAGGTTCAAGTTTAGCCTTCAGTTACTTCAGGAGGACTTCGTGTTCAAGTTCTTCTTTCACTTGGATTCTTCAAGAGTTGAGACGAGTTTGTGTTACAGTGAGCTGCTGCATTCCTCTCCCCTCCGTTTTACGGAGCTGGATTGAGATTTAAATTCTGCCGGCACTCCCTCCCGCTTCGTGCGGCTGTAGGGCAGCTTTGTACCCCTCCCGCTTCGGCGGTGTTAGGGTCAGTCAGCTCCTCCCGCGGTTGCGGTTGCAGGATAAGCCAGATCCCCCCGCATCGGCGGGTGTGGTGTCCCTCCCCCGCTCCGCGGGGATGAGCTGGACAGATTCCCCTCCCCCACTTGTGTGGGGATGAGCTGGGTTAATTCCCCTCCCCCGTTTCGGCGGTGGTGAGCTGGGCAGAGTGTCCCTTCGTGGGTGTAATTCTCTAAGTGCTGAGTCCTGCGGATGGAGCTTTGATATCGACATACTGAGGAGTTTCCGGCAGCACATGACCACATATAGGGAGGCAAAAGTTTGCTCTCTATCTCCACCTGCTGGTAGATGGACACAACCCACCACCAGTCTATGGATTGATCAGCTATGATTAATGGAAAGAAAATTATCAGGTATGATACATAATTTTACCTTTAAACCCTCTTAAATTTATGCAGACTAGGTTCGAGCCTAAGATTATTAGGAAGGGAATTCCAAAGAGCAGGAGCTAAAAAGTAAAATGCTGACTGCCGAGTGCTTTCATATAGAAAAGGAGCTTCAGTCCTCATGCTTCACTCTACAGCATATTTGTTCCATTAGATCTCTCTTTCCAAAGCAGTGTACCCAGACATTAATATTGTCATTGGTTATCACACAATTGGATTATTATAATTCTATTTTTTATTGCCTTTTCTCCTCCCTGAAATGACTACAGCTCATTCAATCCACTGCAGTAACTGCTCCATAATGCACACGAATTTAACCATGTCACACCTTTGCTGATCTCAAAGCACTGGTTACCGATATCAGCATGCACTCAATTTAAATTGCTTTCCTTGTCTGAAATTATCTGCTCAGGATTATATCTCTAACCTACTCTTGCCATAGACTCCCTCCCGCTCTCTTCACTTATCCACAATTGCTTCCACCTTCATGCTTGCCAAATAAATAGAAAAAAATTCCCTCTAAAGACTACCGGTAAAGAGAGACCAAAATATACAAACAACCAGAGTACCAAATTAACAAAACTGTGCAGGAACTTATCTCATACTTCAAAACATATCCTTCATGTATCTACTCATATAAATCCATTAAAAAGTATTGTTGGTTTCATGTTGCTACTAAAATAAACCACATAGATGTACAAAGGAAATAATCAGCACACTCAACGAAAATAATAATTTTTTGAATAAAGGAGACTTCTCAGAGATATAACTCACCTAAGCTGGGGCATCCACTACATAGGTGGATCAACACCCTAGAGGGTGGACACATTAGTAGGTGCATTTGTAAAAAAAATTTCAGCTTTGGCATGTAGAATCCAGCCCTTGATACAGATCAAAGCGAAACCCCCGCAGCGTCGGACATGAGAGGGAATTCTGTGAGATAGTGATACTAGACCATTAGGAGTTCGGAGACGAAACACGACACAACGGCTGCTGGGTGAGGTGTTACCTACTCAGCACCCATTTGTTAAGTGCTGCGCCTTAATTATTTGTTTAAAACTTTAGCCTTTTCAATGCGTTTGAGTCTGAGTAAATTGTAAAATGCAAACTTGAATTACATTTGTGTGCACTGTATAAATACAATTGTGTAAAACAAAAGAGTATGGATATTAGATATTTTAGGTGATGCGTGCAGTTGTTTATATGGTTGTGGGGAACATGTTAATATGAAAACATTCAGGCTTATTTTTGAAAGAGAAGAAAGAATCGGGCATGACCTCTCCTTACGCCCCCAGTGGTCAGCAACCTCCCACCCTAAAAAAAAACTTAAATTTTTTTTTGCCAGCCTTAAATATCATACCCAGCTCCCTGACAGCAGTATGCAGGTCCCTGGAGCAGTTTTAGTGGGTGCAGTGCACTTCAGGCAGGCGGACCCAGGCCCATCCCCCCTTTACCTGTTACACTTGTGGTGGTAAATGTGAGCCCTCCAAAACCCACCCGAAACCCACTGTACCCACATCTAGGTGCCCCCCTTCACCCCTTAGGGCTATGGTAGTGGTGTACAGTTGTGGGGAGTGGGGGTTGAGGGGCTCAGCACCCAAGGTAAGGGAGCTATGCACCTGGGAGCAATTTGTAAAGTCCACTGCAGTGCCCCCTAGGGTGCCCGGTTGGTGTCCTGGCATGTCAGGGGGACCAGTGCACTACGAATTCTGGCTCCTCCCATGACCAAAGGGCTTGGATTTGGTCGTTTTTTTAGATGGGCGTCCTCGGTTTCCATTATGGCCGAAAACCGGGAACGACCATCTCAAAGGTTGATCATCTCAACATTTAGGTCGACCATCTCTAAGGTCGTCCTAAATGTTGAAATTTGGGCATCCCCGACCGTATTATCAAAATGAAAGATGGACGCCCATCTTGTTTCGATAATACGGGTTTCCCTGCCCCTTCGCCGGGACATCCTTAGAGATGGGCTCCCTGTTCGATTATGCGCCTCGTATTTCCATTTTCCATGTGGATATAACAATTCAGCTTTATAGTTTTATAGTGCAGGTTTTCTCTTTTTGAAACCATTATAAGCAGTTATGCAATTTGAACGCTGTATTGTACTGCCATTGATTTACATTGTTACCATTGATTTACACTGCTGCTATTGTTTGTTTTCATGTTGTTGCACAGCTGGATAGACGGTGGAGTGAGCACATACTTTGAATAAAAAGATTTTTAGAGGCACAGGGGGTGCTTAAAATATTACATTAAAATTCAGTGGGGATTTTCAATGATTGAGAAACTTGTCCATCCTCTAGGATGTTGATCCACCTATGTAGTGGATGCCCCTGCTTGGTTGAGTTATATCTCTGAGAAATCTCCTTTATTCAAAAAATGATTATTTTCGTTGAGTGTGCTGATTATTTCCTGTGGTTTTTTTGGTAGCAACATGAAACAAGCAATACTATTTTATGGATTTATATGAGTAGATACATGAAGGATATGTTTTGAAGTATGAGCTAAGTTCCTGCACAATTTTGTTAATTTGGTACTCCTGTTGTTTGTATATTTTGGTACCTTCATGCTTACAGCTGGACATAACTTGTGAAACTGCGTTTGTATACTGTGCCGCAAACTCAAAACCGAACCTTCCTACACCACTTACAAAAATCTTTTGAATCTGTGACTATTGAAGCAAACATACTCCTCCTCTAGGAGCACTTAGCTCTTTCGTAACATCAACATTCACACTATGCCATTCTTTTTGCCTCACACTCACGCCATAAATACACAACACTACAGGTCTGGCAAATAAGGGGCCACAGCTTTATTAACAAATACTGCTTAACCATAACAGTAACATTGTCAGTTCAATAACACATAACTGCAATACCCCCAAATCAATAGAGAGGCCTTTTCCCCCACAGCTGAAGGCAATCTGTGCTGAACTAGCCTCATCAATCACTTAACTGTACACATACCCCACCCCCATAAATCCTCGGTGATACAGGACCTGCTAAATACTCGTGGCAGTGCCACGTACGATGAAACATATTTCTTTCCTTCATCCAATTCCCCACTTTACAAAGGCCTCCTAAACAGTATCACAGTTACCCTTAATTGCACCAGTAGTGGTGACATCCTAGCTTGTTACCACTTCCCCCCTCCCCCCACAAACCGTGGTCCCATCGGCCACCCAAAGTGACCTCCAAAATATCCTGAAGAGTACTCAGGAAAATGTCTTGCCCAGTCTCAGACAAATGCACCCCGTCAGAACGATAAAGGCCAGGGCAATCAACTATAAGCAACTCGTGAGTCAGAACCATACCACCCAAACCTACCACAAACCGAGCAACTTTACAATTCACACACCAACAAAGGCGCTCTATAGTTTTCAACCTTCCTTGCATCCTTCCACATCAAGCGAGGAATGATACAAGACCACATCAGACGTGCAGCAGGAAAGTAACTCCTCACTAAAGACAAATCCCGCTTCATCTGGCGAATGAAATCAGTGCCCTTAACACGACATAAATCTAGGTCTAAAATTGTTCTCCCTCTTGTTGGTTCCTGAACCAGCTGTTCCATAAAGCAGTCCTTGATTTTATCAAGGAACTTTACCTCCCTAACATGCCCTGATGTTACATTTACTCTGCTAATATTGGGGTAATTGAAACCCGGTTACACTGAGGTCTTTTTTCTCCACGATCTTTCATGGTTGAGAGTCCATATTTACCTTTGAACACTTTAATAGTTGTAGAATTTTTGAATATAGTGGGGATTATATTCTACATATTCCAAGATTTACGGTAATTGAAATCACCCATTATTATTGTGTTAACGAGTTTGTTAGCCTCCCTAATTTCTGGTAACATTTCTGCATCTGTTTGTTCATTCTGGCCAGGTGGACAATAGTACATCACTATCTTTTTCCTCTTTACATATGGTATTTCTATCCATAGGGATTTCAAGATGTATTTTCTGTCCTGCAGAATTTTTAGTTTATTTGATTCAAGGCACTCTTTAACATACAATGCTACCCCTCCACCAATTCCAAATCTGTCCACCATATCACTGCAATGTAATTTGTACCCTGGTATGACATTGTCCCATTGGTTATCTTTCTTCCATCAGGTCTCAGAGATGCCTATTATATCTATCTTTTCATTTAGTACAATATAGTCTAACTCTCCCATCTTATTCCTTAGGCTCAGGCATTTGCTGCAGACATTTCAAACAGTGCTTGTTATTCCTATTTACAACTTGCTCAGCAGTTGACAATGATAATTTGCAGTCTTTTAAATCTGTCTGCTCTGTATTTAAAGACACATGGAGGAGCATTTTCAATATGACATCTAAGTCCGACTAAGAATTTGAATAGGAAATATAGCAATTTTTGAAACAGCAAAATGTATATCTTTTTTTTTCGAAATGGCCACTTGCTAGATGTTTTTGTGCTGTATGTGTTTATATTTTTGGTTCTTTTTTGAATTAAAAAAAAAAAGCCCACATGAAAAACGCACAAAATCAAGCCATTGGTTTTGTATGGAGGGCCTGCATTCTTAGTAGACTGGCCACACAGACATCTCAGCAGAGCAGTGGGGCACCCTAGGAGGCACTTCAGTGGACTTCACCTGAAACCCCCTATTTACACATCTCACCGTTGCTCTCTTATATTGTATAATGGGCCCCCCCCCCAACCCACCAAAAACCTATTGTACCAAACCGTACACCACTACAGTAGCCCTTAAGGCTGCAGGTGTCACCTATATGTAGGTACAGTAGGTATTTTGTGGGTTTTGGACGGCTCACACTTTCCACCACAAGTGTAACAGTTATGGGCCTGGGTCCCTTTCTCCACAGTGCACTGTGCTACTCCAGGGACCTAGGGGCTATCGTAGAGGTTGGTTTGTACTGTTTCTTTCACATCTTTGGGGCATGAGAGGGGTCAGTGATCACTGGGGGAGTAAGGAGGTGTCATTCCTTTATTCCTGCAGTGGTCATCTGGTCATTTAGGGCACTTTTCTGTGGCTTAGTCATTATTAAAACAGGTGTAGCTCAAAACGTCATAGTTTTAGTCCTGGATGTTTTTGTTTTGTTCCATTATACATCTAAGTATGTATGTAAATAGATCTCATGCATATTTATTTGGGGAAATCCTGAAAACCAGACTGGGTTGCGGGCCTCAAGGACTGAAATTGCTCACTCCTGGTCTAGAAGGAAATCTGGGTTGTTTGTTTTTGTTTTTTTACAGAAAGTTAATTTTCATATTCTATTTCTATTGAAATCTTATATACCTCCTGTTTTGTTTTGTTTTGTTTAGTTATGTGTCCTCTATTTTGTGTGATAAAAGAGAAGATGTCTGCAGAAAAAGACTATTTGGCCCATCCAGTCTGCTGATTTGTGTCTGCCTCCTGTGTTGACACAGGTCCAGATGATTTGTGGTGCCCTTCCTCCGTCCATCACTAACATGGCTTTGTGTCGAGACTATACATTGTTGAATTCTGCCACTCTTTTAGTTCCTACCATATCTGCTGAAAGTCTGTTGCAGGTGCCTGCTACCCTGTCATGGAAAAAAGTATTTTTACACATTCTTTATGAGCATGTCTCCCTTTAGTTTCATATAATGACCCTTTGTCCTTTAACCTTTCATTAAATGCAAAATGTTTCCTTCTGGTGTTTTTACCCCGTTTGATAGTAAATGCTTGTATCAAAGCTTTGCTTGTTCTTTGTTCTTAGGGAGTATCCGCCTGATATTTAAAACTGTTTAACCAGCCAGAAACGGCTCCTGGCCGGTTAACCGATACATAGCCAGCTATCTCCCACTGAATATTGCCAGTTAGTGCCTAGATGATAGCCAGTTATATCGCATAATATAACCAATATTCAGCGCATCACTAGTTAAGTTTGGCAGCCAACTGCCAAAATACCTATATATCTTTGGCTGGTTTAAACAACCAGCCAGCACTGAATATCGGCTTGGCCTGGAAATTTAAACTGGCCAAAATCAATGCCGGGCTGTTTCCAGTCACCGGAAATGGCCCAGCATTGAATATCCAGGCTCAGCACCAGCCGCGGAAGGCAGCCTGGCTACCTCCAGCAGTCTGAATATCGGGCCCAGTATCTTTAGCTCCTTCACCATTCTGTGTACCACCATTTTGGAGGTCCTCCTTTGAACAAGCCTTCTAAAAGTAAACACTGTTCTCAAGATGGGGGGTCTCAACTTTCCTAACTGCTTTGTCACACTGTAACAGAGATGATTATCTTCAGGTGTCTTTCCTGTTTGGTGACTATTTTTTCACCTCCAAAAAAGGTAACATAAAAAATGTCAAACGCACACACAAAGATTCAGACCACAAAACTGATCATTTAACTGTTTACAGGGTCGCTGTTCGAGAGAGAACTGCAAGTATCTTCATCCACCAACACACTTGAAAACCCAGCTAGAAATTAATGGTAGAAACAACCTAATTCAACAGAAAACAGCAGCAGCAATGCTTGCCCAACAGATGCAGTTCATGTTTCCAGGAACCCCACTTCAACCAGTGGTGAGTACACTTTATTAAATAATATGGTGGTTGGTAATTTAAAATGCAAAACCATATTGATCTAAGGATGGCATGTTGTAACAGACCATAAAATGCTAATTAAATCAATCAATAAATCAAATAATTGAGTAGGCTGTAAAAACAGTTGAATGCTATTACAATTCTCATTTTTATATATGTCGCGTTCTCGAGGGCCTTTGCATTCTGTCAGGTCCTTGAGGCAGAACCGGGAATCGTGAGCCCTTGGACCCGTGCCGAGGAGCAGCAGAGGCAGGCAAGACCACCCTAGAATTTGACATACGGAAGGACAGGACTGGAACTCCGGATTGGAAGTAGGCAACTGGAACTGGCAGAACAAGAACCGCTTCACCTGCACTTAGCCACCGTTCCGCTAGAGCTGAGCTCCAGCGTGCGGGTGGCTGGCAGGGCTTGCAGGACAAGGCCGAAACTGGAGATCCAGAGGACCCACCCTGGGTCTAGGAAACACGAGGAAGCAATACTAAATACTAGTGCTCGCAGCCGCTAAGCCAGAAACACAAGACATACTATGAAGACAAGACGTACAAAAGCTTAGCAGGAGCAAGGACTAGGGCATACATGCAAGCTAGGCAGAACGGGGATCCGGGAATACCCACAGGGTAAACCCACTAGCTAGGTAGAGGCAGGATACAGGATAACCCCCCCAGGAAATACACACTAGCTAGACAGATTCAGGATAGACACTCAGGATGTACAAGCAGGGTTCAGGATATACACTCAGGATATACATTAGCTAGGCAGAGCGGGAAACTGGATAACACTAGCTAGGCAGAAACAGGATTCATGATGTACACTCAGGATATACAAGCAGGGTTCAGGATATATACTCAGGATATACGTTAGCTAGGCAGAGCGGGAAACCAAATAACACTAGGCAGAAACAGGATTCAGGATAGACACTCAGGATATACGCTAGCTAGGCAGAGCGGGAAACCGGATAACACTAGCTAAGCAGAAACAGGCTTAAGGGTTGACACACAAGCTGGGCAAAACAGGGCTCAGGGTAAACATAGAAGCTGGGCAAAGCAGGGCTCAGGGTAAACATAAAGGCTGGGCAAAGCAGGGCTCAGGGTAAAGAGAGCAAACCAGGAATAACAGGCCAAGGGTCTTGGGCTGAAGCTACAGCAGCTCCACACACAGCCAGAGAAATAACCCCAGGCTGTAGCTGAGTATCTCCAAACCCAGGCTGTGAACAAACAAAGACGGAGGCTACAAACACTGAGGAACGCACTAGAAAGACTAGTAGTCCCCAGACACTCAAACAGAGAGGCAGAGCCCACCCGGAAGGACTAGCAGTCCACAGGTACAGAGAGCAGATGGGTAGGAACCCAGAGACAGGCTTAGTAGCAGCGCAACAGAACTCTCACTAACCTGCTGACCTTAGGTATGACACCATGCAAAGGCCCTGACTGCAAGCACAGCACTTCCTTATGAAGGCTCTCACTGATGAGTCACCAGCAGCAGGACAGAAGCAGGAAGTACACTGACCCCAAAGCGAGGCTTGACACACATAGGAAGTGAGCCCACAGGAAAGACAAGCAGGCCATCTTGGAAGCTGGCATAGAGCCAGTGGCAGCCATCTTAGATGCTGTCTCCCTAGACAGGCAGAGCCCACACAGGTGAGGTCTAGTGGAGTAATCAGCACACAAAGCCAGAGCCAAAACTAACACAAAGACAGACAGAAGCCAGCAGAGCTGCTGACCCCCAGAAAGAAGGTAAGGCTGAGGGTGGTCACGGCCACAGACATGACAATATAGACATAATAGTAAATAATTTTTTTAAAGGTAATATATTTTTATTGGACTGATATATACATTTGACTAGCTTTCAGAAGCTAACACCTAGAGGCCGACAAAAATATATTTTTTCACTTTCAGCTGAAACCAAAGCTGCCACCGAAACTCAAAGCTTTCAGCCAAAACCAAAACTGCAGCCGAAACTCATTGCCTGGTTTCAGCTGGAACCAAAAACTCAAATTTGTTTGTGTGATTGTGAACGAGTGAGGGCCGCTGGGGATTATTAGAGCTTGCAGTCCACATCCCCCTGCATTTAAACCCACAGTATCCAAGCCAGAATATAATCCTACTATATAAATGAAGAGTGACGGCACGTCAGAGGTCTCTCCCGACGACGCCCGCTCCAGCGAGCCTCCCGACCACATCGCTCACAAGAACAGCCAGTGCTTTAATCTCGGCCGGGGATGAGAAGAGCTGTTCGGGTCTGGCTCTGTGCACATGGTAATGCTGCTCCCAAGGTTCTCTGTATCAGTCACAGCTCTGCGAGGGGGAGAAAAGAGGCGCCGGTATTTGAGAGGAGGGTCTGCTTGGGAGCTTGCTGTGGTTTCTGACTAGGGATGTTCTTGAGCTGCGTTCACAACCCCTCCTACACCCCCGGGTCTCTTTCTTCACCCCGCACCTAGAGGCTGACTCGGCACTGCGTGCAGGGAGAGGGCTTCTTTGCAACTGTTTGGGGGAAGATCGCAAGCTTTGGTCACGGTATGCATGAGGTAACTGCATACATTACTCAACCTGTGTATGCAGTTAATCTCATTCACTGAGAATAGCCACCGGAACGGATTTGGGAAGCTCTGTTCGAGCCACAGATTAGATATGCGTGATTTATGGAGGAGGGATTCGTGCAGTAATAAGCCTAGCAGTTAACTTTTCAGAACGATTGGCGGGGGGGCTAACAAAATGGAAATCACCCTTCCCTGGACACAGTCAATGAGGTTGCACAGTTTGAAGGAGGGGGGTGCTTGAGCACCCACAGAGTTGATTCCTATGATAGCAAGTACTGTAGTTATGACCGAAGGTTTATGATGCTGTAGTACTCGGAACGGTTGGTACTGATTAGAGGGGGAAATGATTTGTCACACTCTCTCTCTCTTTCAGACAGACGCACACACACTCACACCATATTAGAACAATAAAAAACTGCCTATAAGGAGCAACTGACCCTCCACTGTCACAGGGACTCCTACCAGCTCTCTCTCTGTCACACACATATACACTTTCTCTCTCTCTCTCTCTCTCTCTCTCTCTCTCTCTCTCTCACACACACACACACACAAAATATTAGAACAATAAACAACTGCCTATAAGGAGCGACTGACCCTCCACTGGTACAGGGACTCCTACCATCTCTCTCTCTCTCTCAGAAATAAAAAAAATCTTGACCGTTTTAATTACAGTATTGATATCACAACACTTTATCTTATTCCATTTCTCTCTCTCACAGACACGCACTGTCTGTCTCTCTCTCTCTTACACACACATGCACTCTGTCTCTCTCTCTCTCTCTCTCACACACACACACACTCTCTGTCTCTCTCACACACACACACACACACTCTGTCTCTCTCTCACACACATGCTCTCTCTCTGTCTCTCAACTCACTCTCACTCTCTTTCACACAGACGCACACACACACTTTCTCTGTCTCTCATACACACACACACATATACACACCCACTCTCTCTCTCTCTC
Source organism: Microcaecilia unicolor (assembly GCF_901765095.1). Lineage (NCBI taxonomy): Eukaryota > Metazoa > Chordata > Amphibia > Gymnophiona > Siphonopidae > Microcaecilia > Microcaecilia unicolor. Next base: position 241,875,744 of record NC_044034.1, on the reverse strand, counting down.
TGAACTCACTCACACTCTTTCACACAGACACGCACACACACACTTTCTCTGTCTCTCTCTCACACACACATACACACCCTCACTCACTCTTTACATTTCAGAAACAAAACAACTTGCCCGTTGTAACGGGCTTTACGGCTTGTAATTTAAATAATGAAAGACCAGATTTTATCTCCAAGCAAAATAGCCTCCACACGCATGGACTGCAGCTAATGAAAATGGAAACTAAAAGCCAGGATGCTTTTACAGTGGCTGACTTTGCACCACACTCAACAGCTAACATCATAACTCCATAGTGAGGCTGATTCTTAAGGAGCATGTCATGCCAAATTTACAGACTTAAATTCCTGCTAAAATTTTGCATCAAAAGCATTTATTTGGAGCACTATTTACCATATAAACTACTGTGCAAGATTATAACTGCATTACTTGCAATTGCAGTACAGTCCCTGGCGGTCTAGTGGTGTAGTCAGGGCAGGAGTGATATGATTCTGGCTCTTTTAAAGGCCAATTCGACGCGAGCACAGGCTTCTTCTTCAGCGGAGCATTCCTTGGTGGTGCCCATGGACATCTGTAAATCAGCGATTTAGTCCTTGCATTCCTTTGTGCGAAATTACCAATGGGATGTCCACGCACGTCGAGATGCGATCTTTAGAGATTAAAGTCTGGGCTGTGGGGGTCCTACCCTTGAGGTCACTGCTTTGGTACTGCCAATCTGTGCCAGTCTAGAAGGATGTGGAAGAAGGAGAATTAGATCTTACCTGTTAATTTGCTTTCCCTCTAGTCCAGCACAGAGCCCACCCGGGTTGCGCAAGTGTATCGGAGTGCAAATGGTGGTTGCAGAGTAGCTAGTTGTTCCACACCATTTTCTCACATATCGTCTTTAAGACAACTCAGGAAAAACAAACAAAAAATATTTCAGAGTTGCATTGAGCAGGAACCACTAACAGGCACCGGAGGTACTTCGTTACTTCGGTTCTTTGCTGCTGTGGTAGTGGTTCTACAGTTTCTAGCAGCAGCAGAGCAGGAAAATGGGGAGGGCTCTTCTCGTTGTTTCATTGTTCACAGTTCTTTGGGCTAAGTAAACAGTTGCTGTCTTTTTCTTACTCTGTTGTCTTGTCCCTGTTGTGAAAAGGTATGTAGATGGTGACATTGTCTGTGTATATGAATGGGTGGAAGCCAATTGCTTCCAGTTTTTTTCCGAGTGGTGCCATCATTGCATTGAACAATATTGGTGAATTTGGAGATCCCTGGGGTACCCAACACTCAGAGATCCATGAGGTTGATATCTGGCTATTCATTTTTACTGTGTAGGATCTTGTCCTTAGAAAACCATTGAACCATGCTGCAACTGCTCCGCTGATTCCCATATTGTCAAGCAGGGTCATTAGTATAGTGTGATCTACTAGGTCGAACATACTTGACTTGTCGAATTGTAATAGCAATATGTTTTGTCCTTGGCATATTAAGCTTCTTAACTTCGTTATCAGGGTGGTTATGACTGTCTTTGTGCTGTGTTGTGGTCTGAAGCCTGATTGAGAGTTATGAAGGATTGTGAATTGTGTCAGGTATTCCATTACTTGTTGTGCTACAAGGCCCTCCATTGTTTTGGTTAGTAGTGCTATTGAGGCCACTGGTCTGTAGTTTGTGGTTTCACTGATTTTATTTTTCATGCATTTGGGGATTGGTGTTAATGCTATGTCGCCTTTGTCTGTTGGGAATTGACCTTTTGCAAACATGAATGCGATGTGTTTGGTGAGGCACTCGATGATCTTTTATCACGTAGCTGGGGCAGTTGTCTAACATGCAGTATGCATGTTCGTATTTTGTCAATAGATTCTTTACTGTGTTTAGTGTGGGTAGTTTAAATATGGACCACGATCTATCAGCAAAATCACAAACATCACTGACTTCCTACAAGACTTCGAAACAAACGACAAATAGGAGTTGATTTAATGACCAAGGGCCCTGTTTACTAAGCTGCGGTAGAGGCGCATTAGCCTTTTTAGCACACACTAAGCATTAGCATGCGCAAACCGTGTAGATGCCCACATCTATACGGTTAGCACACGCTATTTTTTAGCACAGTAAGAATGGTAATCTCATTTAGGGGCATTACATCAGATCTGTCCCAATTTATGTTATATCCAGAAAATTTGGAAAAAGAATCTACTTTGTTGATTAATTTAGCTATAAAGCAATTTGGTTCAGATAGAAAAAGAATCAAGTTGTATGCATATGCTGCTAACTTTCGCCTATGTTTACTGAATGGTTTTGTGCGTTAAACGCAAACGTGCCCATAGAAATTGTTAGGTGCGTTAGCGTGTAATGTGCTATAAATTTAAAGGTGCTTTAGAAACATTAAAGCACCTCAGTAAACATACCCTTTTGTTTCCTACAAATTGGATTTAATACCTTTAATGTTGGAATTTTTATGAATCACTATAAGAAGGGGTTCCAATGCTAAGTTAAATAATAATGAGGATAAGGGACATCCTTATGTGGTACCACAACTGAGGTAAATTGGATCTGTCAAAGTATTGTTAATTGAAATTTGGGATGTAGGTTGGTAGTAAAGAATTTTAATCCATTGTTTGAACTCGGAACCCAAACCAATCTATAATTTCAAAAAGATATGACCATTCAATATGGTCAAATGCTTTTTCTGCATCAAATGGGAGGGTAACCATAGAAGATTTTGGTTTCTGGCTATATGATTATCAATAGAAATCAAACAAAATAAAACATGGAAAAGAAAATAAGATGATACCTTTTTTATTGGACATAACTTAATACATTTCTTGATATCAAGAAATGTATTAAGTTACAGTGGTGGAAATAAGTATTTGATCCCTTGCTGATTTTGTAAGTTTGCCCACTGACAAAGACATGAGCAGCCCATAATTGAAGGGTAGGTTATTGGTAACAGTGAGAGATAGCACATCACAAATTAAATCCGGAAAATCACATTGTGGAAAGTATATGAATTTATTTGCATTCTGCAGAGGGAAATAAGTATTTGATCCCCCACCAACCAGTAAGAGATCTGGCCCCTACAGACCAGGTAGATGCTCCAAATCAACTCGTTACCTGCATGACAGACAGCTGTCGGCAATGGTCACCTGTATGAAAGACACCTGTCCACAGACTCAGTGAATCAGTCAGACTCTAACCTCTACAAAATGGCCAAGAGCAAGGAGCTGTCTAAGGATATCAGGGACAAGATCATACACCTGCACAAGGCTGGAATGGGCTACAAAACCATCAGTAAGACGCTGGGCGAGAAGGAGACAACTGTTGGTGCCATAGTAAGAAAATGGAAGAAGTACAAAATGACTGTCAATCGACAAAGATCTGGGGCTCCACGCAAAATCTCACCTCGTGGGGTATCCTTGATCATGAGGAAGGTTAGAAATCAGCCTACAACTACAAGGGGGGAACTTGTCAATGATCTCAAGGCAGCTGGGACCACTGTCACCACGAAAACCATTGGTAACACATTACGACATAACGGATTGCAATCCTGCAGTGCCCGCAAGGTCCCCCTGCTCCGGAAGGCACATGTGACGGCCCGTCTGAAGTTTGCCAGTGAACACCTGGATGATGCCGAGAGTGATTGGGAGAAGGTGCTGTGGTCAGATGAGACAAAAATTGAGCTCTTTGGCATGAACTCAACTCGCCGTGTTTGGAGGAAGAGAAATGCTGCCTATGACCCAAAGAACACCGTCCCCACTGTCAAGCATGGAGGTGGAAATGTTATGTTTTGGGGGTGTTTCTCTGCTAAGGGCACAGGACTACTTCACCGCATCAATGGGAGAATGGATGGGGCCATGTACCGTACAATTCTGAGTGACAACCTCCTTCCCTCCGCCGGGGCCTTAAAAATGGGTCGTGGCTGGGTCTTCCAGCACGACAATGACCCAAAACATACAGCCAAGGCAACAAAGGAGTGGCTCAGGAAGAAGCACATTAGGGTCATGGAGTGGCCTAGCCAGTCACCAGACCTTAATCCCATTGAAAACTTATGGAGGGAGCTGAAGCTGCGAGTTGCCAAGCGACAGCCCAGAACTCTTAATGATTTAGAGATGATCTGCAAAGAGGAGTGGACCAAAATTCCTCCTGACATGTGTGCAAACCTCATCATCAACTACAGAAGACATCTGACCGCTGTGCTTGCCAACAAGGGTTTTGCCACCAAGTATTAGGTCTTGTTTGCCAGAGGGATTAAATACTTATTTCCCTCTGCAGAATGCAAATAAATTCATATACTTTCCACAATGTGATTTTCCGGATTTAATTTGTGATGTGCTATCTCTCACTGTTACCAATAACCTACCCTTCAATTATGGGCTGCTCATGTCTTTGTCAGTGGGCAAACTTACAAAATCAGCAAGGGATCAAATACTTATTTCCACCACTGTATGTCCAATAAAAAAGGTATCATCTTATTTTCTTTTCCATGTTTTATTTTGTTTGATTTCTATTGATAACCTTTAAGAGTGGACTAACACGGCTACCACACCTGGCTATATGATTTAAATCATAAAAAAGTCTTACATTATTATCAATAAATCTACCTTGCATAAAACCTACTTGATTTTCTGCTATTAAGGTTCCAAGTTTTTTGTTTAGTCGTAATGCCAGCAATTTAGGGGTCCTTTTACTAAGACGCACTAGCGTTTTTAGCACATGCTAAAAGTTAGAGACACCCATAGGAATATATGAGTGTCTCTAGCGTTTAGCATACGCTAAAACTTAGCGTGCGCTAAAAATGCTAGCGCATTTTTGTAAAAGACTCCCTAAGAAATTTATAATCAATGTTAAATAAAGAAATGAGTCTGTAGTTGCCTACTTTTGTCAGATCTCTGCCAGGTTTAGGAATTAGTATATCATTCACGTCTGTGGGGATATAAATATAATAAATTGTAAACGTTAATAATGAAGTGAGGAGTACTTTGAAATGCTTATAAAGTTCAGAAGTGAGACTGTCTGGTCCAGGAGCTTTGTTAGAAGAAAGAAATTTAATAGCCAGTGTCACTTCCCTTCCATCAGTGGGTTTCCCTAGCTCAGATTGATCCTTAGAAATTAAAGTAGGACAGTTAAGTTTGTTCAGAAAGGTTTGCACTTCTGATGAAGAGTTAGCAGTTTCTGAGCTAAATAAGGAATAAAAAAAAAAGAGGAAAATGCATTTCCAATACCTTTCAGATCAGTAATGATATCTTTGTCAAGGACATGAATAGAGGTTATTCTAGCTTTTTTGACTTTGAGATAATTAACAAGTGATCTGCCAGATTTATCACCAAAATAGCGACCCAGTTTCTCAATAAAGATATCATAACTTGCTTGTTTAGTCAGAAGTTTGATGTATGTATATTTTATTTATTTATTTATTTGTTACATTTGTATCCCACATTTTCCCACCTATTTGCAGGCTCAATGTGGCTTACATGGTACCAGAGAAGCGTTTGCTGACTTCGATGTGATCAAATACATAGTGAGTAGGGGTAAGATAAAGTTCATGTGGCACAGTCACATTAGGGAATCATATGACAATAGAGTTGTGTTGGGGCCATAGCGTACTTCAGTTCGTTGTGTTGCCGAGATCAGGCATTTAGGTTGGATCGGTAGGATGCATAAAATGATTTGTATTTAAGGCCTTTGCAGCTTGGGTAGGTCAGATTTAGATATGTTCTTGATAATTCGAATGTGTTTCTAGTTGGTAAGTCGATTAAATCTGTCATGTGTCCCGGGGCTTCCCCATAGATAATTTTGTGAACCCAGGTGCAGATTTTGAATGCAATGCGTTCTTTGATTGGCAGCCAGTGTCGTTTTTCGTGAAGGGGTTTTGTGCTTTCAAATCGCATTTTTCCAAATATAAGCTTCCTTGTCATCAGCAGCAGATGAATCCATTACGAATGGGTTGCGTCCACCTACCAGCAGGGGGAGATAGAGAACACTGAAAACCATAGTGCCTCTAGGACGGCTAGCTCCATCTGCCTCTCAGTATTTCTCTATCTCCCAGCAGGGTTGGACGCAGCTTGTTCAGCTCCTTCAAGATTCTGCCTGGGGTGCGCAATTGAGAGACAAAGGTTTTTCCAGTAAAGTCATTTCCACTCTCCTACAGGCCCGCAAGCGTTCCACTTCCATGGCTTATGTCAGGATTTGGCACCAATTTGAGGCTTGGTGTGCTTCTAAAGCGATCGCACCCATGTGGGCTTCTGTCTCGCCAATACTTGACTTTTTGCAGGATGGTATACAAAAAGGCTTGGCCTATAATTCCCTGCGTGTTCAAGTGGCAGCCTTGGCATGTTTTCGGGGTAAGGTCGCTGGCCTCTCCCTGGCTGCGCATCCGGACATTGCACGGTTTCTTAGAGGGGTGCTTCGGCTCCAGCCTCCCGTGCGGGCCCCTTGTCCGGCTTGGAACCTGGGGCTAGTATTAAAGGCTCTTCAGTGTTCGCCCTTTGAGCCGCTGAGGCGAGCTTCAGAGAAGGATGTGACTCTAAAGACAGTCTTTTTGGTGGCCATTACATCGGCGAGACGGGTGTCTGAGCTCCAGGCGCTGTCCTGTCGAGACCCATTTCTGCAATTCTCAGAGTCCATAGTAATGGTACGTACTGTGCCTTCCTTCCTGCCTAAGGTGGTTTCAGCGTTTCACCTAAACCAGCCTATTTATCTGCCCTCCTTTACTAGGGAGGAGTTTCCGGAATCTTTTGGGCAGTTGCACCTTCTGGATGTGCGCAGGGCTCTGTTGCAGTATCTGCAGATGTCTAATTCTTTCAGGACCTCTGATCACCTTTTTGTATTGTTGTCAGGTCCTCGCAGAGGGTCTCCAGCGCCTAAAGCCACTATAGCCCGTTGGCTTAAGGAAGCCATTTTTTTCTGCATATCTGCTATCTGGCCGGCCTCCGCCTGACGCCTTTATGGCACATACCACAAGAGCAATTTCTTCCTCTTGGGCTGAGACGGGAGCACTCTCTCTTCAAGAGAAATGTAGTGCAGCTACTTCGGCTTCTAAGCTCTCTTTTGCCCGTCATTACAGGCTGGATGTGGCTGCCAGGAGGGACGCGCTTTTTGGAGCACAAGTGCTTGCGCGTGGTGTGGCTTGTTCCCGCCCTATCTAGGGATTGCTTTGATACATCCCATTCGTAATGGATTCATCTGCTGCTGATGACAAGGAAGGGAAAATTAGGTTCTTACCTTGGTAATTTTCTTTCCTTTAGTCACAGCAGATGAATCCATGATCCCTCCCTGATTGACTCTGTTTTGTGTTCAGTTTTTCCTGCAGACATGTTCCCTCATTGGGAGAAGTTGGAAAACAGTCTTCAGGATTTCTGTTCTACTACAGGAGGTTGAGTTCGTCCCTCCTTTGATGCTCCTGTTCTGGGGCGGTTGTTCGCTGTGAGGAAAGGTCATGTTATGCTACTTTGCGGTTTAACACTGCTTTGGAAGCTTCAGAATACTGAGAGGCAGATGGAGCTAGCCGTCCTAGAGGCACTATGGTTTTCAGTGTTCTCTATCTCCCCCTGCTGGTAGGTGGACACAACCCATTCGTAATGGATTCATCTGCTGTGACTAAAGGAAAGAAAATTACCAAGGTCAGAACCTAATTTTCCCCTAGCTGCCGTGTTTTGAGCGGTTTGAAGTTTCTTTACGGTTTGTTCTTTGCATCACGCATAGATTCCATTGCAGTAATCTACGTGGCTTATGACCATTGATTGTATTAGGTTGCGGAATGTTTCCCTCGGGAAGAATTGTTTCACACGTTTGAGTTTCCACATTGAGTGGAACATTTTCTTTGTTGTGGGTTTCACTTGACTCTCCAGTGTTAAGTAGCGGTCTATTGTAATGCCGAGGATTTTCAGGCAGTCTGAGATAGGGAGGGTGTAGTCCGGGGTGTCTATACTTGTGGGGTTTTCCACGCTGTGTTGGGATGAGAGGATGAGGCAATGTGTCTTTTCTTTGTTGAGTTTTAGTTGGAATGCATTTGCCCATGAGTCCATGATGTGCAAGCCTAGCTTGATTTCGTTGGTGATTTCTGTCAGTTTAGTTTTTTAGGGAATGTATATTGTGACATCGTCTGCATAGGTGAACGGGTTAAGGCCTTGGTTGGATAAGGACTTGGCTAGTGGGTCATCATTAGGTTGAAGAGGGATCAGTGATAGCGGTGATCCTTGTGGTACTCCACAGTCTGCTTTCCATGGAGATGATATGTTCGAGTTTGATTTTATTTGATATGTTCTTGTGGTTAGGAAACCCTTGATCCAGTTAAGTATGTTTCCACCAATCCCGAAATTGTCTAGTAGTCTTATTAATATATTGTGGTTTACCATGTCGAATGCACTAGACATGTCGAATTAGAGGAGAAGGATGTTTTTGCCTATTGCTATTTACTACTACTTATCATTTCTATAGCGCTATGCTTGGAACAACCTTCCTGAGCCCTTACGTCAAGCCCCCTCCCTGCCCGTCTTCAAGTCTTTGCTTAAAGCCCACCTCTTCAATGCTGCGTTCGGCACCTAACCCTTACCATTCAGTGAATCCAGACTGCCCCAATTTGACTGCCCCTATCGGACCGACCGTTCACTTGTCTATTAGATTGTAAGCTCTTTGAGCAGGGACTGTCCTCTCTTGTTAAATTGTACAGCGCTGCGTAACCCTAGTAGCGCTCTAGAAATGTTAAGTAGTAGCTGCAAGGCATTCACAGCACTGTACACCATACACAAAAAGACAGTCCCTGCTCAAAGAGCTTACAATCTCTTGCTTGAATTTGGCTAGGAGAGTGAGTAGTACTGTTTCGGTGCTGTGGAGGGGGCGAAATCCTGACTGTGATTCGTGTTGAGAATTTGCCTATATAATCTGTGAGTTGTTTGGTTACCATGCTTTCCATCAATTTGACTACCAATGGGATAGATGCTACTGGACAGTAGTTAGTGATTTCATTTGTTTTTTTCTTGGTATCTTTGGGTATCGGGGTGAGTAGGATATTGCCATTTTCCTTAGGGAAGAGACCTTGCTGGAGCTTGTAATTTAGGTGGGATGTGAGGTCCACTGTGAAGCGGTCAGGGGCGGATTTCAATAGGTAGCTGGGACAGGTATCTAGTTTGCAGTGGGTGTTGGAGAACCTGCTGATCGCCTGGGTAACTATTTCGACGGCCAGTGGGGCGAAGTTTGACCAGGTTCGGTCAGCCGGGTATTCTCCAGGGATTGGGTCCAACTCACTAAGGAAGTGTTCGTTGTCAGTGTTGTCCTGAGGTAGTGTGTTGTGTAGGTTTACAATTTTTTCATTGAAATACTTGGCAAGTATGTGGATAAGGTCATATGCCCAGATTTCCCTGACCTTGTCCTCTCCTTTTCCAACTCAACTTCCAATTTCCACACCTCAGTTCTTCCTCTCTCTGATCATCACATGATCACCTTCACACTCCTTCACCCCCCCTCAGCCCCACCCAACATTAACCACTACTTCCAGGAATCTCCAGGCTATTGACCCTCCCACCTTATCCTCTAGTATTCCTAATCTCCTCCCCTCCATCATGTCCTCCGAGTCTGTCGACGAAGCGGTCTCCGCTTACAATGCCACTCTCTCCTCTGCTCTGGACACCCTCGCACCATCCATCTCCCGTCCCACAAGACGTACTAATCCCCAGCCCTGGTTGACCCCTTGCATCCGTTACCTTCGCTCCTGCGCCAGATCTGCTGAACGTCTCTGGAGGAAATCTCGCACCTATTCAGACTTCCTTCATTATAAATTCATGCTATTCTCCTTCCAGTCCTCCCTATTCCTTGCCAAACAGGACTACTACACCCAATTGACCAATTCTCTCAGCTCCAACCCTCGTCGTCTGTTCGCCACCCTTAACTCCCTCCTCAAAGTACCCTCCGCTCCCACTCCCCCCTCACTCTGTCCTCAATCACTGGCTGACTACTTCCACGACAAAGTGCAAAAGATCAACCTTGAATTCACTACCAAGCCACCTCCTCCTCTTCTCTCTTCAACCCTCTCTATCAACCAACCAACCAACTCCTTCTCCTCCTTCCCTGATATCTCCGAAGAGGAAACTGCCCGCCTTCTTTCCTCCTCGAAATGCACAACTTCTTCCTCTGATCCCATCCCCACCAACTTACTTAACACCATCTCTTATACTGTCACCCCCTCCATCTGTCATATCCTCAACCTATCTCTATCCACTGCAACTGTCCCTGACACCTTCAAGCACGCCGTAGTCACACCTCTCCTCAAAAAACCATCACTTGACCCTACCTGTCCCTCCAACTACCGCCCCATCTCCCTCCTACCCTTCCTCTCCAAACTACTTGAGCGCGCAGTTCACAGCCGCTGCCTCGATTTCCTCTCCTCTCAGGCCATCCTCGATCCACTTCAATCCGGTTTTCGCCCTCTACACTCAACAGAAACAGCACTCTCTAAAGTCTGTAATGACCTGTTCCTTGCCAAGTCCAGAGGCCACTACTCCATCCTTATCCTCCTTGATCTATCCGCTGCGTTTGACACTGTCAATCACGATTTACTTCTTGCTACACTGTCCTCATTTGGGTTCCAGGGCTCTGTCCTCTCCTGGTTCTCCTCCTATCTCTCCCATCGTACCTTCAGAGTACACTGTCACGGTTCTTCCTCCACCCCCATCCCGCTCTCTGTAGGAGTTCCCCAGGGATCTGTCCTTGGACCCCTTCTTTTTTCAATCTACACCTCTTCCCTGGGCTCACTGATCTCATCTCATGGTTTCCACTATCATCTTTATGCTGATGACACCCAGTTGTATCTCTCCACACCAGACAACACCGTGGAGACCCAGACCAAGGTATCGGCCTGCTTGTCTGACATTGCTGCATGGATGTCCAACCGCCACCTGAAACTGAACATGTCCAAGACCGAGCTTATAGTCTTTCCACCAAAGCCCACCTCTCCTCTTCCTCCTTTCTCGATCTCAGTTGATAACACCTTCATCCTCCCCGTCTCATCTGCCCGCAACCTTGGAGTCATCTTCGACTCCTCCCTCTCATTCTCTGCGCATATCCAGCAGACAGCCAAGACCTGTCGTTTCTTCCTCTTTAACATCAGCAAAATTCGCCCTTTCCTCTCTGAACACACCACCCGAACTCTCATCCATGCCCTCATTACCTCTCGCCTTGACTACTGCAACCTTCTCCTCACTGGCCTCCCACTTAGCCATCTATCCCCACTTCAATCCATCCAGAACTCTGCGGCTCGTCTTATATTCCGCCTGAACCGATACACTCATATTACCCCCCTCCTCAGGTTGCTTCACTGGCTTCCGATCAGATACCGCATTCAGTTCAAGCTTCTCCTTCTCACCTACAAATGCACTCAGTCTGCAGCCCCTCATTACCTCTCCACCCTCATCTCCCCTTACGTTCCCGCCCGAAACCTCCACTCACAGGACAAATCCCTCCTCTCAGCACCCTTCTCCACCACCGCCAACTCCAGGCTCCACCCATTCTGCCTCGCCTCACCCTATGTGTGGAATCAACTTCTTGTGGCCCTACGCCAAGCCCCCTCCCTACCCATCTTCAAATCCTTGCTCAAAGCCCACCTCTTCAATGTTGCCTTCGGCACCTAACCTTAGACTGCCCCAATTTGACTGCCACTACTTGATTGTCTGTACATTTGTCCATTAGATTGTAAGCTCTTCGAGCAGGGTCTGTCCTTCTATGTTATATTGTACAGCGCTGCGTAACCCTAGTAGCGCTTTAGAAATGTCAAATAGTAGTAGTAGTAGTAGACATGTCCTCTTTTTGGACACCTGTCCTGATGTCCAAGCATTTTTTTCTAAATTCAGGGGTTTGTGACCATTTCTCCGGGTTTAAAAAAAACCTTCTGTTCCCAAAAGTGGCATAACCACAATCCCACCCACTTTGGGTTCAGCAAAATCCACCCACCTTCCCCTCCAAAGTCTGGCATGTCTCCCTCTTCTTCTTCTGGCACTGGCACTTCCTCTCTAGTCCCCCTCCCTCCCACCCCAAACAGTCCTGCAATCATCCAATACGTTGCCGGCAGTATCAGTGATGAGGCACCCACTGATGACTAGCTCCTGAAGTCTTCTCTCTGCCGTGTCCCACCTCCCATGATGCCATTTCCTGTACCCATGCATGCGGGAAGTGGTAGAGGGAAGACTTGAGGAGCCGGCCAGTAGTAGGTGCCAGTAATGTGTCCGAGAATTGGAGGACTGCCCATGGGGAAAGAATAAACAGAAATATACGCGATCTTAACTGGAAGGGAGTAAGGAAGGAGTCACAAGGCTTAAGGTTTTCTTAGGGGTAACTGTTTCCAGGGCTGCCAAGCAGGGCTGTGGAGTCGGAGTCGGCAGCAATTTTGGGTACATTGAGTCGGAGTTGGAGTCGGCAAAAATGTACCGACTCCGACTCCTCATACATTTGACTAAAGTACTTCTCTGCTGTGAATAAAGCTTAGTACCTAGTTGTTTCACTAGTGTGAAGTCCAGCTGAACTATTTTGCTGGAGAGCTTCCCTCTGCTCAGTCTCCCTTTGCATTTACTGACCCCACAGTGAACTTAAGCTCCAAAAGAAGATCATTCAGCACACACAGATAAGGCAGCAGAGAGACTCCACCCAACTTCCTCTCTCTCTGCAAGAAGAGCTTTATATTTTAGTGGAAGTGGCACACCATTCACAATGGCAAAAAGAATGTCAGGAAACATGACAAAGTCTGCTGTTTATGAACACTTTACAATATCAACAGATGGGAAACATTATGTATGTCAATGTATTATAGAAGATGATGATGGTGAAAAAGCATGTGATGCAAAAATTAGCAGTTTCAGTGGTTATGAAAAAAATTCACCTACAAGAGCATCAAATTTAAAAAGACACTTGCAGCGTTTCCATCCTAAAGTGTTAAGCTGTGAATGAGAAAGATAGCAATGAAAACATTCCATCTACTTCAGGGTCAATAAAAGATCAGAAATCTACTGGAGGCCAGACACAACTATCAAGATTTTTTACAGCTGACAAAGTTACTATAACAATGACACCAGAAAAATTCAAAAACCACATCATTGAAATGGCAGTAAAGAATAGTATACCACTATCTTTTTTTTTCACAACTAGCCTTTTTAGGCTTAAATGGAGAAATGGCTAAAAAGCTTGGAGTTTCTCTGGAACGAGAAAGTATAAGGAAACTTATACTTGAAGAGGCCAAATGTAAGAAGGAAGAACTAAGAAAAAGTCTGAAGGGACGTTTTGTCTTTATTAAAATGGATGCATGCACACGTCACAGAGTCAATTATTTTGCAATTAATGTTAGATTTGCTGATGAAAACAAAAAAAAACAATAACCCGGACATTAGGAGTAAAGGACACTCAGGCACATCATACCAGTGAGTATCTGCAGAAGTTAGTGGAAGGTGTTTTAGAAGATTTTGAAATTAAAAAGGAACACATTCTATGTATTGTAACTGATAATGCTTCAAATATGTTAAGCACAATTGAAAAAATGAAGGAAGTTGATGAAGAAAGCAGCATACAAATATCAGAAGATGACAGTTCTGCAATTCAAGAAAGCTGTGAAAGTTTGGATGATATTGCTGAAGAAGCATCTAAGCGTTGTGCTGTTCATACTCTGCAACTAGCAATAAGAGATGGCTTGAAGGATCGTCATGCGGCTACACTAATTAGCAAGTTGAGGCAAGTAGATGTTGTAGCCAGGATCCCTAAAACAGATGCTATTCTGAAGAGACGTGCTGGAAAAGGAGCCATTTTGGATCAAGCAACGCGCTGGGGAAGCACTTACTTGATGAAAAAGTGTTTGCTTGAACTAAAAGACTTTCTTGAGGAACTGGACAATGTAAATGTTTCATTAAAAGAAAACCAGTGGGCTCAAGTTACAGAATTAGAAAGGCTACTTTCTTACCCTTTTGCTGTTACCAAGAAGCTGCAATATGAAGATTTAACACCAGGTAAATTCTTCTTGGAATGGAAGGGCTTGATATATAACCTTAACAAAAGTGGGGGTTAATTGTTGATGGCATTGTATCTTCAATGAGGAAAAGAGAGGAGCTCTTGCTGGATAATCAAATTCTCTTAGCTGCTATTTATGTTGATCCAGTGAGCCAAATTTTGTTGAGCAGTGAGCAAATTGCTACAGGAAAACAGGCACTCTATGACATAGCAGTTCGCATGAAAGGGTTGCTACCTGAAACTCATAAACCACTGGATGAAGCTAAAGCTATAAATACTGGTGGTAATGGTAACTCAGGTTCATCCTCTTCAAATGAAGAAGAGAATTTTCAAGCCTATTTGGACAAAATGGAAGCTTCAAAAGCAAAGCAATGTCGGTTAAGCATGGAAAAGCAACCTGTAAATGTCCATATAAAGAAATTCATGCAAGAGTTTTTTAAAGGATTAAAAGAAGTGGAAAAGTTTGACCGCTCATCAAAACTGACTATAGAAGAAGCCATCATTGTTTATCCAGAGTTTGTCAGTGATGCAGCTAGAACCGTAACAGCAATGCCACCCACCCAAGTCAGTGTTGAAAGACTGTTTTCAGCACTGAAAATAATCAAATCAGATTTAAGGGCTTCTATGAAGGAGGATCTGGCAGAAGCAATTCTGTTTCTAAGAACAATATATTAGTTAATTTTGGATTATGTTTAACAGCTATTCTAAAGCTATATATGCCAAGTTTAAATAATATATAAGTTGTTTTAGGTTTTCCAAATGTTTTTGGTTTATGTAGGTTAACTTTGATTTTGTTCTAATTTCCAAAGGATGTTGTTCTAGAATTTCCAAAGGATGTGGTTGTTCCAGATTTTTATACTTGCTAATGCTATGATGACTTTATACTTGATAAAAAAACAATAAACATAACCTTGTTTTTTTATGTGTGTTTTTTTGTTTAAACTTTAGGATTAATGAATATTTATAGTTTCTTTAATAAATAAAATAAAAAGTCGCAATGACATAGATTTTAAACCCAAACATTAACATGCAGCCTTGCATGCTGCACTCTTTCAGTCAACATGCAAAAAAAATACATATTAAAAACTGAGGAGTCGGAGGTACCATAAACTGAGGAGTCGGAGTCGAAGGACTTTTGTACCGACTCCACAGCCCTGCTGCCAAGTGACAGAGCCAGGCCAGGGGCAGGGCCACCGCCCCCCCCCCCCCCCCCCCCCAACTCAGGCTTAATTTTAGGTGACCTATTATAGAATCAGGGGGATAATGGTTAGAGCCCTGACCTAAGAACCCCAAAAGCAGTATTCAAATCCCAAGCAAGAGGGTTCCTTCAGGCCGATTTTAGATCTCCAGATGGTCAATCGTGCCCTCGTTTCGTATGGAGACTTTGCGGTAGATCACTGTGACGGTGCAGACCAGGTAGTTTCTGACGTCACACGACCTCACAGAAACCTACTTGCATATCCCTATTTGACCGGCACACCAATGTTTCCTTCGGTTTGCGGTGCTCGGCCAGCATTTTCATTTTTGGGCTCTTCCCTTCGGGCTTGTGACTGCTCCTCGGACGTTTACCAAAGTCATGATCGTAGTAGCCGCAGCACTCAATGGAAGGCATTCTAGTCCATCCTTATTTAGACGATTGGTTGATCAGAGCAAAGTCTTACCAGGAGAGAGTTCAGATGACAGTTCGAGTAGTAGACTTCTTGAAGTCCCTAGTTTGGGTAGTCAGTGCACAAAAGATCTGTCTGCAGCCATCTCAGTTGTTGGAGTACCTGGGAGTCTGTTTCAACACGTTGCAGGGCCATGTTTTTCCTTCCGCCGGCTCGTGTCCTCAAACTGTAGTCTCAGATTCGTCACTTATTGCAGTCACCGAGGCCAGCGGCCAAGGATTATCTTCAGGTCCTGGGTTCCATGGTGGCGATGATCGAGGCAGTGCCCTGGGCCAGGGCTCACATGAGGTCGCTTCTTTCTTGGTGGTCATCACAGAAGGACTATCTACATCAGAAATTGTCATTTCCGGTTCAGGTGAAGAGCAACCTACGTTGGTGGCTGCGAGATGCCAGAATGACCAAGGAAATGCCTCTGGATCAGCCCAACTGGAGGGTGGTTACAACAGATGCCAGTCTCCAGGGATCGGGAGCTCACTGTCAGGGACAGTATGCTCAAGGCCTGTGGTCTCCTCAGGAGAGATCTTGCTCAATAAATCTATTAGAGACTAGGGCAGTTAGACTAGCAATCCAGACCTTTGTCCATCTGTTGAGGGACAAGGTAGTCCGCGTGATGTCAGAAAATGCCACCGCAGTGGCTTACATCAGTCAGCGAGGAGGAACGAGGAGTCTGCAGTTGGAGCAAGAAGCGTCACAGCTGTTACAGTGGTCAGAGGTGCATCTGGTGGCGCTGTCAGCTGCTCATGTGGCAGGAGTTCAAAATGTTCAGGCAGACTTTCTCAGTTGAAACATGCTAGATCCCGGGGAGCAGGCTCTAAGCGATGTGGCATATCGGGCGGTGGTGAACTGTTGGGGGTTCCCCAAGATGGATCCGTTTGCTCCCTGGCCGACCGGTCTTCTTTATGCCTTTCCTCCCTGGCCATTGATAGGGCGTCTACTTCAGAGAGTCGAGATGTACAGGGGCCGTCTGATCTTGGTGGCACCGGATTGGCCTCGCAGACCGTGGTATGCCGATCTTCAGCGACTTCTAGTAGAGGATCCGTTCAAGCTCCCAGTCAGGCAAGATCTTTTGGCTCAGGGCCCGGTGTTTCATCCGGATCTGGGTCGATTCTGTCTTATGGCCTGGCTCTTGAGCGGGTGAGACTGACAAGAAGGGTTACTCCGCTAACGTAATTTCTACTATGCTTTGCTCTCGTCGGTGTTCTACCTCTTTGAATTATGTTCGGACCTGGAGGATTTTTGAGGCCTGGTGTGAGGAGCTCGGGATAGCTCCCTTTCCTGCGTCCGTCTTGCAAATTTTGGATTTTCTGCAGCGTGGTTTCAACAAAGGCCTTGTTTTGGCTTCTCTTAAAGTGCACATTGCAGCTCTGTCGTGTTTTCGAGGTCTTGTTCTAGGAAGATCGCTGGCTAGCCACCTGGATATGTTCCATTTTTTAAGAGGGGTTAGCCTCCTGCGTCCTCCATCTCGCTGTTCTTTTCCCCACTGGGATCTTAATTTGGTACTCTTGGTTCCAAATTTTGGAGTTTTGGAGTTTAAGGCTCTTTTGTGTAGGTCTCCGTTTTTGAAATTCAACTCGGATAGAGTGGTTTTAAGACTAGTTCCTTCTTTTCTGCTCAAGGTATTAACTCGTTTTCATTCATCTCAACTGGTGGTGTTGCCTGTTCTAGGTTCTTTCTCCGGGTCGGAGGAACAGCGTCTCTTGAAGCTTTTGGATGTCAAAAGAGTTCTGAAGCATTATGTCAAGTCTACAAAGGACATTTGTCGGTCCGATCGGAGGTAAGTTGTTTTCGGGGCACACGTTTTGACTACAGGGCTGTTAGGGTCCCTAATACAAGAAATACAGCCCTAATAGCAAAATACGTGCTTACAAAAAATGAAGAAAAAGCCCTCAGAAACCGTGGGTAAAATACCCAGGGTTTAGTGCGCGGTTATATTGTCTTTATAATACACGCCACGGTGCTATCATTGGGCAAAAAACTTCATTTCAAGTAAATTTGCAATTCGATAGCCTTCAATGCGGCTTATGAAATATATCTTTTTAATTTTTTCCTTTTTTCAATTATTGTTCAACAATCCAACGTGAACAAATGCACTTAGCTTTTAAGCCGGGCACTCTTCAATATCTGTTCAACGGGAACCCATTTCGCCCAAAACCTGGCTTCATCGGGAACGGAGTGCTTTAAATATGCTGAAAACAAAATGATACAGAAAGTTGTTGTCACAAAAAAATATAACATTGGCACATTAAATCTCACCTCGGGGTCAAACATACTTTAATGAAAGCGTGCAGCATTTCAAAAAATGGCGCCTCAGCGTTCTCGTACATTCAATTGTCTGAAATACTTGCGCATACGTTACGTAATGACATCAATGAAAGTTGAACTAATCAATAGAGCTGTTATGCGCATACGTCGCGTGATGACATCAGTAAAAGTTGTGCCAGTCAATGGAACTGTTAAGTCCATTCGGCTCCAAAGTGTCAAAGTCAAAAATCCATTTAGTTTCAGTGTTTTTCTTATATACTTTGGTGATAAATTTCTTTGAAACAATGCTGACCTCAACATCAAGAAAATGTATACAATCCGAAGAATGTTGTTCAGTAAATTGAATATCATGATTACAGCTGTTGAGCCATATCATGAATTGTTGGTCAATGAACCCCCCAATCTCCAACAATTCATGATATGGCTCAACAGCTGTAATCATGATATTCAATTTACTGAACAACATTCTTCGGATTGTATACATTTTCTTGATGTTGAGGTCAGCATTGTTTCAAAGAAATTTATCACCAAAGTATATAAGAAAAACACTGATAGAAATACATTTTTACACAGTTCCAGTTGCCATCCTATACATCTTAAAAACAGTCTTCCTTTCTCTCAGTTGCTGAGACTTAGACGAATTTGCACAGACACTTCTACATTCAAAATACAAGCCAAACAACTGATGTGTGATTTATCAAAGAGAGGCTATACTAAGTCTGTTTTAAAAAAAGCATATCGCAGAGCCAAATTTAATGACAGGAGTTTACTTATGTCCAGCAAGCCTGCACACCAAATGGATGATAATGTATTCACAATGGTTATGCAGTACAATGAACATAGTCCCCTTCTCACAAATTTGATTAAAAACAGATGGGACATTATGAAATCCACTACAGCATTTGAAAAAGTTGATTTACGCATTGCGTATGCAAGGACAAACAACATTAAAGAAATCATCAGTCCACCTGATGTGAGATCCCTTACTACCAGTGAAAGGAAAATACAGGGGCATTACAGATGCGGACATTGCCAAATATGCAAAATTACCAAACAGACCAAACAAGTTATCAATCCTAAAACGAAAAGAACTCACAAATTATCATACTTCACGAATTGCTCATCTGATCATGTGGTATACATCTTGTGCTGTCCTTGCAAAAAATTCTATATAGGCATGACAACAAGACCTCTACGAGTTAGAATTTTAGAACACAGATCTAACATCCGTAGAGGTGTTGTTAAAGAACCGATTGTGGAACATTGCATTTTCCATCAGCATAAGTTCGAAGAGCTTCAATGTTTTGCAATAGACCATGTGGAGGCTCACCAAAGAGGAGGGAATCGCAAACTCACCTTGTTGAGAAGAGAAACTAAATGGATTTTTGACTTTGACACTTTGGAGCCGAATGGACTTAACAGTTCCATTGATTGGCACAACTTTTACTGACGTCATCACGCGATGTATGCGCACAACAGCTCTATTGATTAGTACAACTTTCATTGACGTCATTACGTAACGTATGCGCAAGTATTTCAGACAATTGAATGTACGAGAACGCTGAGGCGCCATTTTTTGAAATGCTGCATGCTTTCATTAAAGTATGTTTGACCCCGAGGTGAGATTTAATGTGCCAATGTTATATTTTTTTGTGACAACAACTTTCTGTATCATTTTGTTTTCAGCATATTTAAAGCACTCCGTTCCCGATGAAGCCAGGTTTTGGGCGAAACGGGTTCCCGTTGAACAGATATTGAAGAGTGCCCGGCTTAAAAGCTAAGTGCATTTGTTCACGTTGGATTGTTGAACAATAATTGAAAAAAGGAAAAAATTAAAAAGATATATTTCATAAGCCGCATTGAAGGCTATCGAATTGCAAATTTACTTGAAATGAAGTTTTTTGCCCAATGATAGCACCGTGGCGTGTATTATAAAGACAATATAACCGCGCACTAAACCCTGGGTATTTTACCCACGGTTTCTGAGGGCTTTTTCTTCATTTTTTGTAAGCACGTATTTTGCTATTAGGGCTGTATTTCTTGTATCAGGTTACCTTTTTTGCTCTAAAGTTACTGCTCTCATTCTGCTGCGTGGTCCCTGTTAGGGTCCCTCCCATAATCTTACTGCTTTGTTACTTTCCATCAGTCACATTCTGGGCCGGTCCGGAGGGACGCTAAGGAAGGAGAAATTAGACCTTACCTGCTAATTTGCTTTCCTTTAGTCCCTCCGGACTGGCCCAGATCCCTCCCTTTAGGTATTATGTGTCCACCTGCTGGAAGGCATGCACAACCCATCAGTCACATTCTGGGCTGGTCCGGAGGGACTAAAGGAAAGCAAATTAGCAGGTAAGGTCTAATTTCTCCTTATCATTATTGTTACGATAATTTTTAATCTATTGGTAGAGTTGTTTGCTCTTTTTGAATTTTTTGATTTTCGAGCATGATACTGAATACTTGGCATATTATTATTTTTGTGCGTAGAGGTTGTGCATAGAGGATAATTTTATACTAAAATCATATTTAAAGGTGCCCATTTTAAACTATTCTATAAAGAAAAGTAGGCACCTACTTTTCTTTATGAAATACTAGTTTAATTGGTTGATAACGTGCCTTAATGAAAGGCGAGATCGCTTACACCAGCCCTAGAGCTCATGTAAATGTCTGGGCCTACATTTTCAAAGTATTGTATTTCATAATTAATGTGCATACTTGTACACACTGCCTATGCTAAGTACATAAGCATTGCCGCAATGTGACAGACCAGAGGTCCCTCAAGCCCAGTATCCTGTTTCCAAGAGTGGCCAATCCAGGTCCCAAGTACCTGGCGATCCCAAAAGAGTAAAATAGATTTCATGCTGCTTATCCCAGAAATAAACAGAGGATTTTCTGAAGTCCAACTTAATACTACTTTTTGGATTATTTTTTTAGTAACTTGTCTCTTTTTTAAGCCCTGCTGTGCTAACTGCTTTTATCACATTCTCTGACAACAAATTCCAGAGCTTAATTACAGGTTGAGTGAAGAAATATTTTCTCCAATTTGTTCTGAATTTAGTAATTTCATTGCCTGCACCCTAGTCCTTTTACTTTTGGAAAGAGTAAACAAGGTGATTCATGTCTAATTGTTCACTCCACTCATGATTTTATAGACCTCTATCATATCTCCCCTCAGCCATCTGTTCTCCAAGCTGAAGAGCTCTTGTCTCTGTAGCCCTTCCTCATAGGGGAGTCATTCTATCCGTTTTATGATTTTCTTCACTCTTCTCTATACATTTTCTAATTCCACTATATCTTTTTTGAGATGCAGTGATCAGAATTGCACACAGTACAAAGGCATTATAATATTTTCTGTTTGGTTCTCCGTTCCTTTCCTAATAATTCCTAACATTCTATTTGCTTTCTTGACTGTTGTTGCACAATGAGCAAAGGATTTCAGCATATCATCAACGATGATACTTAGATTCCTTTCCTAGGTTGTGATTCCTAATGTGAGACTGCATCATGTAGCTATAGTTTGGGTTGTTCTTCCCAATGTGCATCATTTTGCACTTGCTCACATTAATTTTCATTTGCTATTTGGATGCCCAGTCTTATAAGGTCCTCTTTCATTTTCTCACAATCCTTTTGTCACACCCACAGTAAAAGTATGGGCGATGCATACCCTTATGCATGTTGGTACTTTATGAGAAGTCATTTAAGCGTGGAGGTTTCCCCTTATTTGTGTAAATGACTAAAATACTGTCGTACACGTTCGTGGCATCTGAAGCTAGACAGCTTCTCATTTATTTATTTATTTTGCAAATGTACAGTCTGCCTAATTCTAGGCAGAATGTAATAATAACAATCTTAAAACCAACATAAAACAATTTCAGAAACATGTACTTTACTATAAAAAGCACACTGCTGCACCCCTAAAATCAATACTGTTCACTTATACAATTATAAATATACCCAGTTTATATTCATGTTTGTTGATTGTTATGCTCTTTTGAAATATGTTTCCTTTATATATAAATAATTTTTTATTGAGACTAAGAAGCAAAAATAAAAAGGAGCAAACTGACAGTAGAATGAAGCCAACAAGAGTCTCAGCATATCAGCTAATAGAAGCATTAAACCCCACTTAACCCCTCCCTAAACAAATTCCCCCCTTGAACCCCTCCCACTAACAAACCCTCCCCCCATCCCACACCCTCCCTTGTTGAGCTTAGAACCAGTAACATGCTTCAACTCACAGCTGCGGGCTGTGGGTTGCAAAGTGAGGTCTACAATCGCACATCACTCCATAGAAAGTAAAGTAACCATTTGTTTCTGCCAGGCTGAGAAAGTGGGTGCTCAGGAGTCTCTCCAAGATAGTAAAATCACTTTTTTCCCCATTAACACTGTATGTCGAAGAAATCCCTGGAGGGACGGGCAATGAAATTCCATAATAATCAAATAACAGTGTCAGAGATAGGCTTAGGCTTATCTGATGAGACCACTGTATGAATACTGTGCAGCACTTCCTTCCAAAATGATTGAATCCTTGAACAGGTCCAAAACATGTGACTCAAGGTAGCAGTGGGATGATGACACTTGAGACAAGCAGCAGAGGAGCTGATGGAAGATCTACAAGCCTGAGAGGGGCAAATGTACAAGTTTAACACAAATTTGAACTGTAACTCCCAAAGCGCCATGCTGCCAAACTAGCATTGAGCACCAATGTCTACTCCCAGTTCAGCTATCCACACCATAGCACATAGAAATGTTAGGGGGAGGGGGAAGTGAATGTGATTCAGGAGGTGGGGTGGTGAGAAAAGAAATTAATGGGGGACGCACAGTTATACGTTTGCCTATGGCCCAATGTAGTATTAATCCGCCCTGAGTGTTTAAAGAATTGGTTGCATTTTTTATGACATTGTGCCTTAAATCTGTAAGGAATAAAATCTCCACTACATGTTTTGAAAATGAACTTAAAGTGAAAGAAAGCGTACAGGCAATGCGTTTCAAAGATAGTATTGATTTTAGTGCTAATGAGCATGGAATGTGTGGTTTGTGCTTATAATACGTGGTTAAAATACAATGATTAATGTATAGGCTAAATATTAGTAGAAATTGTTGCATAGTTGATAAGAATTGTGTTCGTTTCTTCTACAAATACTAGTCTGTTTTTCTAATGATGATCTTGAACTTTATCCATATTCTTTTCTTTTTTAAATTAAGATTATTTCTTAATATTTTGCTACCGATATGTTTTCACCTACAGCCCACGTTTCCTGTAAGTCCAGCATTAGGAACAAACACAGCAATCAGCTTTGCTCCTTATATAACACCTGTAACACCTGGAGTTGGATTAGTTCAAACTGAAATCTTACCGTCTGCTCCAGTCATTGTGCCTGGAAGTCCACCGGTCACAGTCCCAGGTTCATCTACTACTCAGAAACTGCTCAGGACTGATAAGCTGGAGGTAGGCAAGTGCCATTAGTGCAATTATATGTATCATGCATGAACATTCTCAATTAGGATCTTTCACATTTTGTATATAATGCATTTAAGAGCCAGGTGTCTTACTGAGGAAAACTGATTTATGTAACAACCCCCTCCAGCGTGCTCCCTGGATTCGAGGGGGGATGCTTGCCTGACAGATGCCCTCCAGGCCACCTCTGTCTCTCCCCCCCGCCAAGCAGAAAAGGTATTAAAGGGTGGATTCCCTTCCCTTTCTCTCAGGAGCTACTACAAAATCTCAGTGAATTCAACTTTGTCAAATCCATCACTGCTTTCCCTCATCACTAAACTCCTCTTTGACAGCTTCCCAGAACTACTTCAAAACCTCTCACACCTCTGTCATCTGTGATCTATTCACAGTGACAGAGATCACAGAACTAACTCACCTCTCTGTCATCTGTGTTTTGCTCTGACTGACATCACACAACTACTTCCCTGAGCCAAATAAACACTCATTGTTATTTCCAAGGAGGTTGGATAAAACAGGAGATGGAGTGACATCAAAATGTTGAAGGCAATTAGGGCTAGTCTCTGTTTCCCCTTCCCCGCGCAGCCTTCATCACCATATACTCAAAACAAAGGGGTGCTTTTACTATAGTACGTTGAAAAATGGCCTGCCATAATATAGACGTGTGTTTTGGGCGCGCGCAGAATCATTTTTCAGTGCACCTACAAAAAATGCCTTTTCTAATTTTTGCTGAAAATGGACGTGCAGCAAAATGAAAATTGCCGCACGTCCATTTTGGGACTGAGACCTTACCGCCAGCCACTGACCTAGCGGTAAAGTCTCACGCGGTAACTGGGTGGTAATGACCTACGCACATCAAATGCCACTTGGCGTGCATTCAATACACGTGTCCGAAAATAACAATATTTTTTCAGCTGTGCTTATTGGACACATGCCAAAAATGAAATTACTGCAAGAGCCACATGGTAGCCGTGCAGTAACTCCATTTTGGCGCGCATTGGACGCGCATAGACACTTATGCGACTTAGTAAAAGGGTCCCAAAGCAAGCAAACCTATGAGCTGCTTCATCCAAGTTATCATTCTGGAGGAGTAGCCTAGTGGTTAGTGCAGTGGACTTTGATCCTGGGGAACTGAGTTCAAGTCCCACTGCAGCTCCTTGTGACTCTGGGCAAGTCACTTAACCCTCCATTGCCCCTGGTACAAAATAAGTACCTGAATATATGTAAACCGCTTTGAATGTAGTTTCAAAAACCTCAGAAAGGCAGTATATCAAGTCCCATTTCCCTTTCCCTTTATTGTTGGTAGCATTTTTATTTAATCTCACTTACATTTTCAAACATGCCGGCTTGTGGAGTATACGTATGTACACAGAGGAAGTTTAATAATGGAATAACTTTTCATAGGTAGAGTAGTAATTTGTTATAAATTGTAATCGGTGTGGCATTTGGAGGGGCTGGTTATAGGGACACCCCAACCCTGTTATATTGGTGCAGAGATTTTGTTTTCTCCTGAAAAGGCTACTAAAACAGACGTCATGTTATGAGAATCAGGTGCTCAACATTCAGAGTTTCTATATATCTATTTAGTTATTTACGACATTTATATCCTATATTAAACATGAATTAGGTTGAAACCTGGGAGCATTTAAAATCTTTTTTTTTTACCGTGCCTAGATCCAAAGAAAATGATGACATATGGGAACTTGCTCCTTTTGTTTTGTGGATTGCAGTGGTATATTATAAAAATACACTTCATATTTGTATTACTATGCGTGGTTGGCAGCAACGTGCGCGTATGTGTGTGTGAGAGAGAGAGAGAGAGACTGGGTGCGAGTGTGTCTGTGAGAGAAGAGAGTGTGTGTGATTGTCCTCTGTCCCCTGCCCCCCTCCAGGCACCCAGTGATTGTCGTCTCCCCTGCCCCCCCTCCAGCCACCCAGTGATTCTCCTCTGTCCCCTGCCCCCCTCCAGCCACCCAGCGATTCTTCTCTGTCCCCTGCCCCCACCTTCAGCCACCCAGCGATTATGCTCTCCCCTGCCCCCCCTTCAGCTATCCAGCGATTCTCCTGTCTCCCCTGCCCCTCTCCAGCCACTCAGCGATTCTCCTCTCTCCGCTGCCCCCCCTCGAGCCATCCAGTGATTCTCCTCTGTCCCCTGCCCCCCTCCAGCCACCCAGCGATTATCCTCTGTTCCCTGCCCCAAGTTTCAGGGTCCCCCTCCCTCCCTTTTAGTTCTAGTGTCGTCCCCCCTCCCTTCCTCCCTCCCCGTTCCAGTCGCACTCGCTCAAGTTTTAGAAATCATCGTTAAAAGTCGTGCAGCCTCGGTCCTTCTCTCTGTGTTAGGTCTGGTCCCGCCCTCATTGTGGAAAGAGGAAATGGGGGCGGGACCAGAGCTAACAGAGAGAGAAGGTCTGAGCCTACACGCCTGTTGGTGGCGACCTGGGAGGGGCATGACGTTGCGGCGAGGGTGGCAGGGGTGGGGCCTCGTGCGGTTGGTCAGTGCTGCAGCTGACGTTCCCGGAAGTACATGACATAACGTTCAGTAGCCCAGCAGAGAGAGCGCACGAATGCCTCAGCCTTGAGCCACGCAGTCAGCTTCAGAACGTTGGAGGTGGGTTTTATTATATAGGATATGAGAAGTTTTCAAATATATTAAAAAGCTGTCCAATTAGAAAAAAGAAAAAGGAAAGAAAACCTTTTGTCTTCCAACTTTTAAGGCACCGCCTATCCAACTGAAACAGCTTTAGACTTGTTACAGATGGACCACGCATATTGTGAGAGTGCAGGTGAAAGGGGATCCGGGAAGGCACGAAGAAAGGGGGTACAGGGAGCCGGGGAATCCCAACGGGGCAGATTTCATGTGCACAACACCCACATTCAGAAAGCTGGGCTACCGGAGGCAGAGAGGTTGGCTGGGTTAAGGAAGAAGGGGAGGAACTACCAGTCCCAGAATCCTTCTCTTCCCCACCCGGCTGTGCAAGAGTTAGGGGAGGAGATAGGAGATTGGGAAATGGTCTCTGAGGAAGGTGATGAGGGCCAGCTGGAGAGATTGGGGGCGGGGGAAGTTGAAGAGGAGGATAAAATGGAGATTACTGAAGGACTAGGGGAGGAACAGATGGAGATTGGAGCCCTGGCTCAAACCCAAAAAGCTGCTGTAAGAGGGTGGCTAGCTGTACCTTGGAGAGAGGCTGAGGCACTGGGGGAAATCTCTACTAAAGAGGAAACAGGTGCAGCCTGTGGGAGAGAAAGAGAGCTGGGCACAATTGAAATCCCAGCCTGAACCAGGTGGGAATAAAGCTGTGTAACCGTGCTGTAAGAAGGTGCAAGAAAGACTGTGTAAACTGTTTCATACTAAAAAGGTCTGGGCTGCAACCTACCAAGCTATTTGGTTTTTCCCTCTGATAATGTACTGTTCCCTAAGTGAAGTAATCTGAGCTAAAGTGAAGTGAAGTTATATGGACTATTTTTGAACCTGAGTTTGAAGTTATATGGACTGTGTTGGAACCTGAATTTGACTGTGTTGAACCTGAATTGTGCTCTGGGCTGCTAGCCTAAACAACCTGGAGTGAAGGGTGTTTTGTTGATTTGAAGCAAGAAAATAAAAGCTCTTACTTATAAACATTGGGCTTTGAATGTGCCTCTGTGAAAGGACTGGAGGGAGGAGGAAGTCCTAGGAGTTCACAGGGCCTGGAGATTGCTGTGGAGTGAAGGCAATAGTTGTGTGGAGGAAGAGGCAGCTAAGCAGGGTCGAGCCTGGCTGGGTCCTGGATGGGCGACCCAGCTACAATATGCAGTCCCATATTTCTAATAATCTTTTGCTATTGTTTTCAATAGTGTTTGCTATTGTTTTGGGTGTTTTAAAACCATGGCAAACTTCTCCTACTGCTGGCAAGCTCCACCTACTGGCTTCAGCTCATACAATGGACTAGATAGGCTCACTTTATCTCCTGTTTTATCCAGCCTCCTTGGTTATTTCCCTCCTCAGAAAACTCCTCCCCCTTCACAGTCTTAGTTGTAATACCCTGTTTCCCCGAAAATAAGACATCCCCTGAAAATAAGACCTAGTAGAGGTTTTGCTGAATTGCTAAATATAAGACTTCCCCCGAAAGTAAGACCTAGCAGAGTTTTTGTTTGGCCCCGATGGGACATGGACACAGAAACCTTAATTTTTTTTCGCTGCAACCCAAAGACGAAATAATCCTACCTAATAAAAAGCACATCCAACATTCTGAAGCCGCCAGCGTTGCAGTGAAGCCTGAAGCCCTGAAGCGTTCATTGGCTTCGTAATAGCTCCGCCCTCCACTCGCTAGCCCCGCCCTCGGAGCACAGCTGATCACAACAAAGTTGCTCGCGCTGTTCCGCCCTCCTGCCCCTCGCTGTCAAAGCCCCGCCCTCGGAGCCCTGCCGTCCTCTGAGCCCTCCACTCGCTAGCCCTGCCCTCGGGCTCGCGCTGTTCCGCCCTCCCGCCCCTCACGCCATGTCACTCAGTTCCTCGCGCTGCTCAAAAAAAAAAAGCGTCATGGGGGCAAGGGGTCAGTAAAGTGGGGGGGTGTTGAAATCGAAGGGATGGGGAATCTGCAACTCCTTGGGAGGGGCGTGGGCGGAGCTTCGAAACAAGCAGGACTGGTTGGAGGTGGTGTTGAATGGTAATGGTAGTAACAAGAAATTCTTGATAGGATTCACAGTTTCTCTGGTTATGCTGGTTTGTGATGACAACTACTGTACAGTATATAATGTTCATTTTTTTTGTTCAACAATAAATGTGAATTCTTCTTCATGAAAAAATAAGACATCCCCTGAAAATAAGACCTAGCGCATCTTTAGGAGCAAAAATTAATATAAGACACTGTCTTATTTTCAGGGAAACAGAAGACAAATTGGATTGGTACATTTACTGATAGCAAGGAGATTAGACAGGGACAGTATGATGTCAAAAAGCTGAAGCCAAGGATGTTGGTATTCTCTTTCCTCTTCCACTCAACTGTCATCCCTGTACACTCAAAACACAGCAAACAAACCTATGAGCTACTACATCCACATTGTCGTTCTTTATTGTTGCCAGCATTTTTATTTGATCTCACTTATATTTTCAAACATGCCGGCTTGTGTAGCATATGGGATATACATAAAGCAAGTATCAGTTAGAGTAGTAATTAGTTCTAAATCATAATCATTATGTCAGTTGGAGTGGCTAGTTATGGAGACTCTATGTACTTGTGCAGAGAGATGTTTTCACCTAGTAAAGGGCCACCAAAAGACATGTTATGAGAATCAGATGCTGAACAATCAGAGCTTCTATTTATGTTTAAATCTTTTTATTAATTGGTGTTCTCAGAAAAGATACATTCATGCACTGCAACCATAGCACATCACAATGTAATACAACATGTTAACTTCTGGTAACTATTACTCTCAACTTGATGTCTGGGTATTTCTTTTAAACAACCTATACTACCTCCTCCCTTCCCCCTTCCCATCCCCTCCCCTTTTACCCCTCCCTCCTCTACTCCTCGATTTAGTGGCTTTCAAAACATAGCAGGGCCCTTCCAGTGTCACATATGTTTAGCAATTAAGTAATCTGCTCCTGGCTGCTGGTTGAAGAGTGTCCCAAAAATTACTCCAGGTGCTTGTCAGTTGTCTACCCGCTTCAGTTTCAAAGTCTTGTACTCCACGTCTTTCTAATTTCAACATCTCTATCATTTGTACCCTCCATTGGGCCAAAGTTGGGCTGGCACTCTCTCTCCAGTTTGTCAGTAGTACTCTTTTCCCCTGCAGCATCGCTCGTTGCAAAAACCCCTTCAAGCCCGGCACTCGGAGACCTACATTTTTAAAGTCTTCAAATAAAAGCAAGGGTTGTAATGGCACTGTACAGTTCCAATACTTCTCAATGGCTCCCACCACCACTCTCCAGAAGCTTTGCACCTGCGGGCACAACCAAAACATATGGCTCAGAGTAGCTGGATCTTGACCACATTTCAAGCATGCCCCAGAGGCTCCAAACTTTGCCTTATATGCTCGATTAGGCGCCACATAGAGTCTCAATGCAAACTTGTATTGCAGCTCCCAGTCACGAGGGAACGTGACACTATTCCTTGTGCTAGTCAGAAACCCTGTGAACAGAGTCTCCGTAACTTCCTCTCTGAGGTCTGTCGTCCACTTTTGTGCATAACCTCTGTAATCTATGTCCTCCGTCGAGTCTAGGAGGTTTCTGTGAAAGAATCTCAGCGGCACCACACTCAGGGCCCCCAAAGTCAGCGCCGAACTTATAATCTCCTGCACATCTTCACATAAGTTCATCCAGCCCAATGAGTGTACATAATGTCTCACTTGGTAATATGCAAGGGGGTCTGCCCTCTGTAGCCCAAACTCTCGCTGCAGCTCAGACAGT
This sequence comes from Microcaecilia unicolor, assembly GCF_901765095.1. Taxonomy (NCBI): domain Eukaryota; kingdom Metazoa; phylum Chordata; class Amphibia; order Gymnophiona; family Siphonopidae; genus Microcaecilia; species Microcaecilia unicolor. Next base: position 241,846,028 of record NC_044034.1, on the reverse strand, counting down.
TTCTTAAGTTGTCCTTCCTCATCCAGTATCTGATATAGATATTGAATCCCTCGCGAATGCCATTCAGCAAATGTTCTGGAAGAGGTCCCCACCGGAAAGTCCGGATTGTGTTTTAATGGCAGAAAGGGCGTTGCTGCAGGAGAGAATCTGTGCCGCCGGCACAGCCATCTCCATGCTTCTCTTGCTGAGCTGACAAATGGGTTTTTCCTGATTTCCAGCTGCGGCCTCCTCCCCGTGGTGTGTAACAGCCATCCCAGGTGCTCCTTGGGAGACAACAAGGTCTCTATGGCAGTTGGTGTGAAGTTCTGCGTACCAGCCAGCCAGTCTCTAATGTGCCTTAATATACAGGACACCCCCAAATACCTTACATTCAGCAACCCCATTCCCCCATGGGCCCTAGGCTTCTGCAATACCGTTATTGGCAGTCTGGGGCGCCGGCCTCTCCACAGGAATTCCTGAATCAGTTGAGACAGCCTCCGCTCCTCCCTCCTCCGCAAATATAGTGGCAACATTTGAAATAAATAAAGCCACTTGAGCGCTATCAACATATTAAACAGCGCTATGCGGCCCATTAACGAAATGGGGTAGACGCCCCAGAGTTGCAGAAGCCTTCGAGTCTCCATCATCATTGGAAATACATTCAGTTTGTACAAAGTTGACAGGTCCCCTGACACCCGGACTCCTAGGTATTTAATATTACCTTCTGCCCACCCCAGTGGGAATTCCCCGTTCCAGCTATCCCTTGTTCCCTCTCCCAATGGCAGCCCCTGCGATTTTGTGAGGTTAAGCTTAAAGCCTGAGAGGTTCCCGTATCTTTGCAGCACCTCTAATAAACAGTACAGGGATGAGTGGCCCACATCCAGCAGCAATAATAGATCGTCTGCGTATGCAAAAATTTTTGTTGCTACCCCTTGGATTCTTATTCCCCGTATCCCCTCCTCTGCCCGCACCTTGCACAACAGCGGTTCCAATGAGAGCACAAATAGCAGAGGGGACAGGGGGCAGCCCTGCCGTGTCCCACAGTCTATGTCTAGTTCCCGGGTTCTGACCCCATTAATTATAAGCATTGCCTTTGGTGATGAATATAGCATTCGTTTGGCCTGCAGAAACCAGCCCGTTATCCCCACCCACTGCAAAGTTTCAAACATGAAGGGCCAGAGCACCCTGTCAAAAGCGCGCTCTGTGTCTAGACTGACTATAAGACCACCCTCTCCCTCCACTGCTGCGTGGATCGCAGTCGCTAACAGCTTACGTACGTTAAGCACTGACTGTCGACCTCTGACAAAGCCCACCTGGCTATCATGGACAAGCCGGGGCAGCAGGGGAGCCAATCTATCTGCCAGTATTCGTGACAAGATTTTTAGGTCTACGTTAATCAGTGATATCGGCCTATACGATCCAGGACTCAACAGGTCTCTCCCTCCCTTCGGTATTAGGCTGAAAAATGCTGTGTTCGCCTGTGGGGGTAAAGTCTCGTGTTCTATCACCTCCATATAATATTCCCACAGCGGCCCTACAAGCTGGTTCCCCAATAATTTATAAAATTCACCCGAATAACCATCTGGTCCGGGTGCCGAGTAGAGTTTTAATGCCTTGATAGCTTTCTGGATTTCCTTAGCAGTTATCCGCTCGTTTAACCCTGCTGCCTCCTCCGCAGTAATTTGTGGCATCTCCGAGTTTCTCAGATAGGTTCTTATTGCCTCTAAGTTCCCTTCCCCCCCTTGATACAGTGCTGCAAAATGGCTCCAAAGTGCCTCAGCTATTTCTTCTGCCCTTGTCTTCACCTGCCCCGCACTGTCTTTAATTGCCGCAATGAAGTGAGACCCACGGGCTCCCTTCACCATCCTTGCTAAGCGCCCCCCTACTATATCTCCATACTTGTGCATCTTGTATTTCCTATATATTAGTGAGCGGGTCATTCGCTCGTGTAATAACTCATTCAGCGCTACTCGTGCCACCATCAGCGCTTCATAATTCCCTGTAGTAGGTGACTTTATATGTCGCCACTTTGCCTCTCTGAATTGGTACTCTCTGTCTATAATACCTTTTGCAATGCGGCGGTTGCGCTGACTTACATATGCAATTATGTGCCCCCGCAAGACTGCTTTTGCAGCTGCCCAAAAGAGCACTGGGTCATCTGCATGCTGAGCGTTGAAAGTGCAGTAGTCTTCCCACTTTGTAAGCAAGTACTTCTTAAAGTCTGCCGAGTGGTAAAGGTAAGCTGGGAACCTCCAATTCCCCTGTGCTCTGTAGTATGGCTGCGCTTCAAAATCCACCCATACCATTGCATGGTCTGAGAGGCCCTCCGGCCCTATTTTTGCCCCCTGCACTTGGCTAAAGAGTTCCTGCGAGAGGAGGATATAGTCTAATCTAGAGTGGGTCCTATGGGCCCTAGAGATGTGTGTGTAGTCCTTCTCCTCCAGATTCAGCAGCTGCCACGCATCTACCAGCCCCGCTAACCTGCAGAAGGACTCCAGCAATGATGGACCAGATGGGGTCCCTTTGTGTTTAGGCCCAGAGCGATCCATTTCCCAGTCAAAAACCTGATTCATGTTCCCTGCCACTATTGTGGGCAATTCTGGATACTGTTGGCACTTAGCCAATAGCTAGAGTAAAAAGCCTTATTTGATCCTGTAGGTGCATAAACTGCTATCAAGAGCCGATCCCTGCCTTGTAGTTTGAGTTTGACCCCCCACATATTTCCCTTCTGTATCTTTAAATAACGGTGTAACTTGGCAAGCTAGGGCCTTGTGAATTAAGATAGCCACCCCTCCCTTTCTACCATTTGCTGGGGAGCAGTGCACTTCTCCCACCCATTGCCTTCTCAGCTTTTCACTTTCCTCTTGTGAGAGTCTGGTCTCCTGAATACAAGCTATTTGGGCCCCATGACGTTTCAGAGCATCTAGGATCTTAGTTCTCTTTACTGGGGACGTGACCCCGCAGACATTCCAGGAGACCACCCTAACCTCTCCTCCCTGCTTCTTAGCCAGGAGCAAGACTTTGTTCCCCTGTCGGTTCTCTCATTATGCTGCTCCAGGGGCGCCCAGCCTCCCCCCCAGAGCTTTGCTGTTCCCAACTATCAAACTCCCTTAGTTTACTTCCTGCGTACTGACCCTGACTATCCTGCCACAAATTCACTGCGTGCGATATGCCACGTAGTTCCAAAATTCTGCCCCATAATCCCTCCCGTCTACCCCCCCCCCTTCCCCCCCTCCCCCCTTCCCTCCTTGTCCCCTCCCGTGCAACTGTAGTTCTGGGTCCATATTCCTACAGACCTAGAGTCACTTCAATGCTAGTAGCCCCCCCCACCTCTGTAGCTTTTCCAAAGTACCCAGGTTTCCACCCCTTACTATTATGGGGTGTTTCCAACCATCATTACACTGAAAAATAACAATTTCACAGTTTCCTTATCATACCTATACACAGGAACTTCACTTAACGTTGTTATTGGCATGGACATTGTTCATATTATTCTCTATCTCATTTATAAACGCTGAGGCCCCTGCCACTTCCTCGAAAGACCTCCATCGTCCCTCGTGCTTAATCTTGAGGATGGCTGGGTAAATCAGCATGAATTGTATGTGGGCCTCATGTAGTCTTTTGCACAGCGGGGTAAAGTTTCTCCTCCTTCCCTGTAGCTGTGCCGAGTAATCCTGAAATATTCTAACTGTGTGTCCTTCATATTGAGTAGAATCCCTCTTCATCCGGTATCCCTGCAAGATTTCCACTTTGTGCAGATAATTATGTACTTTCAGGATAATTGCTCTCGGAGCCTGCCTCCCTTCTTGCTTTCTGCCCACGCGGTGGATCCGCTCTAGGCATAGCGGTCCCGCGTGGTCCGAGAGCGCGAACTCTTCTTTTAGCCATTTTTCTATTTTGGTGCACAATACGCCATCCCCCACTGATTCGGGGACACCGATGATCCGGAGATTTGCTCTCCGTGACCGATTCTCGAGGTCATCTAAGGCCGACGCCATGTTTTCAATCTTCCCCAGCGCTCGCTCCAGTTTCTGAGCTGCCGGTGCCTCTGCATCCTCCAGCGCCGAGACCCTTCGCTCCAGCTCCGTTGCTCTTTGCACTGTTTCGCCCAGCATGGTTTCCATGTTTGCTAGCCGCCCTTCCAGCCGCTCCCATCTCGGCTCCATTGCCTTCTCCACCGCCGCGGTGAGTTGTGATAGCTGTTCCAACGAGAACACAGGGGTTTCCGGCGCTTGTTTTATTTCCGCCGCGCTTTCCGCGCCTCGGGCCTTCTCCTTTTCCTTTTTCTGCCCTCTACTCGCCATTGCTTTCCCCGATGTTTCTACAAATTTGTCCATCTGCTGTGCGCTATTTCGTTGAATGCTCTCTTGATTCCCGTCCTGTATTTATTTAGTTTGAGGTTTCGATGGTAGGTTAAGAGGTGTTGGGGCCTAAGAGAGCCTGAGAGCACGTCTCACTCCCTCTACAGCATCACGTGACTCCCAGAGCTTCTATTTATAAGTATAAAGTTTTTAACAACATTAATTAAGTTGAAAAATGGGAGCATTTAACATTTTTTTCTTCATGTACATCAAAACAAAAAGATGGTATGTGGGTACTTGAGCCTTTTATTTTGTGGAGTGCAGTGGTATATCATAAAAATGTGCTTGATTTTTGTATTACTACTATTTAAAAGAGCGGCATTGAATAATGAGGGAAGAGCTACCTTCACAAAGAAGTCCAGAGTCAATCTAAAAATGTGCTAGTTCTGTTGTATAAATTTATTCTTCTTAAAGTCTGTTTGGATATAAATGCAAGCAGCACACTATTAGCCACCATACAAAATTAATTATTTTCACAGAAAATAAATCTGCTGGCTGCCTGCTATGTAAATATTCCATCGCTGTTTCATTTTTGCTACCAAGTATTACATATTTTAGGCATTTGCTTTAAAATTTGTTTTAATTCATTTATCCAGACCTTACTTGCACATGGTATTGATTTTTAAACCCAAAAACAAATCCTAAGGGTAGTTGAACAATTAAGTATAAACTGTGTTGTTTCTGATTTGTTTTGGACTGCTTTGGTTCCTACTGATCTGTACATCTGCTGTCTAGAATTTCAGAAGATGGAAATGAGGAAATAAAAGTTAAGTTTGGATTCACTCTGTAGAAGTTGTTGTTTATTTTTACAATGTGTGCATGTGATAATGTTTGAATAACTGTATACTTATGGCTGTGATTTCTGAACATCTGGCATCATTACAGGACAGACCTTTTGGGTATATATGCTAATCTCAACTTTGTTGGACGTGCGCTGGACCATTTCTCCACTGCGTCTGGAAAAAGGGGGAGTTGGGGGAGCTGGGATATTGACATGCGGCAAAATGAAAACCAGTGCCTCTATTTGTGGTCTGATCCCTTAATGCCACCTATTGACTTAGCAGTAAGGGCTCATTCGTTACCTGAGTGGTAACCGTCCAGCATGCGCTAACTGCTGATTACCACTGGGAACGGGGCATGGTAGAAAATAGAAAATTATTGTCTACCGCGTGTTTTGAGCGCGCACCAAATTCAGAATTTCTGCCCGGGGCATGCGGTAGCCAGGTGGTAATGACTATTTGGCACATGTTGGACATGCGTAGGCCCTTACAGGCCTTTGTAAAAGGGCCCCCAAGTTTGGTCCAGTGAAGACCAACTCAAAATAACCTGTTCCTTAGCTGGGTTCTAGTATTACCATACTGAAAATGTGACCATGCCATGCCTTTGTGGTTATGTTCCACTACTAAGTTAAATGATTAACTGGCTTTATTGAAAGGATTATATAACCTTTGGATGCATGACGAGGAGCACAAACATACACTTATTTATTCAATATCACAATTCCTCATATACAGCCACAAAACAACCTTTTAGAGTGAATAGTGTTCACAATGAGCTCCTTTTATTATCGACCAGATAGAAGAGATAAGTGCTTTCAGTTTTGGCATAGTATATCATCACAAGAATAAAATATAAGAAAACCAATGGACTGCATTAGGGGCTTATAGTCCATTTAGTTATGTTTAAACAAATGAAAGATCTGCATGAAACAAAATATTTATTTTTATTATTTTGACTTGTAAAACCACTTGTCCCTGAAACATGCTCAAAACAGAATAATGCATTTCTGTATCTAAATATCCAAGAAGTGGGGATCGTTCTAGTAAGTATTCAGTTTTGAGTGGGGTTCCTCAGGGTTCTTCTTTATTACCTGTTTTGTTCAATCTGGTTTTTGCTCCATTAATTAGGAAGCTTCAGGCCTCGTCTGTTGAGATCTACATCTATGCAGATGATATTCTGTTAGTGAGCTATTGTGATCCACGTTCACCTGACTTATTGCTAATGTCTGGGTATAGTGGCAGGCTGGTTGGCTGCTAATGGTTTCAGAATGAATGTGGATCAATCAAGAGCCTGTTGGTTAGCTGGTCACCTGGTTAGTTTGTTGGTTATTCCATAATTTTTGGAAGGTAGGATTAAGTCTTGTGGTCCTTTTTGTTACCTAGGGGTTGTTTTGGACTCCAAATTGAGATTTGAACAACAGGTGTAACGAGTACTTCAGTCAGGCTTCTATGTTTTACGGAAACTCCGGTTAGCCTGTCTGTATTTGGTAATGCTACACTTCATGTTTTCCTGTATGCATTGGTTATTTCGAAGTTGGACTGTGGCAATGTGGTCTACTTGGGGATTGTCCGTTACTTGCTAAAGAGATTGAGAATGTTGCAAAATACTGGCATTCAGCTGTTGGGAGGGGTAGGCTGGAGGGTGCATGTTACACCTCTTTATGTATGTTACCATTGGCTTCCTGTGGAGTTCAGGCCACTGAATAAGATTTTATTGACTCATAAGGCGTTGTATGGAGGTAAACCAGCTTATCTGAGTTCTTTGTTATGGTTTTATTGTCCTTCTCAGGCCTTGAGGTCAGCCAGTTCTGCCTTGTTGGTCCTTCCTCCTACACAACAGGTCAGTCTTGCCATTACGCAAGGCAGTGCCTTTTTTTAACAGGCTCTGTATTTATGGAATCATCTTCACCAAGCTTTGCAAGAGAAAGTTTTATTAAATCAGTTTAAATCAAAACTTTAAACATTTTGGGGTTTTTTTCTCCAGGCATTTATAAGTACCTAGTATTGCCACACTGGGACAGAGCAAAGGTCCATCAACCCCGGCATCCTGTTTCCAACAGTGGCCAATCCAGGTGACAAATACCTGACAAGATCCCGAAAAAGTTCAATACGTTTTATGCTGCTTATCCCAGAAATAGCAGTGGATTTTCCCCAAGTCAATTTAATAATGGTCTATGGACTCTTCTTTTAGGAAGCTGTCCAGACCTTTTTTTTAAACCCTGCTAAGCTAACCGCCTTTACCACATTCTCTGGCAACAAATTCCAGAGTTTAGTTACATGTTGAGTGAAGAAATATTTTCTCCAATTCGTATTAAATTTACTACTTTGTAGCTTCATCGCATGCGCCCTAGTCCTAGTATTTTGGGGAAGAGTAAACAAATGATTCACGTCTACCGGTTCCACTCCACTCATTATTTTATAGACCTCTATCATATCTCCCCTCAACCGTCTCTTCTCCAAGCTGAAGAGCCCTATTTTCTTTAGCCTTTCTTCATAGGGAAGTCGTCCCATCCCCTTTATCATTTTCATCACCCTTTTCTGTACTTTTTCTAATTCCACCATATCTTTTTTGAGATGCGGCGACCAGAATTGAACACAATATTCGAGGTGCAGTTACACCATGGACTGATACAAAGGCATTATAATTTCCTCACTTTTGTTTTCCGTTCCTTTCCTAATAATACCTAACATTCTGTTTGGTTTCTTAGCCACCACAGCACACTGAGCAGAGGGTTTCAACATATCATCAACAACGACGCCAAGATCCCTTTCTTGGTCGGTGACTCCTAACGTGGAACCTTGCATTACGTAGCTATAGTTCGGGTTCCTCTTTCCCACATGCATCACTTTGCACTTGCTCACATTAAATGCAATTTTCCATTTAGACGCCTACTTTAGGAGCATAAATTTTAGGTGTGTAAATTTAGGAGCATAAACTTTATAGAATAAGACCTTTATCACCTCCCATTCAGCTAGATTCTAATCTAGTTAATTTAGGATCCATACAAAGGGTGCTCATTTTATTTATAAGTTGCCAGCCGTATCAAAAGTCTTGCTGACATCCAAGTACACCAGAACTAGAACTATCCCCTGATCATAATCTCTTACACCCAGTCAAAACTATCAGTTTAATCTGACAAGACCTATCTGTGGTGAAACCATTCTACTTCAAATCCTTTGAATCATTCATTGGATTCCAGAAACTGAGGTATCCTCTATTTTAGCGGTGATTTCATTAATATACCACCAGTGAGCTCTGACTAACCAGCCTGTGGTTCCAGGCCTCTTCCTTTAGTGAAGAGGAAGCACACACACACGCCTTTTCTCCTGTCCTCCAGGTCAGACTGATGAGCTGCCATAAGTTCCCAATAGTCAGAGAGCTGGAAAAACCTCTGCGGGGTGTCTCAAGGATCCCCTTTATCTCTGATTCATTTTAATGTATTTTTATATTTATTTATTTTGATTTTGCTCACACCTTTTTCAGTAGTAGCTCAAGGTGAGTTACATTCAGGTACACTGGATATTTCTCTGTCCCAGGAGGGCTCACAATCTGTATTTGTACCTGAGGCAATGGAGGGTTAAGTGACTTGCCCAAGATCACAAGGAGCAGCAGTGGGATTTGAACCAGCCACCTCTGGATTGCAAGACCGGTGCTCTAACCACTAGGCCACTCCTCCACATTGGGGTTGGAATTTGAGAAATACGGGTATACATCTTATATTTATTAGATGATATTTCAATTCTAATTCATAAGTTTTGCCACACTGGGACAGACCAAAAGTCCATCAAGCCCAGCATCCTGGTTCCAACAGTGGCCAATCCAGGTCACAAATACCTGGCAAGATCTCAAAAAAGCTCAATACATTTTATGCTGCTTATCCCAGAAATAAACAGTGGATTTTCCCCAAGTCAATTTAATAATGGCCTATGGACTTTTTGTTTAGGAAGCTGTCCAGGCCCTTTTTAAACTCCGCTAATCAGAGATGTTGAATATTCAAGCAGGATTGAAATTGATAGAAATCTGGATGTTAAAACACAGACTGAAACTGAACTCAGAAAAAAACAAAATGTATATGTTTTGGTAATTCATTGAATTCAGTACCTTCAATAATAACTATGGACCACAAAAATTATGAATTGTTGTCATCCTGCTTTAAAATTGTAGGGATCTATTTAAATAATATGTTAACACTAGAAATACAAATACACTGTTTAATTAGGAAAACATTCTTACTCTTTAGGTAATTAAGACAAATACTTAAATATTTTCAGGAAGATCGGTTTAAAATAATTGTGCATTCAACCATTTTGAGCCAACTGGGTTATTGTAACATCATATATTTGGGATGTTCAAAACAACTTTAAAAAGGCTCCAAACAATTCAAAACACAGCACTCCCTCTGATTTTTTTCGTTGAAGAAATTTGATAACTTGTCTCAATACTATGGAGTCCTTTTACAAAGCGGTGGTAAGCTCAACATGGGCTTACCGCTCACTAAAAAGGAAGTACCACCAGGCTACCGCAGCAGCCCAGTTGTAGTTCTCACCCCCAGCGCATGTCATAGCCAGCTGCCTCGTTACTGCCAGGTTAGCGAGGGAGCCCTTACCATCACCTTAACAGGCAGCAGTAAGTGCTTCCCCCGACATGGCCGCTCAGCAAGTGCTTCAGTTGCCACACGGCCATTTCCTGAATAAAACAAAGACCTGCCTTTTACCTGCTGCGGTAAAAGGAGGCCTCAGTGCATGTCAAAAACATGCACTGACGCCAGCGCAGGCCCCCTTTTGCCACAGCTTTGTAAATGGGGCCCTATATTAAGCTGCATTGGTTGCCGATTGGTGCCAGAATTTTGTTTAAATTGTCGTGTTTTCTTTACAAGACCTTATATGGCTTGGTTCCATCTTATTTTCATGGACATTTTAAGTTAGCAATAAATAATAGGGATACTAGGAAGGGGTATGATAATATTTTTTTCTTTTCCTTCCCCAAGAGTAATAAAAAGGCTGAATTTTTTTTGAATATTTGCAATCTTTCCAGGCAGCTAGGTTTGGGAAAGAAATTTCAACTATAATTAGATCATCTGGCACCTACATAGAATTTCATCACAATATTAAAACATTTCTAGTCAGGAAATATGTATTAAATTCAGTATAGTTGAATTAGATGGCTAAAGATTAGGATATATTTTTTATTTTGTAATCCGTTTTTATTATTTAGGGCCCTGTTTACTAAGGTACGCTAGCGTTTTTAGTGTGTGTGCTAAAAATTAGTATGCACTAAATGCTAGAGGCACCCATATATACCTATGGGTGTTTCTAGTGTTTAGCGCATGCTAAAAACGCTAGCACGCCTCTAGCGCAGCTTAGTAAACAGGGCACTAAGTGAATAGTATGGTAAGAAAGGTTTTTAAAATTTTTTATCATTGTAATTACTGGGGATTGATCAGACTCTTAGGAACCTGTTTACTAAGGTGCGTTAGTGTTTTTAGCGTGCCTACACTTAGCACATGCACTAACCATGTAGGCATCTATAGGGATATTGTAGGCATGTACATGGTTAACGCACATTAAAAACGTTAATGCGCTTATAACACTGTTTAGTAAACAGGGCCCTTACTTTGTAAACCGCTCTGAATTGAAAGGCTAGTTCGGGTTATAAGTTTTGTTATTGTTACTATTATTATTATATACCCCTCAGTGCATCCCATCTGGCCCAGTCGATTTGTCTACTTTTAGTTTAAGTAGCTCCTTATAAACACAGTCTTCTGAAAATCATTTCGGGTCAACCTCACTTCAATTCCTATTTGTTTTCCTATTCTTGGTCCTTCATCAGTGAATACTAAATGAAAATATTTTTTTGAAGCAATTCCACATTTCCCTTATCAGTCTCTACATATTCCTCCCCTTCACATCTAAGTCTCAATAACACTTTTACTCATCATATTCAAAAAATATATATATATCCTGGCCTCCTACCAATATTAGTTAATTTTTTTTCTTCTATTTCCATCATTGTTTTCCTGACTACTTTCCCAGCTTTTTTTAGGGGTCCTTTTACTAAGTTGCGCTGAAAAATGGCCCGCACTGGTGTAGATGTGTGTATTGGATGCGCGCAGGTCCATTTTTCAGCACACCTGCAAACAGCCCCTTTTTTGGGCCAAAAAAGGATGTGTGGCAAATTGACTTAGCGGTAAGATCTCACGCATTAACCAGACAATAATGGTCTACATATGTAGAATGATGATTACTGCCCGGTTCCGCCGCACGCTGGAAAATAAAAATTATTTTCTTGTGTGTGTAAAAAAATGAAATTACTGCCCTGGCCACATGGTAGCCGGGCGGTAACACCAAATTGACATGTGTTGGGCACTCTTAGGCGCCTACGCAGCTTAGTAAAATGGCCCCTTAGTTTTTCCAGATACAATTGCCTGTCATCATCTTTCTGCAGTGTTTTGTAATTTATGAATGCTATCTTTTTTCCTTACTTATTGAGTCACTTCTTTAGAAAACTGTAGCAACTTATTTTTCTTCTTTCATTTATTAACTTTTCTAGCAAAATTGATTTGTCAACCTTGCAGCATCATCTTTCATTTTTGCCCACTGCTCTTTTACTTTCCCTATATTTTCTTGTCTTGTTAATGATTCCTTGATGTAGTCCCTCATCTTAACAAAGTTAGTTTTCTTGAAGCCTAGGACCCTCATCATAGAGCACAGGCAATGATGTTTTATTCAAATATTGAATCACATCATTCGGTGATACCTAGATTCCAAATAATTACCCACTGTGACATCAGAAACACTATCCCCAGCAGATCAAGTATTAAACTCCAGCTGTGTGGATTTCATTACCTGTTGTTAGAACAGATTTCCTTGCAGAGAGTTCAGGATCTCTCAACTTTTAGTTGACAACTCAACCAGGATGTCCCAGTGCAATAGCACTTTCATTTCATTTGTCATATTTGTATTCCATCTCATCCAGATATGTTGTAGGTGAATTACAAAATAGTCACTTCCTCTTTCGTGGTAATTTTCTGAATGTCTTCAATTAAATCTTTTTCTATTTCTTCTTCTGAAAATAGCATCTTTCTGTCTCACTAGTTAGTCTTTTCTTGGTTGTGAAAAATTTAGGCACCCCGACAAAATCGCCTTTTAACAAAATAGCCCCGACAAAATAGACATAACCAAATAGCTGTTGACAAAATGGCCCTGACAAAATAGACTTCTAACCAAATAGCTCTTGGCAAAATGGCTCCTGACAAAATAGCCCATAGACCTTCACAAAAATAAGAAGTATAGTAAAAACTCTACCTCCCTCCCTCTGGGGTCCAGTATCTCATCTCCCCTTTATCGTCCCTCCCTCATCTGAGCTCTCTCTTCCTTCAACTCCCTCTCCAGTGTAGCATCTTTCTCTCCCCACCCCCATGTTCTGTCATCTGGCATCTCTCTCCCTTCCCCCCCTTACCATGGTCTGGAAATGCATCTCTTATCCTTCCTCTACAACAACACAGTTGCAGCAGCAGGAACAGGAGCAGAACAAGTAAAATACTCGGGGTGGGCCCTTTTGTCGGGGGGAAGGGGCAAATTGTAGGAATGCCCTTTTTTTCAGGGGCTGATTTGCCGAGGGCTATTTTTTGCGGGCTTTTTTTTGTCTAAATTTATTTATTAATGTTGGGGCTATTTTGTATTTGGACATTTTTGTCAAGGCTTTTTTGATCAAGTACCAAAAAATTTATGTTTATTAAGAAGCTTGCTATACTACCTTATTTGCAAAGCAAGTCAAAGTGGTTTACATTCCAAATTTTAAGAAATGGGAAAGGAACACCAAAATATTTATAGAAAGGAAAACATCCAACCAAGTAGATACATACAGTCTTAAACAGTCATACATCACTAATGCACAAATTCAGCCACCTAGACCCCTGCAGGCCCACAAAATGCCAAGCCAAAGTAATGTTTTCAGTAGCTTCCAAAAAGCTTTGTAAGATTGATCTGAGTGAAGAAACAAAGGTATGCTATTCCAAAGATAGAAAACTAAAAAAAAAAAAAAAAAAAAAGCACTATTCTGTGTAGCCTCCCACTTGGCTAGAGAAAGGCCAGGAAGGACCAATCTGTCATCATTTATGGAACATAAGGAGCAAGAGGGCACATAGGAAATCCTAAGTGAGAAAAGAAGCTGATGTGACAGAGTTTAGTGGAGGTATAAATGTGGGAAAGGGACAGATGGTAAGAAACTTTGGGGGTAAAGAAGTACCCAGGTATCTGTATGAATTAATTAGCTGGTGAGTATAGCACACACTATTTCATGTTAATGTGCTAAAATAAAACTCAACTGAAAAAAAACAAGGCAGCTTAAAGCTGAGTGAAAAATTTTCCAACTCATCCCTATTTTGTAAAACTGGGAGACGAACAGGAGGACTGCATGAAGGGTGAAAAATCAAAAGTAGAATTGTTGATAAGACCCATAATGTAGCGGAGTACATACTACACCATTTGTGGGAGAATGGGTTTATGTGAAACTAGCAGAAATGAAGCTAGACAGAAGTTATGGGACAGAGTAGGATACCTTCCATGATGCTAAGGAAGCTCAGAAAGGTTCTGACAGGCTTTCTCAAGGGTCTGTTTTATAAGGAGAAACGAGTAATCCTTCTGGATTGGAGAATGGCTGAAAGTAGTAATAGAAGGAATATTAGAGGTTAGAGGCCAGTTGGTCTGAGAAGAATGGAGCCTCTAATGAAAGCAAGACCTCCCTCCTCCAAGGCAGCAGAAGGGCTGCCAGACTGGAGGTGGGATTTCTCTACAACATCCCTGTAGGCCTCCTCTATGTACCTTTCTGTGTCCCTCAGCTCCTCCGAGTCTGCTAATCTAGCCTCAAGAGAACGGACTCGTTCTCTGAGAGCTGGAAGCTCTTTGCATTGAGCACACACATATATCATCTCACCATCTGCTAATACAAGAGACCATCATTTCCTTGTCATCAAGCAGATGAAGCCATTACGTATGGGTTGTGTCCATCAACCAGCAGGGGGAGATAGAAAGCACTCAACTTTTCACAGTGCCTCATGGCCAGCCAACTCCACTGCCTCTTCAGTATTCTCTATCTCCCCAAGCAGGGTGGCTGCAGCTTCTTCGAGCTCCATCAAAAATCTGCCTGGGGGTAGCTCCTGGCTTGCCAGTTGTTAGCCGGGGTGTTAGAGGCTATAGCAGCTTCACTTTGAAGGCACATAGGTTAGCCCTTTCCCTGCCTTACCCATGCCCCCGTGGATGTGGACATATTAGCTTGCTTTTCCCTGTCCTTTCCCACTCAGTGGATGCAGGCACATTGGTTTGCCTTTCCCTGCCTTTCCCACTCATCTGAGCCTCCGGAGTTCTTATTACCTCTGCCTTCCTCACAGCGTTAAAAAAAAAAAAATGGAACAGAGGTTTTCCTTTGATTCTTCTATGGGACCGGAGCTGTGATACTCGGTCCGGTGAAGTAAGAGTGTTTTCTGACTCCTCTGGGGTGGGCCCGCGATCGGGGCGTTTTTGGCGCAAAACCGCCATTTTGAATTTTCCCACCGTCTTCTGCGATGGCTGCAGAGAATGTAAAGCTCTGTTCCCGGTGTGGCAAGCGCAAATCAGCAGCGGGGCTCTGTATATCGTGCTGTACAGGTGTAAGAGCCGGCCCGAGCATGGCGAGCGATGATTCTTCCCTCTCAGAGCTGGCAGCGGACGCCATTTTGAATTCTCTGCATGGCGCGGCTTCCGTAGAGACGGAGAGCCCTGAGCCTGGGGGGGGGGGGGGGACCTTGAATTGAGGCTATTCAGGGAGCGGCTAGCCCCGGACAGGATCTGGGTGCCCAGGACGAGTTTTTCTTCATTGAGTTTATGTTATTATTGCATAAAGCATACATGCTGAAAAGAGCTCTCCCTCAAGGGTCGTCTGAGGCTCCTTCTATTGTCCCCCCCCCCCCCCCCCCCCCCCCCGGTGCATTCTGGCCTGGGACTGCCTGCTGAGGCTATTTTCCCTGATAATTGGCATAAAGAAAAGCGTAGAAGGGCTGATTCCCCTTCAGATTGTGGTGCACCTCCTTCCCCCCCCCCCCCCCCCCCCCCCCCCCCGTGGTCGGGCTGTGAGGATTCGGAGAGTTCTGGCAGGCCTTCGTGGTCTGAGGAGCCAGAGTCAGGAGCAGAATTACCACAGGATCTGGATGATCTCTCCGCGGTGAGGATTTTCCACCGTGATGAGCTGCCAGCGCTTATTTCAGATGCCCTACAGGTCCTTTCTATTGAAGAGCCTGACAGTGGCACGGCCTCCTCTGTGAATCCTAGGATGGCTAGTACCAAAAAGCCTGCTCGAGCCTTTCCTTTGCATGACTTCATCCAAGAGCTTATTTCCGCTCAGTGGGCTGACCCCAAGGGACCTTTGAAAGTTTCCAGGGCTATGGGGCAATTATACCCTCTGCGTGAGGAGCATTTGGTTCGCTTTGCAAAGCCTAAAGTAGATGCCCTAGTCACTGTGGTGACAAAGAGAACTACCCTCCCTGTGGAAGGAGGAGTTGCCCTGAAGGATATACAAGACCGTAGGCTGGAAGCAGCACTTAAACGGTCCTTTGAAATTGCAGGTCTTACTGTTCGGGCGTCTGCATGCAGTTGTTATGCTGCTAGAGCCTGCCTGGCATGGTCCAACAGGCAGTGGAACAGCCCGGAGATGGAGCGGAGCCCTTCTCGGATGTGGCTCCACGGCTGGAGTCGGCCTTGTCCTTTTTGACTGATGCCCTTTATGATATTGTCAGAGCTTCGGCTAAACAAATGGCAGTAGCAGTGGCGACTCGCCGTCTTATTTGGCTACGACATTGGGCAGCGGACATGGCCTCTAAGCAAAGGTTGGTGAAGTTGCCCTTTCAAGGCCTTCTCATATTTGGTGAGGAGTTGGAAAAAAAATTGTTAAAGGCCTGGGAGATCCTAAACTCCAGTGCTTGCCCGAAGATAGGCCGAGGCCTTCCTCCAAGGGCCAGGCGGTCCACTCCTCTTATAGACCTCGCTTCCGTGAAGCTAGAAGGTACCGCCCGGGGCGTTCTGCTGGGTTCACGTCTCGTGCCCGTTTTTCAGCAGATAAACTCCTTTCGCTCGGACAAGCGTTCCGCAGCCACCGGCTCTAGGCCTGGAGTTCAGGGGAGACCCTCTCAATGATGGTGCGCCGGCCCCCTCCTCGCTTCCTGTCATCGGAGGACGTCTTTGCCAAGTCGTGGGCCAATATTTCCTCAGATCAGTGGGTTCTGGACCTGATCAGAGATGGCTACAGAATAGAATTCAACGCCCCAGTAAGAGACGTGTTTGTGAAGTCCCGATGCGGTTCTGCCGCCAAACGGGCGGCGGTAGAGGAGACTTTGCAAGGTCTGATTCAGTCACGGGCCATGTCCCCGGTACCTCCCGCTGAACACGGCTACGGCTGATACTCCATCTACTTTGTGGTGCCGCGAAGGTGGGTCTTTTCGCCCTATTCTGGACTTAAAAGAATTAAACAAGTCCCTGAGAGTGCGGCATTTCCACATGGAAACTCTGCGCTCCGTCATTGCTGCGGTACAGCCAGTAGAGTTTCTCACGTCGCTAGACCTGAAAGAAGCTTACTTGCACATACCAATTTGGCCCCTGCACCAGAAATTTCTGAGGTTTGCGGTGTTGGGAAAACATTTCCAGTTCTGGGCCTTGCCTTTTGGCCTCGCCACAGCTCCCTGAACCTTTTTGAAGGTAATGGTGGTAGTAGCTGCTTTGCTCAGGCGAGAAGGTATCAGGGTTCACCTGTACCTAGACGACTGGCTCATCAGAGCAGACTCTGAAACAGAGAGCTATCAAGCTACAGCCAGAGTGGTCTCAGTACTTCAATCTCTAGGCTGGGTTGTCAATATGGCCAAAAGTCACCTGACCCCCTCGCAATCTCTAGAATATTTGTGGGCCAGGTTCGACACAGACTCGGGCTATGTATACCTACCCGAGCTGAGGCGGTGCAAGCTTCAGAATCAGGTCCGTCTGCTCCTGAGGATGCCCCGCCCGCGAGCTTGGGATATTGTCCAGCTGCTGGGATTGATGACAGCCACATTGGAAATGGTGCCCTGGGCGAGAGGGCACCTGAGACCTCTACAGTATTCCCTACTTCAAAGATGGTCTCCAGTTTCTCAGGATTATCAATGCAGACTTTCTTGGCTCCCTGTGGCCCGACTCAGCATGGAGTGGTGGCTCTCAGACAGCATGCTGCGGCGAGGAATGCCGCTGGCACTCCCCGATTGGTGTCTAGTAGTGACAGATGCCAGCCTGAAGGGCTGGGGCGCACATTGCAAGGGGAAGCATGCCCAGGGTCTATGGACACCCGAGGAGTCGGAGTGGTCCATCAACTGCCTGGAGTTGAAAGCGGTGTTTCAGGCGCTTCTGGCCTTTCAAGTGACCCTGGAAGGATTGGCTGTCAGAGTGATGTCGGACAACACGACAGCAGTGGCCTACAGTACATAAATCGACAAGGCGGCACTCAGTGCAGAGCACTGGCCGCACAGGCCGAATAGATTTGCAACTGGGCCGAGCTGCATCTTCAGTTTCTGTCGGCAGCTCACATTGCAGGTCAGAGCAACGTGCAAGCCGATTATCTAAGCAGGCATCAGATCGATCCAGCAGAATGGGAACTAGCAGACGAAGTATTCCTGCAGATATGTGCCAAATGGGGCAAGCCCGTGATGGATCTTATGGCGACAAGTTCAAATGCCAAAGTCCCGTGCTTCTTCAGCAGACGGAGAGATCCTCGCTCGGCAGGGTTGGATGCCTTGACTCAGCCCTGGCCTCCAGGCCTACTATATGTGTTCCCTCCGTGGCCCTTGATAGGGCGCGTGCTCCTGCGGATTCGGCTGCACCCAGGAGAAGTGGTCCTCATCGCCCCAGTTTGGCCCAGGAGGCCTTGGTATGCGGACCTCCGACAGATGCTAGTGGAGGCTCCCCTTCCTTTACCTCTGGTACCGAACCTGTTGTCACAGGGCCCGGTATCCATGGAGGATGCCTGCCGCTTTGGTCTTATGGCATGGCGATTGAGAGGGCGCAATTGAGGGACAAAGGCTATTCAAACACATTCATTTCCACTCTCCTGCAGGCCCGCAAGCGTTCCACTTCCGTGGCTTATGCCAAGATTTGGCGCCAGTTTGAGTCTTGGTGTGCTTGAAAAGCGATCACACCCATGCGGGCTCCTGTCTCGCCGATTCTGGACTTTTTGCAGGATGGTGTACAAATAGGCTTGGCCTATAATTCCCTGCGGGTGCAAGTGGCAGCGTTGGCCTCCCTTCGTGGTAAGGTTGAAGGCGTGTCTTTAGCTGCTCATCCAGATGTGGCACGATTTCTTAGTGGGGTGCTTCGGCTCCGGCCTTCCGTGCGAGCACCCTGTCCAGCTTGGAACCTGGGGCTAGTTTTGAAGGCCCTGCAGGCTTCTCCTTTTGAGCTGCTTTGGCGAGCATCGGAGAAAGATTTGACACTAAAGGCCGTTTTTCTTGTGGTCATTACTTCGGCGAGACGGGTGTCAGAGCTCCAGGCGCTGTCCTGTAGAGACCCATTTCTGCAATTCTCAGAGTCCAGGGTCACGGTTCGGACCGTGCCTTCCTTCATGCCTAAGGTGGTTTCAGCGTTTCACCTAAACCAGCCTATTTTCTTGCCCTCCTTTGATAAGGAGGAGTTTCCAGAATCTTTTGGGCAGTTGCACCTGTTGGATGTGCGCAGGACTCTGCTGCAGTATCTGCGAGTTACTATCTCTTTCAGGATCTATGATCATCTGTTTGTTTTGCTATCAGGTCCTCGCAGAGGGTCTCCAGCGTCTAAAGCCACTATTGCCCGCTGGCTCAAAGAAACTATCTTTTCAGCTTATCTGTTTGCCGGCCGGTCTCCGCCTGTAGCCTTTAAGGCGCATTCTACCAGAGCGATTTCTTTCTCTTGGGCTGAAACTGGAGCACTCTCTCGTCAAGAGATATGCAGTGCAGCAACATGGGCTTCTAAGCTCTCTTTTGCCCGACATTACAGGCTGGATGTGGCTGCTAGGAGGGATGCGCGTTTTTGAGCACAAGTGCTAGCGCGTGGTGTGACCTGTTCCCACCCTATATAGGGATTGCTTTGTTACATCCCATACATAATGGCTTTATCTGCTTGATGACAAGGAAGGGAAAATTAGGTTCTTACCTTGGTAATTTTCTTTCCTTTAGTCATAGCAGATGAAGCCATGAGCCCTCCCTGTATGATTGTATGCTGTGAATCTGTTTCAGGTTCTGTTCTTGTTTCCTGAAGTTCCTTCCTTGGGAGAAAGTTGGAAAACAGTCTTCAGGATTCACGTTCACTTATAGGAGGATGAGTCCATTCCTTCCAGTTTATGTTTTGGAGGATGAGTTTATTCCCTCCAGGAGGATGTGTTCATTCCCTCCTTTTGAGTTCATGCTCTTGTTAAGGGGCCATCGTTCGCTGTGAGGAAAGTTCATGTTATTCCCATTGCGGTTTGCCATACTGCTTTGGAAGCTTCAAATACTGAAGAGGCAGTGGAGCTGGCTGGCCATGAGGCACTGTGAAAAGTTGAGTGCTCTCTATCTCCCCCTGCTGGTTGATGGACACAACCCATACGTAATGGCTTCATCTGCTATGACTAAAGGAAAGAAAATTACCAAGGTAAGAACCTAATTTTTCCTTATACTAACTAAGCCTTCCAAATCCTCTGCAGTAATGGCCAGGTTGTCTAGTTCATAGGCTATACTGATTAATTCAAGGAAGGCCATTCATCTTCCCAGCAGTAACGCTAGAAAGCTGTTAGTTCTCCCAACTCAACAATTCAATGTATCATCCCCCTAAGCTGGAGCTAATGAGGCTCCCCAATCTAACAATACTTACTACAAGTGAAGACAGTGACTCACTAATCTACCACTCCCCCAATCTCAGCTGTGACCCCAAAAACCCTGCCCCATCCCAACTTTCAAAATAACTTGAAAAAAAAAATCCCAACTTCCAAAATAACTTGAAAAAAGAAACGTAAAAGAATATTTAACCCAGTATTAGAAACCTGGACACCATCAGGACAATAGCGACCTGGACAATTCACAGTTAGCAATCAATGCTTCAAAACCAAACCCCCAATAAACATAACAAACTTAACCAACTAATTACTCAGGGTTTTTTTTTACAAAGGCACGGTAGCGTTTTTAGTGCACACTAAATGCTAGAGATGCCCATAGGAATATATGAGCATCTCTATCATTTAGCACATGCTTATTTTTAAATGCTCGCTAAAATCACTAGTTCGCTTTTGTAAAAGGCCCACTCAATGAGTAACTAAATTCTGGAATTCGTTGCCAGAGAATGTGGTAAAAACAGGTAGCTTAGTAGGGTTTAAAAAAGGTTTGGATAATTTCCTAAAAGAAAAGTCCATAAGCCATTATTAAGATGGACATGGAAAAAACCATTTCTTATTTCTAGGATAAGCAGCATAAAATCTGTTTTTCAGTTCTGGGATCTTGCCAGGTACTTATGACTTGGATTGGCCACTTTTGGAAACAGGATACTGGGCATGATGGACCTTCGGTCTGTCCCAGTATGACAACACTTATGCTCTTATGTTCTAGAATTTACCCTTTTCTGCAACCACTGTACTGCTTTTATTTTTTCCACTCCATGACATACATTTGAGAATAATGTGAGACCAAATTAAATGCACTCCTGAAAACTGACCCAACGTCCACATCAAATCTTTTTTTCATCTGCCTGGAGAGGTCCAGTCTTTTTTAAAAAACATAAATCATTACCTCCCAGGTGAATTAACAATAAACGAGGAACAGCCAACCAGCTCTACAATAAAAAAAGGTAGCAGCTGATCCCAAACATCCCACTAATCCTCAACCAGTATATCCAAAATCCAGCTCAGGCAAGACCTAGGTGAGAACCGATATGAGACTTCTCTTCTCACTTCTGAGCCCAAAACACATAAAAATAGCCATAGATCTAAATGATAATCCTCCATCTTTTGAACTGGAAGAAAAACTACAAGAAGATAAAATTCAGGAAACCAAAAATTGAATGCATTCACTAGCATACATAACAAGCAGAGTGTCACCTTTCTATTATGAATATTCATAGGAGATAATGGTCAGCTGCAAATGAAGCTGCCCCAATTCAAAAGGAATGATTGCCAAATAAAAATGGATTCATACCTGCAGCCTCAAGAGATCTTCTAAGAATCGCAGCATATCAGAGGATGTGCATCAGAGTGCACCAATCAATAAACATGTAGTGCTCTGCATTATTTATTTATTTTCATTTTTATTTTATTGTAATACAAGAAATCCAAGCAGTAAAAATTGAGTAATAGAATCAAAAGCCACAAAGAGCACCTCTCTCCCCATCCCCCACAGTCTGAGCTCCATGTCAACTATTAAAACTAATAAAGTAAAATGCAAAGCAAGGGTTAGCCAACCACTAAAACAAATACAAGTATAGGAATCATCATGCAGAGGGCTCTACATCTTCTGTCCACCGTTCCACACATGGGCCCCACACTTAACCTAAAAATGGTCATTCTCTCATTCTTCAGTGAAGTCAGGTGTTTCATACAATACACCTGGGGGAGGAGTAATTTTTGAAAGGACGTCCAAGTCAGAAAAGCCCAAATGGACATCTATCTCACATGTATTTTTGAACAGGAAATATGTCAAGATTTCCTGTTTGAAAATACGTGGGATGGACGTCCATATTCTGGAAACATCTAGTATGAATATCCGTTTTACAAACTGGAACATCCAAATTATGAATGGGGGAAAACAAGGGGCATTGATGTTCGTATGGCAGCATTCTTTGAAAATGTCCACATAGACATCCAATAAATAGTCCCAAAAGAGCCCAGTGTCTAAACTTTTAAATCCCCAAAAACATTTTGTATGTATATATAAATGAATCTATGATATAATCAATTATGGGCCTCAGCGGCGACTTGTTTCATAAAAGCCAGAATGTCTTTTAGGTTGCCTTACCTCTTCACAGATCAAACATGATTTTTATATCAGATTCATTATTTTTATCTTTTTGAATATTTTATAAACTTTAAAACTCTTAAATCTTTATCTCATATATCGAAAAAAGTTTTACAAAAATGACTTAGCTTTATTTGCAGTCATAAACAAAAGGCATGCGGCTGCGCCAGGGTCCGGTCCACTCATTGTACGCCATGGTAGAGAGAGCTATTCTTATGTTTGCCATTTTTGAGCTGTTGTAGTTCACAGGTGGTAGATTGCATATGGGTTTATCACTGATCATAGTCCAACTATCTATTGATGTTCCTACATTTACCTGTTTGTCTTTGTTATAGCAGGTTTCCCCTGGAGATGGTCTAGATCTGAGGCAATATGCAGTAGCTTTGTTCTTCTAGAGTGGAAATTAGAACTTGGGTGCTCTGCCATGTGGTGTTCGTGTCAGATTGCTGTGGGGTGAGCGCTTTCCTTTGTGCAACTAACTTATGCAGTGTTTTTTTTTTTAATATGAGTGTGAGTATTTTTATTACCTGTGTTGTGTGTTGGGTTTTTCCTGCTGGGGCTTCTGTGAGTATTTTTATTACCTATGTGGTGTTTTGGGTTGTCCCTGTTTGAACTCCTGTGTATTTTAGTTTCTGAGGAAGGTGGTTGGCTCTTTGTAGCTGAGGCTAGGTCCTGTTGCCAAGAGGTGTTTTCCTGTTGTGGATTCTTGTGAAGAATCTGCTTTGTAAGAAGGGTGTTGTTTCATATCAGTTGTGGTAGGTGTTGGGTTGGGTGTGCTGATGCCCAGATTCTTTCTCCTCCGTTCAAGCTGATGTCTTCCATTGTTCCAAGCCGTTCTCCGCATCTGGCTTAGATCCCTGTCTCGGGTGTAGTCCACCTCTACCTCTCTGCGCTGTTCCTCACAGTGCCGCTCTGAGTCTGGTGCACGGGATACCCAGCTCTTTCCCTAGGATTGTGCCACTCCGGGTCCAGTGCATAGGACACTAATATCTCTCCCTAGGAGGTGCATTGAGCTAAACCTGGCCACATGGGAGCCCTTTTTTTTTCTTGGGTGCACGTTGGCACCGTGGAGATTTGCGGTGTTGCGTGGTTGGGCTCCTCTTCCTGAGTGCTGTTCCAGCCCCTGCCACTCGATCTTAGGCGGTCGACCCCCAACTCAGTGTGGCACAGTGTCGTTCTCGCTGGCTGCCTAGCAGCCTCTCCACTCGCTCTTCATGCTCTACTGGCGTCTGAAGGGTGCTGTCTCTCTCTTCATGCACCATCTAGTTGCCTGTTCATCAGATATGGAAAGTGCCCCGTGGTATGATTGCTGAGCCACCCCTCTCTCTGTGTGCTGCCTGGTGAGGTCCAGTCTTTTTAAAAAAACATAAATCATTACCTCCCAAGTGAATTAGCAATAAATGAGGAACAGCCAACCAGCTCTTAGCCTACAATAAAAAAAGGTAACAGCTGATCCCAAACATCCCACTAATCCTCAACCAGTATATCCAAAATCCAGCTCAGGCAAGACCTGCCCTGGTCCCGCTCCCGCTCTACCAACCTCCACTCGGGGATGTTTGGCACCGCTCCCACTGGGCTATGAAGGTGGCTCTCTCTGTGTCAGAAAAGTGGTCCTCTTTTCACCTTCCAGAGACAGTGAATTGATCCTAGGTTCCGATGTAGCCGACTGGCAGTGCAGCGGTCCAGGGAGCATGGTGGGCTGCCAGAGGTGGTCTTTCCAGTGGCCATCTCAGTTGGCCATCTTGTAACTCACAATTGCAAAAGAAAAATATTAACAAAAAGTGTTGAAGTGGCATTTGAACCTGGGTCCTTTGGATTACAGTCCACTACACTATCTACTAGGCTACTCCCCAGATTTGCTTCCTGCACTGTTAAGAATTCCCGTAATACCTGAAGCTGTAATGGAGCCTGTTATCCCCTTTTGGCTTCACTTTCAGGGGAGCGGGAGGGGGACGGCAGTCACTGTCAAGCTTTAATCCCTCCAGTGGACAGCTGCTCAATCAGGGCACCTTTTTATGTACCTGAAACAAGTCTAAATAAGGACGTCCTTTTTTGGACATGGATGTTTCTTTCCTTTTGATAATTTCTCTTGGATGTTCAGGTTTCAGGACCTCCCCAATCCAACCCCAAACAGGCCCACAACATGCCCCCTTGCTGTTTGGACATACCGCAGTGTTGGATGTCCTTTTTCTGCTTTTGCAAAATTGTTACTTGAATGTGTTAAGCCCATGGACATCTATTTCGGCCTTTGGAGACATCCATATGCTTCACAAATAAGTGCCCTAGTGTAATTTCTTCATTACCAACTGCCATTCAGGAAGCTCTTTCTACTTCCAGCAAATCTCCAATGCCAATCTATCCGTAGACGCCACACCCCTGATAAATTTAGTTCTTTCCTTTGGTACTCCAGGGATCTGAATATTAAGCAGCCAAAAGTTTCATTTCTTGGAGTTACAGCATCTTCAATACTTCACCCACCCAACTAATAATCTTCAACCAACACTCAGTAATTGATGGGCACGTTCACCAAATATTTTTAAAAGCGCCAATGTCCCCACACTCCCTTCAAGCATATCCTATGACCAAGCCCAAAGGTATGGAGCAATTTCTTTGGGGTATAGTACTACCTATAGAGCATCTTGTAACAATTCTCCAAGATGTAACTACTAAGTTAAACATAAGAAGACCCTCATACATCACTGCTCTGCGTTCTTTAAACATACCAGTACTAAGTCCTGTGTCAGACTTGTCAGTTCTTGTACCAAGTAGAGCGCTGCTGAGCTCAGTACTCAGACCAGGTTCTGCTTGGCGGCCGGACAACCCCGGGTTTCACCTGCGCTGACCGCTGTTCCCCAGAGGTTGAGCCCCTAGGTGCGGGCGGCCCGCAGGACTTACAAGACAGAGCTGGAAGCGGGGTGGTGAACGTATCAGCCAGGCAGGCAGCAGATAGGGGAGTAATCCAGGAACAGGCAAACAACAGGCAAGAGAGTAATCCAGGCACAGGTAAAGTCAATAGGCAGGCAGCAGGCAAGAGGGTGAGCCAGGTACAGGCAAAGTCAGCAACGAGGGACAAGTAGATAGGAAGCAAACTACTGAGCAAGAAACACCTACCAAAGTAGAAGCCGAAGCATGGAGTCCAGGAAGAGCTCAGCTGATAAAGTGCTGGCGTCTGACATCAACAGAACATAATAAAGAATATCCTAAATCTCTGTTAGATAATAGAAATATCAATCTGCTAGAACCAGGATTTCTAATACCTAACAAATGCACATTAAATAAATAAATAAACATGCTAGTATATCTTTCAAAATATTGCCCAAATGTCATATTTTTATATATTTTTAAAGTACCCTCAGATAATCCTACTATTTCGGGCACACAGAAACACTGTCGCCTAGTGGTGTAGCACTTCTTTCATTGGGTTACTCATATTTTGTGTGATTAAAACACCAAGTACCTGCTAACGAGCTGGTATCCTCACCCAACTCTTTTAATAATGTGGCTTCTAAACCAATTCCTGTGTAAAAAACTAACTTTGGTTGGTTTATGAGATTGTGTAAGCCAACATCAACATTCATGCATGGCAATACTATCAAAAGCCCAAAGAAATCAATTGGCACTTATCTTGTTTTTTCTTTTCTTTTCTTTTCTTTTTTCTCTTGTGCTGTCTCTTCAATGCCTCGCCATATTCAAAGGCTAAATATACAAACAATAGCCTTCCCCTGAACACGCCCGACTCTGCGGGTTTCAGAGAGTTCTTTCATCAGGGACTAGGGTTAAGGTGATCCTCTGCACCATCTATCTGTAGAAAATAAACTCCACTATTCACCCGCCTTCACAGAGAGACTTGACCATTTAACTCTACCTTCTGTTTTCTATCATCCAATTCGTAATCCACTACAGAACATTACCTTCTATCCCATGGGTTTTTAATTTTCTCAGGAATCTCTCATGAGGGACTTTGTCAACGCTTTCTGAAAATCTAGATACAATACATCCACCGGCTCACCTTTATCCACATGTTTATTCATGCATTCAAAGAAATAAAGCAAACTGGTGAATCTTTACTTCCCTTGGCTGAATCCATGTTGACTCTGTCCCATTAAACCATGTTTGTCTATGTGTTCAGTAATTGTATTGTTTTCACTTCAAACCAACTCCTACCCAAAAGAAACTTCCCAAACCAACAAAATTACCTCAGGTGTTAAAATAAATAGATGGCAGGAACTAAGACCCTAAGGCCACCTTCCCCAAAAAGGTTCTGTCAAACAGACTCATGCACAGT
The DNA here is from genome assembly GCF_901765095.1 of Microcaecilia unicolor. Taxonomy (NCBI): domain Eukaryota; kingdom Metazoa; phylum Chordata; class Amphibia; order Gymnophiona; family Siphonopidae; genus Microcaecilia; species Microcaecilia unicolor. The sequence goes on along the minus strand of NC_044034.1, from coordinate 241,819,624 downwards.
GATATTGAGTCAAGCTGCAGATGTCACAGTACTGCACAGGCCACTTCTGCTTGCAGCCTCATAGCCTCATCCTGACAAAAATACTCAGCACTATCACAAAACAGTTTAAAAAAAAAACCTGTGCTGCTGACTGTCCATCTCTGTAACTATCCAAAAATACTCCTTGAAGGACTAGCCTAATGGTTAGTGCAGTCACCTGAGAACCTGGGGAACTGGATTTGATTCCCACTGCAACCCCTTGTGACTCTGGGCAAGTCACTTAACCCTCCATTTTCCAGGTACAAAATAATAACCTGTATATAATATATAAACCACCTTGGTTGTAACCACAGAAAAGCAGTATATCAAATCCCATTCACTTCCCTTTCTCTAATTCCAAAACACATTTCAAAATTTAAACTCCTTCCTCCACCAGAAAAATAACGCAAACCACCACCACAAAAATGGGCCAAAGGTAAACTCCTTCCCGCCCTTCTCCTCCCAGCTCTTGATTGGCTACCAGAAAACCCCTTTAACGCATGTGAACCCTATGTGTTTGGGGGAAGGAGTTGATTCCAGCCCCTATTAACAGCCCAAGCTGAATGTGGGGCATCCCAAAATTGTGAAAAATCCTATATTTGGGGGTTCAAAAATCCAAGAGACCAGTGTACAGTGGGGGTGAAACCTTGGAGTGATGACAGCTGATAATCTCAAGATAGCAAATCCGTGTGTGGTGGTGGTCACAGCGGGATGGATGATAGAGGTATGAAAAGGAGGTGATAGTAACTTTGTGTAGGTTATTGTTGAGACGTCACTTTGAATGTTGCGTCCAATTCTAGAAGCCTTGCCTCTAAAAGGATATAGATAGCCTAAAGGCAGGCCAGAGAAAGGCTGCTAACATTCATATGAGGTGAAACTTAAGGACCGTAATGTACCTTAGAAGAGAGTAGAAATTAGGGACATAGTAAAGGTATTCATATGTATCAAAGAGAGAAACCAGACACAGGAAGCAAACCTTTATCAGAAGCATGGGGCCATGGAGTGAAGCTCCAAGGGCATAAACTCAGGAGCAGCTTAAAAATTTCTTTTCTATGCAGAGTAGCTGGTGGATGCATGAAATAGTCTCCCAGGGAAAATGGAGAAAAATAGTAATGGAAAGTACAGGATAAGCACAGCGGTTCCCCTAGTGGTAAAGAAGTTAAGTGGAAACTGTGGCATTGCATTGGAAATGAATTTGGGTAATTCAGATGAGTCTAATGGTTCTTATCTTCTGCCATAATCCATGTTTCCTTTTACAGCAGATAATCCCACATCGGCTATGTTTCTTTCTTAGGTATGCAGGGAGTTCCAGCGAGGAAATTGTGCTCGAGGAGAGACCGATTGTCGTTTTGCACACCCTGCAGACAGCACGATGATTGATATAAATGACAACACTGTAACTGTTTGTATGGATTACATTAAGGGTCGCTGCATGAGGGAGAAATGCAAATATTTTCACCCTCCTGCACATTTGCAGGCCAAAATCAAAGCTGCTCAGCACCAAGCCAACCAGGCAGCAGCAGCTGCCCAAGCTGCTGCTGCAGCTGCCACAGTAATGGTAAGTACAAATGCACACCTAATTGGACTCCGCAGTCTTTATATTTTATTGTTTTGCTTTGCTTTCACAGTTGGAAGCGATTAGAGTTAGTTTTTCTTAGCACATGTTCTTAAATACATTTTGGAATTGCTGGAATATGTCATTGTTCTCTGAGCTATTGCAAAATCTCGTAGCACAATAGGCGAGCAATTTTGAGTAGAGTCAAGCAATGAGATGCTTCTAGTTGGTTATAGTCTCAGGTGACTGAGATCACCAGACCCTGATTCCAGACTTCTCTTCTTTGGATAAGTGCACTATTTTCAAATGATCCATGTAGTGAATCTAAAATCTTTCTGTTCTAACCTATCCCTCTCTTGTCTGTCTTTCAGTTTTACTACTGTCATTTAGCTGTAATAAATTTTCTGTGCCACTTTTATAACCAATATCAGAGCACATTACAACTTCAGAGCAACAGTTGCAGATACAAACAATGGCAATACAGGACGGCAGAAAAATCAGTTAATATATAATAAAATAAGCTATGTAGAAAACAGTCAGAATAAATAGCCCTTCTCCTCAGCACCAAAATGGCTAACAAAATAGATATTTGGAAATAAAACATAATCTTGAGGTAAACCAGTATGTATGCCACCAGGCAAACTAGAACTCACTTTTTGGAAAGAGACTCCTAGAAGTGCACAAGAATTTCTGTTGAATTAAATAAACTTTTGAAACAATTTTCAGGCAGTTAACTCCTGGGCTAAGTTTAAAACTAATCCTTTAATTACACATACATTCAGAATATGACCTGCAATTAAGAGGGTACTTTTCAAAGCCATTTTGGAGGGGCAAAATAGTGCTTTCAAGGAGATAATTTTTAAAGTTCTTTCTTTGTGCAAAGCTTGGATTTTTATAAAAATGGTATATGAACAGCAACAAGATGGCCTGTAGTTGCCAGGAGGTGTAGTTTGGACAGAACAGGGTGGAGTTCTGATGTACGTGCATATTTTATAAAATACATAGTACTCACGGTAGAGTACACGCACATATCTATATCAGCTTTAGAAAAGGCGTTAATTTGTGCATGAGGTTACATTTACAGGTTTGAGTACCTGTTTTATCAGTGGAATGAAAGTGTAGCCTAATAGTTAGAGCACTTGGCTAACAATCAAGAAAGCCTAGTTCAAATCCTGCTGTTGTTCTTGAGTGGAGGAGTAGCCTAATGGTTGGTTAGTACAGCGCAGACTGAGATCCAAGGGAACTGAGTTCAATTCCTACAGCTCTTTGTGACCCTGGGCATGTCAATTAACGCTCCATTGCCCCAGGTACAAAAACTTAGATTGTGAGTCCACTAGGGACAGAGAAAGTACTTATATATAATGTGTACAACACTGTGTATATCCAGTAGTGCTGTAGAAATGATTACAAAGCTGCGGTAGTGATTCCCGCATGGCAAATGTGAAGAAGCCTATAAGAATTGAATGGGCTTCCTCGCATTTGCTGCACCGAGAATCACTACTGTAGCTTTGTAAAAGGAGCCCTTAAATTGCAAGCCCTCTGGGGACAGATAAATTTCTACTGCACTTGAATGTAGCTCACCTTGAGCTACTACAAAAAGGTGTGAGCTATATCCAAAAAAAAATTGTTATCTTTATGAACTTCACACACGCTTCCTGTTACAAAATCAAGCCATGGTCATTTACTGAATCGCCTAATCTATGTGTGGTTAAAACTACATGCTTAGAAGACAAGATTCAGTGAATGGATATCTGGTTTAAAAATTTCCGATTAACGTTTACTAGATAAATGTATCCAGTTAACCAGATAGTGTTCAATATTGAAGCTAGCCGGTTAACGTTCTATGCTTCTATGTATCTTATCCCTCCATTACGGAACTGGTTGTAACTGTACAGCGAGTTGCCTAATTAAAAGTTAACCGGTGAGAGTCTCAAGAAATTCAAATGGGTCCTTTATCCTTCCTGAAGTTAACTGGATAGATGACTTTGAATATCAACACAGTGTGGTATGCGTGTATTTTATCCATATTGTGATGACGTTTTCCCCAGAAGCAGAGCTGGGAAGTGGTTTGCACTCACACACATAGCTTTTTGGCTACTCATGCCCCTCCCATGGCCACACCCACTTTGAGAGCTGCACTTTAGAATTTAGGCACACCATGTTACAGAACACATTTAGAAGGTTGCACACGTAAATTCTTAGTGCCAACGAATGCCGATAATTGCTTATTGCTCAATGATCAGCACCAATTGGCTTGTTATTCAGTTGTTGTGCGCGCAGTTTGGCCACACTACCAAATTTACATGTGCAACTTTAGTCACCCTATATAAAATTCCTCCTTTGGAGTGTAAAATACGCCGATCTTTGCACATACTTACAAACTATATGCGTGGACATTTACACCTGCTCCAGGGCAGATTTATGCTACTTGCGCTGGCATTTTATAAAGTCAAATATGTGCCTACTTCTCTTTTTAAATATCACTTAAAGTAGTTGCCCTGTTATAGACCTACCCTCAGTAAACTCCTAAGATGGTCTAAGTCAGTATTTCCCAAGTCCAGTCCTGGAGTACCCCTTGCCAGTCAGGTTTTCAGGATATCCACAATGAATACGTATGAACTTGATTTGCATGCACTGTCTCCATTATATGCAAATCTATTTCATGCATATTCATTGTGGATATCCTGAAAACCTGCCTGGCAAGGGGTATTCCAGGACCATACTTGGGAAACACTGGTCTAAGTGTCCTTGGCTTCATTTGAGCCACACTTTCTGCAGTTTTTGAGGGGTAATATTATAAAGACACACAAAGTCCCATTTTGCATAGGCTACAGTTAGGAATTGAGATGTCAAGGTTAGGAGGTGCTCAGTTCTGTTGGTATTTTACAAAAGGCTGAATGCAGCACCTTCTGTAAACAGCATAGGACGCTGACAAATACTTGTGTGTTTGCAGGCACATTCAGTGGGAACAGTGGTTTTTCAAAGCTGCCCATGCGTAAAAGAGCAGTATTAACCCAGCAGTTTCCACATGTAAGTGACAGCACTGATAGCTGAAAGTAGCAATTTGGCAACTTTCAAGTGTAAATGATGACACTTATTTGTATAGAAGGTAATTTTCTAACACGGTGAATAGGCTAAGAGTAGAGACCTACTTAGGCACTTTTATTAATAAAGACACATAGGGGCCTTTTTACAAAGTGTCGGTAAGCCTAACGCGGACTGACCACATGCTATCCCGGAACTACTGCCGGCCCAATGCAGCTACCAAAGGTAGTTCCAGCTCGAGTGGACGCCGCATCCAGCACTCGAAGAAATATTTTTTTTATTTAATAGCGCGGCGCTAACCCAGTGGTAAGTGCCCCCCCTCCCCCGCACGGCCACACAATAAGATTGCTCTTACCGCATGGCCACTTTTTGTAGAGTCTTTTTACCCACTGCGGTAAAAAGGGTCCTGGCGTGCGGGGAAAAACGGTCCCCACCGCTACCACAGGGCCTTTTTTCCTACAGCTTAGTAAAAGGACCCCATAGAGATTTTGGATGTTTTACAAAAAATATCTAAAATTTCAGTGCCAAACGTGGTTATTTCCAATCCAGAAAAACGTCTGTCTTTTTGGTTTGAAAATCACTCTATTTTGGGGCCATTTTCAAACAAGAAACGTTCAGGGGAAAAACGCACAAAATATGCCATCGGGGCCAGCATTCTTACTGCAGTGAACTTCACATAAAAGGTTCCAGGAACTTTTCACATCATAATCCCCTTATATTATATAATGAGTCCTCCAGGAATAGCAAAAAATGAACTATATCCAACTGTACACCACTAAAATAGCCTTTATGACTGCAGATGTCACCTATATTTTTTTTTGTTACATTTGTACCCCGCGCTTTCCCACTCATGGCAGGCTCAATACGGCAGGCAATGGAGGGTTTTAAGTGACTTGCCCAGAGTCACAAGGAGCTGCCTGTGCCAGGAATCGAACTGAGTTCCTCAGTTCCCCAGGACCAAAGTCCACCACCCTAACCACTAGGCCACTCAGGTTTTTGGGGTGCTCACACTTTCCACCATAAATGTACCAGTTAGAGTAGGATATGTGACTGGGTCCCCTTCTCTACAGTCCACTGCACCAACCACTAGGCTACTCCAGGGACCTGCATGCTGCTCTAAGAGGACTGGCCATTATCCCCTGAAGTGCTAAAAATTGCATGCAAATGTGGGCATGATCCCAAATTGAATGTGCAGTTTAATTGAATGATGAGCCAATTAGCACTAATTGTTTTTTAAACAAACAACTATTGGTGCTAATTGAACCATGTACATGCGTAAATTTAGGTCAGTGATCCATGCCGAAATTTTACACACATTCCAGAAAAGGGGGTGCAGAAATGGGAAAGTCATGGGTGTTTCAGGGTGGAGCATGGACGTGGATTCCAGTTACGAGCACAATTATAGAATAAGGGGGGTCTTCATGTAAATTTTGGCATGGGATTTGCAGCACATTTTTGTTTGGTGCAGATGGACATGCCCAAATTTATGCATGACCCCTGCGCTTAAGAGCTATTCTATAAACAGCGCCGATTATTTTAGGCGCCATTTATAGAATTCACCCCTATATCTGCAGCTGTCATAGAATGTGATATGTACTGTCAATTTCATCTCTTGGGGAGGGGGAGGAGGTCATTGACCACTGGGTGATTAAGGGGGAGTCATGCCTTTATTTCTCCAATGGTCATCTGTTCAGTTTGGGTACTTGTTTGGCATTCAGTCGTTATTAAAACAGGTCTAGCCAAAAAATCCTATTTTTTTGCCCTGGATGTTTTTACAAAGTTCCATTATCAGAGAAAAACATCCAAATTGTAAGCCCCCTAGGCCTACCCAAAACACGCCTCTAACACTCCCCCTTTAGATTTAGACAAATTGCTTAGAAAAAGACTTTTAAAATAGCAATTTGGATGTTTTTGCAAAAAATAGCAATCTGCTGTTTTGTGCTGTATTTTTGGATGTTTTTCTGTTTTGACAATGAGCCCTGTAGGTGCCTATCAGGCTTCTTTTCGAAAGAGAAGGGCGCCCATCTTTCGATACAAATCGGGAGATGGGCGTCCTTCTCTCAGGGTCGCCCAAATCGGCATAATCGAAAGCCGATTTTGGGTGTCCCCAACTGCTTCCCGTTGTGGGGGCGACCAAAGTTCCCGGGGGCGTGGCGGAGGCGTAGCAAAGGCGGGACTGAGGCGTGCCTAACAGATGGGTGTTCTCAAGCTATAATGGAAAAAAGAAGGGCGTCCCTGACGAGCACTTGGCCGACTTGGTCCATTTTTTCTTACGACCAAACCTCAAAAAGGTGCCCAAACTGACCAGATGACCACCAGAGGGAATCAGGGATGACCTCCCCTGACTCCCCCAGTGATCAATAACCCCCTCCCACCCTCAAAAAAGCAACTTTAAAAACTTTTTTGCCAGCCTGAAATGTCGTACTCAGGTCCATCGCAGCAGTATGCCGTGTGTGTGTGTCAGCGGAGGCATAGCGAAGGCATGGATGCCCTCCTTTCAAACATTTTGGACGTCCTGAACTGCCCCCCCCCCCCCCCCCCCCCCACAGGGATGGCCAAATTTCAAGGAAGTGGAGTGGAGGAGTGGCCTAGTGGTTAGAGCACTGGTCTTGCAATCCAGAGGTGGCTGGTTCAAATCCCACTGCTGCTGCTTGTGATCCAAAATCCAAATAAATAAAGGGGGTGTCGGAGGCATAACAAAGGCATGGATGTCCTTCTCACAGAAACCTCCACATTTTGGACATCCTCAACTGCCGTCGCAAGAATGCAGGCATAGTGAAGGCGCCAAACACTTGGACGTCCTTGACCCATAATGGAGAAAAAAGATGTCCCTGACGAGCACTTGGACGTCTTCACCTGGACTTGTGTTTTTTTAAGTTTGTAGACGGCTATTATACATGCAGCTTGTCTGCGTGTATGAAGCCATCTTTGGCATGCGCAGAGCAGCCACGCATAACACTTGGCTGCTGTGCACTGGCTTCCCCTCCTTAGGAAGGAAATCGTGTGCAAATGAGCTAACATGCGATTTCCTTCATGCATGCCCGTTCCTTTCCGAATCGCTAAGGAATCGGTAAGGGAATGGCTTTTTCCATTGAGTTAGTGCATCAGTTAGTCCACTGCAGTGCCCCCTAGGGTGCCCGGTTGGTGTTCTGGCATGTCAGGGGGACCAGTGCACTACGAATGCTGGCTCCTCCCATGACCAGATGGCTTGGATTTGGTTGTTTCTGAGATGGGCGTTCTCGGTTTCCATTATTGCTGAAAACCATGGACGACCATCTCTAAGGTCGGCCTAAATGTTGAGATTTGGGCGTCCCCAACCGTATTATCGAAACGAAAGATGGCCGCCCATCTTGTTTCGATAATACAGGTTTCCCCGCCCCTTTACGAGGACGTCCTCAGGAAAACTTGGGCGCCCTGTTCGATTATGCCCTTCCAAGCATCTTTATAAAATACTAGCCCACTTGGCAAAAATCACACCTTGAATGCAAGCACAGACATTTACACCTGCTTGAGAGCAGATATAAATGCTTACGCATATAATCTATAAGAGTATTCATTGATTACAGTATTTAATAATCAGTGCATGTACTTGTAAATTCCACTAGCTTTCCACCCAGCCTGTGCTCCCGGATGTGCCTACTGGGAAAGTATGAGTTTTTGAAAAGATGTATGCATTTACACAAGTCGGCATTTACAGCCACTGGCCACATATATGCAAATAAAGACCTTATAAATTTATCTCATTGTGGGGCCGTTTTACAAACCTAGAAATGTAAGTGCCACCGATTAACTAGTGAAGCCATAATTCTTGGGGGTTTTGTTTTGTTTATTTAGAGATGGAAATAACAAAAACAGGGGGATTAAGGAGAATTATTCTCTTTCGTAAAACCCTGGCTGAAGTGATCACTTTTTTCCATCTGTGCATGTCTCTGAGCTAGTCCAGAAGCTGATGGAAATTATTTTTTCAATAAGATATGTAGGCTCACATCCAACATTTTGATTTTCTGTCCTTCCAAACCAGTGTACACAAGCTACTTCACCTCCTTGGTCGGGAGCAATATATGCCAAAAGATGGCAGCTTCACACAGCGATTCAGCTGTGAGGCTGCCATCTTTTGGCATATATTGTTCCAGACCAATGAGATGAAGTGGCTTGTACACACTGCTTGGTTATCTCAGCCCCTGATGCAGTCCTTGCTTTGGCGAAACACAGCCAGTGTCAGGCTCCTTTCACACTGCTGTTTTGGATCTTGTGGATCGTTTGCCCTGCCATTTCTTTAGTAGTAAAGGGAACGCCATAAAACATTAAGGAACGGTCAGCCGTCCATGGATAAAAAATGGGGAGAGATGGGGGATAGATCCCACGAGTTTGATTAGTGGCAACCAGACTTCATTGCATGGAACCTTAGATTAATTCAAATAAAACATCTTCAGTAGGATTTTAACATTTTTAAATGATGACTCGAGTTGAGGCCAGGGAAAAGAGAGTTCCTTAGGAAAGGTGCTGAGTGGACTCCCATTGAGCAAGTCTAGGAGAAGGAAGAGAAAGCTGGTGAGAATCCAAACGAAGAGAAAGCTGGTGAGAATCCAAAGAGCACAGTAAACTTGTAGGGGTTTAAGGGGAAATTAACAAAGAAAGATAAGAAGGAGAGTTTGAATAATAGGCCTTGTGAGCTAATGATAGTATGTTAAACAGGATTCTGTAGTGGATGGGGTGCCAGTGAAGCTTGGCAAGTAAAGGCATTGCACGATCAAACCATTTTGAGTTAAATATAAGGTGAGTGGCCGTATTCTGCAGAGTTTGGATGTGTTTTAGTTGGGATTGAAGGAGGCCAGCGTAAACATATTACAATAATTGAAGCAGGAAATGAGTCGGGCACGTATCAAGGTGTGAAGGGCCTGGCTATATACTCATGTAAAAGTTATACATATCGATAGATCACTCATATTTTTATGTAGACCATGCACATGGGTTCCCTTGGGTGTAGTTTAGGTGGCATGGAGGTAAGGTTGCAATATATACATGTATGTTGTAAAATATGCAAGTACACATGTAAAGTACACACCCAACATTTATTCTATCTTCAAGGCAGGTGTAAATTTGTGTGTTTGCATTTGCATATTTTGGGGGCTGGTTCCTGGTGCATATTTTATAGAGATATCGAGCTGCCTATGTGCTTTTATGAAATAGTGGTAAAATGAGCACTTCGATGAACATCTTACATATAAGTTATAAAATTATCCCATTGGTGTACAAAACATATGTACATGTCTGCAAAAAGATTTGTAAGTTTCTGGGGCTAGCATGAAGACGCTGTTTTAAAAAGACATGAAAGTATTTATTGCGTCTTTATAAACTAGATGAGATGAAAATATGCACCAATTTTATGCCTGTTTTTGAAAATATTTATGAGCACCCTATTAGGAAATTACTTCCATTTATGAGGTACAAGAGGGCAACTATGTCAAAGTAACAAAAAGATATTTAATGTGTAAAGGCGTTTGGAAAATAAGGGGCCCTTTTACTAAAGCATGTAGGCGCCTGCGCGAATCCAACATTCATCAGTTTGGAACTACCACCCAACTACCGTGTGCCCTGGGCAGTAATTCCAGTTTTTACACGTGGCAGAAAATATTTTTTATTTTATTTATTGTGTTACATTTGTACCCCGCGCTTTCCCACTCATGGCAGGCTCAATGCGGCTTACATATACAGGTACTTATTTGTACCTGGGGCAATGGAGGGTTAAGTGACTTGCCCAGAATCACAAGGAGCTGCCTGTGCCTGAAGTGAGAATGGAACTCAGTTCCCCAGTTCACCAGGACCAGAGTCCACCACCCTAACCACTTGACCATTCCTAAACTCTGCAGTGTGCGTGCTGAGGATTACTGCCTGGTTAACGCGTGAAACCTTACCACTAATCAGTGGATGACAGTAAGGTCTCAGGCCCAAAATTGACCCGTGCCAATATTTATTTGGCCTCTCATCCATTTTCGGCTAAAACAAAGGCTTTTGTTGCTAACACACTGAAAATGGATCTGCAAGCATCCAAAACACGCGCCTACACCAGCGCAGGCCATTTTATAAAAGGTCCCCTAAGTACCCAGAACCAGCCCTCCAGCAGTGCACAAATTTATACCTTCTCTGAAGACCATGCAAAAATGGACTTAATGGAAAGTCCCCATAAGTACGCGCTAATCTCATTTCTTAGTGCAGCTTAGTAAACAGGCCCCTTGGTATTTTAAAAATACACATGGAGGGGTATTTTCTAAAGAACATCCAAATCTTGCAGTGTCCCCAAAAAATGTCCATCTCACGGCCATTTTCGAACAGGAAAAACGTCACGCTTTCCTGTTCGAAAATATGTGAGAATGTATAAAATGAACAGCCTCTTTCCAAAATAAAATGTCCAAATTATGAACACCAAAAAGCCAGGGGCAAGAACGTCTGTCTGGCAGGATTTGTATGAAAATGGCCACATAGATGTCCCTGCCTAACAGAAGGACATCCTAGTTATCGGTGCAGTGGACTTTTATCAGGGGCACCCAGGTTCACATTCCACTGCAATTCTGTTATTTTTAAATGGTGGTTCTGACAGAGACTTGCTGTACCTGAGTGTACACCACCTTAATAGCTCTCAGGCTTGCAGGGTCTTTAATATTTAGGTACAGTAGGTATGTCTCTGTTTCTGGAGTGCTCACAATTTAAAGGTTAAAAAAAGGAGAGTTGAGGGATTTGAACTTGGGTCTCCTGGTTTACAGCCCACTGCACTGACCACTAGGCTACCCTTCAGACCTGTTTGCTGCTATGTTCAGAATGCCCACAATACCTAATATTGTCAGGGAACCTAGTTTCCCTTTCCAACGTCAATTTCAGGGGGACAGTAACCACTGAGGGATTCATGAAGGGTCATGCCTTAATCCTTCCAGTGGTCAGCTTCTTAATCAGAAAACCTTTTTGTACCCTAACATGATTGAAACAGGTATAATTAAAAACATCCTTTTTTTTCAGACCTGGACGTCTCTTCCATTCAATTATTGCTGTTGGATGTCCTAATTTTGGGCCTGTCCTAGTTCTGCCTGAAACATGCCCACAACACACCCCCTTGCTATTTGGACACACTACAGTGTAGGACATCCAAATTCTGCTGTCCCAAAATCGCAATTTGGATGTTTTGGGCAGACAGATTTTTCTTGTCATTTTGAGACGTCCATCTGCTTTGAAAATGAGCACCATAGACCCCCATGTACCTTTGTAAAATAGGCAACCTGTTATAAGATTAGGTCATAGTTCACTTGTATTTGATATATCTCTAATCATAAAATTATCTAAGCCCTAGTCCCACCTATAACACGCTCCCTTGTTATTTGGACAAACTCGGTGGAAAATCTCCAAATTCTGCCTTGTCGAAAATCGCAATTTAGATGTTTTTGGCAGACGTATGTGTTTTGGGCCATTTTGAGACGTCTTATCTGCTTCAGAAATGAACACCATAGGTGTTTATATGCCTTTATAAATTCTAGCACAAGTGGCAGAAATCATGCCTTGAATACAGATGCTTACCCACATGAGTGCAGGTGTAAAATGTTTGCGTTTTAATTTTGCAAGTACCCACATAAGGTATTTTATCATTTATATGCATACTTATAAACTCTAGACTTTGCATTTCAAATTACTATGTAAGCCGCATTGAGCCTGCATTGTGTGGGAAAGCGTGGGGTACAAATGTAATAAATAATAATAATAATAATAGACACATTCAACGTTTCCCCACTGGAAATTTTCTAGAACCCTGAAAACCTCAGCGATGCACCTTGCATATAGGAACTGTTTAAATGCAAGGGTTTACTACACCCACCTCGTCATCGGTTCTCAAAGGGTTCAAACCCAATTTGTAATCAATTATTTTCTGTTTTTAAATTTCCCCACAAATTATATCTTCATCAATTGTATCAATTTAAATGCACTTTAAGGTATGACTTCATATAGTGCTAGCAGAAATATTCCGCAAGGAGTTACCTGGCAGTAATCTGGAAGTACAGCACACTACCTGGTTACCGCTAGGTTAGCATGGGAGCCCTTACTGTCACCTGACTGGGTGGTGGTAAGTGCGCCTCCTTACCACATGGCCATGCCTTTTTTTTTGCCCTTTTTACCCACTGCAGTAAAAAAGGGCCTCTGTGCGCTACAAAAACAGCCTCTGCCACTAGATCAGAGCCCTTTTTACTGCAGCTTAGTAAAAGGGCCCCTAAAGGGTCCTTTTACTAAGGTGCCCTAGTCTAGTTGTGTGTATTGGATGCGTGCAGGTCCATTTTTCAGCGCATCTGCAAAAAGGCACCCTTTTTTGTCATGCATCCATTTTTGGGCCTGAGACCTTACCACAACCCATTGACCAATCGTCAGTGTGTGTTCACTGCCGAATACCGCCCAGTTAGCGCTGCACAATGGAAACTTTCCGTTGTGTAAAAAAATTAAATTATCGTCCGGGCCAAACGGTAGTTTGCAGCTTAGTAAAAGGGCCCCTAGGTGACAATAGAGTGAAAAAAGAGCCTGAGAGAAAGAGAATACGAATAAAATGACAAGTCTCAACAGGGGGGTAAAAAAAGAATGAAGTCGTAGATTGTACAAAAGGAGGAGAAACCGAACTTCAGTAGTAAAAATGGAAAAGAAAATTAGGATAAGAAAGTCAGAAAATAATTTAGAGGCAACAAGCCCAATTCAGTAAATAATATTTCTATTATATTTATTTTCTGCTCAGTCTTCAATTTCCTGGCAATTACACAGTTCTATTACAGCATGTTTTCACAGAGTCAGAATGGAGGAAAGTTCGTTTTGAAGAGGATCCAAATAGACAGATTAGACAATAATTAGTTGTAATTTTTTGGGTGTTGTATAACATTTTGGCTCATCTCAGCTCATGGTTTAGTTCTCAAACACATATTAGGCCTTTAATTTCAGTTCTGGCCGAGTTAAGGGGTCATTTTACTAATCCGTGTTAGTGGTAGTTTTAGTTCGTGGTAGAAATCAGCTGGCAGTAAACACCGAGATGCCCATAGGAATATAATGGTCGTCTCTGCGTTTACCTCCAGCTGACTTCTACTGCAAGCTAAAAATGCTACCACGGCTTAGTAAAAGACCCCCTAAATGTTTAAATATCTTGGAGCAATTCAGTCAAGATGGGAATAAATCAGATGATTCAACAGAAAACTCTGGTAGCTAAAGAAATGAAATGGAAAAGTGACAACAAATGCCTTATTTCTTCCTACTGCTAATGCCTTCAGTAGCCTAAAAATTGTGTAAACAGCTTACTTTGAATTTAATAGGTCAGTGTTTCACATTTTAATTAAATATGTATCTCTTTCATCTTGTTCTGTGTCTCTACTGATTTTTTCCTACTTCCACCCACATCCATCAGCGACCTGCAAATTGAAAACATTAAAGTTTCTTTCCGTTTTAGTCATTTCTCGATAGCCTGATGACGTGTGGACTCGGTTCTAATGAAAATTAGTCTTCGGGCAGTTGAAGTAATTTTACAACCAATCTCCTATGAACAACTAATGTGTTATTTTACAATTTATCATTGATTAAACATATATAGATTCTTTGTAGCAGGTTTCCATCATGTTGGTTACATACAGAGATTTTGGTTCATTTTGCTTTCTTCAGTTTACACATTCTTGTGCACACCTAGAGCTGGTTTTCTAGAAATTTAGGAATAGTGATTCAGTTCATTGTGGGCTGAATAGATGGAATACGATCCAAAACCTCTTTTAGGAATCAATCTTGTGCATTGTCAGCTGCATTGCAAAGCTATCACCTGCTATATTCCTTTACTACAACTCTCTATCACTCCCTCTCTCCCACCTTCATGTACTTTTCCTTTCCTCCTCCACAGGGGTCTGGTAAACCACTGGTCTAAGATTTTCGTTTTTGTTAACCAATTTGTTCTACCACTGCAGAAAATGTAATTTATGGCTATTTATACTGGACTTTATCAAAGCTGGTATAATATTTTAATTCTTCATCACAAAAAAAGGAAATCTTTAAAACAATCATTTTGTTGGAAGCAATTTTCAAAAGTTCTTACTTGGGAAATGTTTGTTTACCCTTGTAAAAAATAAAGCTGTATGAAAACTGCTTTCCCCCTTTCCAAATAGGCAGGGTTAGGTTAGGGAAAGAAAAGTTGGAAGCTTCTTTTTGAAAAGATTGCTTCATGGTATTAATGTAATGCAACGTATGTAATAATCTAGGCACCGTAAAATGTTTCCCATTTTCACTATGGCTTCCAGACAGGAAGTGTTTTTTTGCAATCGCCTGCAATTTCCAAAACTAGCTTAGATTTGAATAAATTTCATTATCTAGCTTCTGAAATGTATGTTCGAGAGAGTCGTTTTGTAATATTTTCTGGTCAGTTTTGAGAACATTTGTATCACTGTAATTGTTGAAATTGATGATAAGTTATGTATTAAGTGGTCATGAATAACAACGACACCTTAATACATTCCTGTTACAAAACTCCATCTGCTAAAAACATCCAAGTCCTGATTTTGTAAAGTCAGAATTTGGATGTTTCATACTACAGATCGTCCAAATAGCAAGGGGTGTTGTGGGCATGTTTTAGGTGGGATTAGAGAAGGATCAAAGTAGGACATCCAACAGGGATTTTTTAATAGGAAGGGAAGGTCCATGTCAATTAAAAAAAAAAAGGGGGGGGGGCGTTTTTATCTAAATCTGTTTTAGTCAAGTCCAAGTTACAAAGCGTTGCTCTAATTGGTCAGCTGATCACTAGAGGGGTTAAGACATGAGCCCTTCTTAACCCCACGGTGGTTGCTGTTCCCCTCCCTCTCCCTTGAAAGTGAAACTGGCAAGGAAAAACCAAGCTTTGTCAGCTGCAGGTTTTATAGCCATTCTGAACAAAGGAGCAAACTGGTCAGACGAGTGGTCTAGTGGTTAGTGCGATGGATTGTGAGCTAAGGAACTCAGGTTCAAGTCCCACTTCAAGCTTTTTTTTTTAATAATTCTAAATCTTCCAGAAACAGAAAAATGCCTTCTATACCTAAATATATAAGACTAGCTGTTGAGCCCGTTAAAACGGGCTAGTATGGGGTTTTGGCAAGCCCCCCCCCTCGCCGCTGCCCCCCCCCCCCCAGGTCGCCGCGGCACTACCCCTGCACCCGGCCCGGGCCCTCTCTTCGGTATTGAACTTACATCAGCGAAACACAGGCAGCACACAGATCAGCTGTTCTGCGTGCTGCGTTTCACCGATGTAAGTTCAATACCGAAGAGAGTGCTCGGGCCGGGTGGAGGGGGGCGGCGGCAGCGACCTCGGGGGGGGGGGGGGGGGGAACGGTAGTGACGTCGGCAGCTTCGCACAGTTTCCCTCTCTGTCCTGCCCTCGTCATCACGTATTGACGCGGGGGCGGGACAGAGAGGGAAGTCTCTTCTGCGCATTTGCGAGTGAGTTTGGTCACTCGCCATTTATATGTTTGATTCTTGCAAGCCTGAAGGCTATTGAAGTGCTGTACATTCAGGTACAGTAGGTATTTTTCAGGTCATGGAGAGATCACATTTACAAAGAAAAAAAGCGGGTTTAGGTTATAGTGAGTTTGAACCTGTGCCCTTCGTTGGAAAGTCCACTGCACTAACCACTAGGCTACTCCTCTGTTCTGCAGAAATGTCTATGTGGCTATATTTTTGAAAATGATGCCAGACAGATGGTCATGTCCCTGTTTTTTGTCGTTCAAAAGTTACATGTTTCACTTTGGAAAATGGCTACTCATTTTGGACGTTTTCAATACAAAAATGTCCACCTCACAGCCATAATCGAACAGGAAGTCTAGACATTTTTCCTGTTTGTTTATGGCTGTGAGATGGGGGGGGGGGGCGGAGGTTGGACGTTTTGAGCAGTACGTTTTGCTTTTTTTTTACTTTGATGTTTTTTTTAATGACCCTCAAATTGTACTCCCCTATAATGTGTTCATTTTCTAGTTCTTAACGTTGCTTTTTTATATTTTAACCCAGCATATATAGTAGCAACTAACTTATCATCAATAGGTCTTGTAAGAAAAACCTTAAAAGCAATACATTTATGTGATATGTTATAAAATGCTTATTTGGTGTCTGCTAGCTGCTATTTTAATTAATTTTCCTGAATTTCAAACATCCGTATTTTACTCTTTTATATGCTTTTAACTAAGGTATAGTAAATGCATTTATGCTTCAGTACTAATTCAAGGTGTAATATTCATTTCTTTAGAAGACATTTTTGTTGTTGTGCATGCCTAGTGTTTTATATGTTGTATATTGCATTCAGAATATTTTTTTCCTTCTCACCTATCCACAATGCAATGCCGTTCCCATGATGCACCTCTGCTTGCTGTTTACCTGTATGTTAATTCGCTTGAATCCCATTGGCCCACTGCCATCATGTGCTCGCTGCCTGTTATTAAAAGACTCAGTCGACTGCCAAAGCAATGAAGCGACCTCTCGAAGCAACTGTAGACCTGGTACTTTGACCTTTCACCTTTTGCTTTGCATGTAGCTTTTCAAAGAAGCAACTAATGAATATTTTATTATTGATTTTAACATCAGTTAAAAATAATTTTATGTATTAGTAATGTTTGAGAAAATTCAGTATTATTTATAGCCATTTCATTTTCATATGAAATACAGAATTTCTTTTTTTTTTTCTAACATGACTTTATTTTTAAAAAGACTTTTATAAAATAGAATTTAGATAAAACTGCTTTTATTGTAGCATATGCTTTGATAGCTCTATTTGGTGGATGAGGGGAAAAGTAAAGATGAAGCAAGTTAGGTATTGAACTAAAGTTTCCCTTTTCGCTCTAAGGGGGGTCATTTATAAACAGCATGTGCTAACGTAATTAACATGTATTATTCACCACAGGGCTTATGGCAATAAAAAGCACCCTGTGGTAAATAGCAGGTAATATGTTAGTACACAGTAACTGTTCATAAATGACTCCTATATGCTTTATAAGTCATGTTTTAAGCAGATGCCAAACTATAACAATGAGTCTTTTATAATTCACTCCAGTGGTCATTCCAAAGAACTCATAAAGGGCCCCTTTTACAAAGCTGCTGTAAAAGGGGCCCTGCGATGCGCTGAGGCCCCTTTAACTGCGGCAGGTTATTTTAAAGGAAATGGTTATGCGGTAAGTACAAACTTGCCATATGACCATTTCCTGGGGGAGCCCTTACTGCCTCCTATTTAACAATATGCAAAAGAAGCCATAAATTACAACCTAATTTTCTGAACTGGCTTTCTGCACTCAACGGGGCCACTCTATTTCACTTTTTCTGGCTTCCTCAGGAGCTGCCAGTTTAATACTTCACTAAACAAAGAGCATGTCTACTGCAAAAAAAAATATTTTTTTTAAAACACAGGAATGAAAACCAGATATATTTTCTGTTCTTTAGGCTAATATAGTCAGAACTCATCACTCCATGGATGCGCATACAGAACTCCTCGCCAGCATCAAGATTTTAAAAATTGTGCCATGAATGGATTCCTAGAGGATTGCATATGAATATCAGACCACAAAATTATTCAGTCTGATTCAGAATTTGTTGATAAATGGTTAAAATCTTAACTCAATGCTCATTGAATTTAATGCTATTACTAATAATAGAAACAACTAAAAGAGAATTAGTCATTCAAAGAAAACAGGTCGATACTGAAATTCAACAAATAAAATTTTCTTTAGGACAAGAGAAATTTGATACTCAATATAAAGACAACATTGATGGTGGATAAATGTAAGGATCGCTTGAAAAAACAAAACCAAAAAAAGTTGGGTAGAGTTAAGAAGAATTATACTACCAACAGAGTCTACAGATGGATGTATCAAGATGACAATGGCTCAGGTAGGAATACAAAGGAAGTGGACTTTAACAAATTACAGGCTCCTTTTACAAAGTGGATTTAAGCCCAATACGGGCTTACACTCTCTATTTAGGAAGTACCGCTGGGCTACCGCAGCAGCCCAGCGGTACTTCCCACGCCTACCACGCCGTCATTTCTGGCGCTACAAAAATTTGTAGCACCGGATAGTACCCGTCAGTAATTGGGCCCCCTTTTGCCTCAGCTTGGTAAAAGGGAACCTGCATTCTTCCTCCAGCTCCTCAAGCAGAAGTGATTCAAATAAGGATTTTTATAGAGACACAATATCACAACTGCAGAAGAGGCATGGGAGACAAAATGGAATCAAGACATTCAATCTTATCGCCCCAACACCAGATCACAGAGTAAGAAGAAATGATTGTGTTTAATTTATTGAGTATAACTCTTACGCCTACTGAACAATAAATTTTGGCAAAAGGATTGTCTCGTTCCTTCTTGTCCATTTGACCTTTTTCAATTCAGTGTTGATCTGGAATGGTTTATACAATCTTTATCACTTCCACTATTTTTTTTTCAGATAAGGAAATTAATTATGATAGATCACTATTTAAAAATAAATCTTCATGGACTCCTCCTGGGCTCCTTGATTCAGTTTTATTGACATTTAAGTAATTAGATCTTCAGGATTTGACAAACATGTCCTCTCAATTTTAAGGTTAAGAACAACCTCACTCGGGAAGAAAGAATGTCCTTATATAATTTTCAAAAGGATCCTATTATTATTTATAGAGCCAACAAAGGAAGAGTGGTTGTAGTATGGGAAAGAACCGCTTACAATGTCTTTAAGATAGCAGCCAACTAGGTGGCTGTATCACAACAAGTTCTAGAGTCAATTGCCTGTTAGGCCTGATCCCGTGGCAGCCAACGACCCAACCATCGAACGATCGCATTAAAAGATAAGGCCAGAGCCCCCAATCAAGCGGAGGACCTGAATTGGTGGTGACACAGGGAATTTTGAAGTTTCCCTATCTGGCCTACATGGACTGCCAGACGCGACCTCACCTCTTTTGGCACCAGCACCAACGAGTGGCACTCATGGACGAGCCCCTGAGCCCCAGCCTGGTCAAGTCTACTCCAGTGTCTCTTGATAATACAGTGCTGGGTGGTCCCAAACAGGATGAAGTACCTGAATCCTAGCAAAGCAAGAGACTGACAGGCGGAAGCACGAAGGAGCTGCTGCTCCCCCACCAGATGACTGAGAGCCGCTGAAGTACCCGAGCCGCATCCCGGCTTCTAAGGCCGCGGAGAGTGACAGAACAGCACTTCCGCCTCAGGTCAGTTGCTATTTGCATGAGTGAAGAATGGAGGGTTCTGCAGTGGCTTGCACAAGATCCTCATGACTAACCCCCCCCCCCCCCAATGAGTTCCACAATATGACACAAACCACCCAGTTGCCAAGAACCACTGACACTAATGCACCCGACAACTATTGAGTCCCCAGTTTCGGGCTTCCTTACTTCCTTACCTGTTCCTCAGTGGTCCAAAACAGTGCTCAGGAGCGCAGTTAGAGCAAAACCGGAACTCAAAAAAGCAGAAAAAAATGAGCTTTGTCTGAACCGATCATCGAACAAACGCAGCCTCATGCAGGTGGCAGAGACCAAATAAGGCGACACAGAAGTGCATACAAATGGTGGGAGGAACAACGGAAAGCAGCTGAGGAAGCAAAGCAAGCTACTCGGATTGTACCCGTTTCAAGTAGCAGTTCTCACAGCCCCCCCCCCCCCCCAATTGGGAGAATATCCGCCCCACAAGGGTAGGCTCAAGAAGACCACTGGGACGCTGAGCAGTGACCCAAGCCATGACCCTAACCAGCAAGTGGCATGAACAAAGACCAGATCCTCCTCAATATCGGAGGTCCTCCAACATAGGCAAGTCCCCCAACTGCCACCTATCAAAAAATTGCAAGTCCCCTAACCTCGCCTCCTAACAGCTCAACCATACCCACCAGTCAACTGCACCAGCATCTAACACCGGAGCACTATCCGCATTTCAACAGGAAAAAAACCCAGACTAATTGCCAACAATACCAACAGCACCAGAGGGCGGAGAAAGTGCACAGTGCAAGAAACTTCACAAACACCACTAGTTGACAGATGACATCAATAGAGTGGAAAAGTCGCACAACGCATGTAATTCCGCGAGTACCACACGTCACGAGAAAAGCAACACGAAACCATCAGAACCAAGGAGAAAATGACATACCAAACAACTTCATGAATCCCTACAACAGCTTTGAGGAGGAACTAACTGAACTTGGAACACTAACATGCCTCCCCCACTAAGGTATCTACTATACCTACTACTGATCTGCTCAGCTAAAGCCCTAACCTAGTCCCATGGCCCACTGCCCCAAATCTCTATTCTTCCTTCCTCAAGCTACTATCCATATGAACTTAGACCAATATACAGATATATAGAGCCAGAGGCAAGAAGCCATCTGCACACTCACCTCACCTACCCTCTCAACCAGTCAACCAGAGGGAGACCCTCTAAACAACATCAAAGAAACTCCTACATCACCAAACATCAGCTGATAACTGTCAACCTCACGTATCACAGATCACACTCCTACTTGTCTATTCCAATTGCCTATATCAACGCACGCTCAGTGGTAACCAAATTGGAACTTATAAGGTCATGGGTAAAAGAAGAAACTCTAGGGGTAGTCCTAATTTCAGAGACCTGGATCCACAACAGTGATGATCCAGTAATAACTGACCTATGCCCCCCCACCACTACATATACACAGTTACAAAACCATCTGTCTCACATGGCTGACAAAAAAAAGGTGGGGTTTAGCTGTCATATACAAATATTTCCTCAGTGTAACCATGATTTCAAACCTCATAACACTGTCATTAGAAATACCCATGCTTAATATAAATGCCTCCACCCTCGTGAGCACTCTCTGCTGCACACTATTCTACAGACCACTTGGAAGCTGGCCCAAACTAGAGATGACTTCACTGACTTTATTGCAAACATATGCGCATCCTACTCTAACGCTGTGGTACTAGGTGATATCAACATTCACCTAGTCGATCCAAAGAGAAGTTCTCGACTACATGGCTTCATGGGATCTCACCTTACCATACAAGACCCCAACCCAATGCAAAGGCCACTTCCTCGACCTGTTCACACACAAATTTATAAACCAAGGAGACCTACAAATATCCAGTACTTTATTGGCACTCTTCCCATGGTCGGACCACAGCAAACTCACCTTTACTCTCAACTAGAGAGAGGAAGTCACGCGTCAGAAAGGGCAAAATTACACCCACTGATTTCTGGACCAAAGTCTCAGATCACCACCAAACATTTGAACCAGAATCAGTGGACTTCCTCAAAATATGGGACCAAATAAGCAGAATCACTCTGGATATCATTGCACCTACAAAACTGAAAACTGAACACCCAAACAAGGCCTTCCCGTGGCTCAACAGCGAGGTACTTGCCACAAAAATATAATGTAGACAACTCAAAAGAAAAAGGAGTATAAAAACAACACTAGATAGCAAGTCCACCTGGAAACAAACGACCAGAATTTATAAAACAACCATCAAGCAGGAAAAAACGAAATTCTACAATACTTACATAGGCTCAGGCCAACCCAACATTACAAAGCTATATAGGTTAGTCAACAACATCCTGAACATAGAACATGTGACAACCACAAATGAAAACCCACCAAGCGTGACCAACTTAGTCACTTACTTTGAACAAGAAATGGCCAATAACAGGGCCAGCCTCCCTACACACCTACTACCCATGGAAAACTACCATGATCTCGCGGATACCCACATTGAAGCATCATGCTCCGATTAATCCTGATCCTCATTTTCTATATCTGCTATCACAGAGGTCTCCACTGCACTAAGGAAATACGCCAAATCTCACTTCCTGTTAGATGAATGTTCATCTTTTCTACTACGTGATGCCCCAGACTGGTTCGTAGAACTACTAACAAATTATATCTCCTCATTACGATCAGGAAGTTTTCCAATGACCAAAGGCAGTATAATGCTAATGCCCATTCTCAAAAACACCTTTGCCAAACTAAACAATGTCACAAACTTGCCTCCATCCCCCTGCTAGTCAAAGTTATGGAAGATCTGGTTACCTGTCAACTAATAAACTATATATTGACTTACTCAATCCTACGCCAGTTTCCTCAAATCAAGATCATACCAAGTCAGGGCAGCCAACTTCATATCCTCATTATGGTCCCCAGGTTGCAGGGTACCACAAGGATCACCACTATCCCCAACACTATTCAACATCATGATGGCTCCCCTCAGCTATAAACTGTCAAAGACCAATCTAAAAGCTCATATTTATGCTCAAGATATTATGAACTATATCCCCTTCTCAGGAGACCTAACAGACATCTCGAATACGATTCAGAATAGTCTAAACATCACGGAGACATGGGCTACCACATTCAAATTAAATTAAAATTGAACAGAGATAAAAAACCAAATTCTTAGTCATGACAAGTCCCTTCCACCCAATTCCAGCAATCATCTAATAATCAATCAAACCTGGTTCCCCTTAGAACACAATCTCAAAGTACTAGCTGTGATACTTGACCAAAACCTAGCTTTTGATGAGCAAATATCTACAGTTACCAAAAAAAGCTTTCAGAATGCTATGGAAACTATGAAGAGTCAGGAACTTCTTCCCAGTATCTACTTTCTGTCTTCTGGTCCAATCCCTAATATTATCCCAACTACACTACTGCAACGGGATATACATAGGCTGCAAGGTCTTGAGTCTAAAAAAAACTACGTACTATACAGAATACATCAGTGCATCTGATTTTGAGGTCTTCACAAAGCCATAGGGCCTCTTCACTGCTACAAACACTCCACTGGCTCCCCATAAAAGCCAGAATTATTTTCAAGACTGCAACTCTTGTCTACACAATTCTTCAAGGTCTATCCTCAGAATATTTTACATCACTATTCAAACTCCCCTTGAGGAACACCATAGCAGGCACTCAAAATTTTCTGATTCTCCACCACCGCCATTACAAGGGCATACATTACAAATCTATGTACTCTACTAGCTTCTCTTATCTATCAGCTTTGAACTGGAACACCCTACTATTCAATTTCAGAAATATCACTGACTACCTAATCTTTCGTAAAAGCTTATTTGTTCAAAAAATTCTTCATGGACACAGGATAGTTACACTGACAATCCACACTTATACCTTCCTAATCTACATCAATACCTTCAAGGAATTGATACTTATTTAACAATATTCGAGAATTCCATACCCATCAATACTCTCCATGGTTTCTGTTTCCCCTGAACAATTTTAAGTAACTGATATCCACACCCGATTACTATGTCAGGTCCTCCTTTCACTCTGATCCACATCACAAGGAGCACACATACGTAACACAACTATGTTACCCATATAACTCTTTAACTGCCGACTTCCATATTTTCTCCTTCATACCTAATTGCCCCTTTGACGACCCCTGATTTACCAAGTTGTTATTGCTGTCCTATCCCCATTATAATGATCAGTCTCACTCGTTAGGATTACCATTCATCTGCTAGCGGTTTATCACAATGTTAAGTTTCAGTTATGTTTTATGGTTTTTACTACTTACCACATGATATGTAAACCACATTGCTACTGTTTATTACGTTATATGTAAGCCACATTGAACTGAACACACTTTGGATAATGTGGGATATAAATTAATGAAAATGAAACAGTGAGGAAGAGTATTGGCAAATTCAGGACACTACTACTTACCAGTTATTGTCTGAAACCCCAACTGTTCAAATTTTGGATATATCATTACAAGATTTGGAAGATGGTTATTTAATGGAAGCGGAACATCAGTTTCTGAACCTAAAATGCCCAACTATACCATTCTTATATCTTGTATCTAAAATACATAAAAGGCTGGCGCAACCTCCAGGACGCCCTATTGTATCCTCTTTTAATTCATTGCTGGAACCCTTGTCTGAGTGTGTTGATTGGTTTTTGCGACATTTAGTAGAAAATAGTCCATCTTACATAAAAGATACCACTCATTTGTTGACTATTTTACAGGAAGTATCTGAGACGGCGTTGCCGTTTATCGTGGTGACTTTAGATGTAGTATCATTATATGGATTCTGACAACAGCTCTAGATAAGCATCCAAAACCTCATCTGGTACCCACAGAATTTTTAATTTTATTGGCTACAATAGCACTCACAAAAAAAATTTATTTTTGAAGACCAGCTATATTTGCAGAAACAAGGTGTGACAATGGGTGTGATATTTGCACCATCAGTGGCCTGCCTATATATGGTATCATTTGAACAACAATGGTTACGTACTAATGAGTGGGCTACTCCATAGGTGCCAGTTCTGTGGGTGCTGTGGGTGCCTGAGCACCCCCAATATTAAGTCTGTAGATCTGGGGCACAAGCTTCGTACTGCACAGCTACAAGAAAACACAGGAAGGAAATGCCTCTGTATCCTAGCTACTGCTCCCGCCTCCTCCTGCAGCCTGATACCTGGCTTCTGCCTCCCCTTGCAGCCTGTCCAATAGACTTCAGGGGAGGAGGGAGTTGCCTTCCCCATTAGCAGCTGCTAGGCTACATTAAGTGCAGCAGACAGACGCTGACAAAAGGAACAGACAGATTCAGATAACTTTATTGAAATGCCAGTTTTACCTATGTTGCCAAAGTAATACCCATAGCAGTTAAGGTAAAAAAAAAAAAAAAAAAAAGGTACTGGGAGAGGAATAAAGGGAGCAAGGAAGGGGTGAAGGGAATGAAAAGGGGTCACTGGTTAGGAGAGAAAATGTTGCTCTGAAATGCTGGAAGATGTAAAAAGGAGCTGTAAAGGAAAGAGAGGCTGGGTGATGGGGATAGGGACTGATAGTGGAGCTGTATGTGGGGGGGAGTGGAAACGGTGTGAGGGTAAGAGGAATTCAAGAAGAGAGCATAGACTGTGTGGGAGAAGGTTGCTAGCAGAAGGAGATATGATCTGAGAGAAAGGAGGAGGAGCAAGCGGGGGGGGGGGGGGGGAAAGCCGCAGACAGAAGAGGAGCTAAAAGGAATGGAGAGTAGATGTGTGGGGCTGGTAAAAGAGCAGGTAAGGGAAAGGGGAGTCGTGGTGGAGAGAACAGACATGAAGTTGAGAAAAGGGTAAGAAGTGGAAGAGGGTGTAAGACTAGAAGAAAGTGAGATAAGAGAAGCTATAAAGAAAAACCATGGAGAGACAAATATATATGGAAGAAAGAGAAATAATGATGACATGCGAGAAAGACTGGAAGAGAATCCTTAAAAGAAGGAACTTGAGGGCAGAGAGAAACCCAAGATCAGGTAGAGACAGAGGACTGAAGTAAAACTACAGACACAAAGGTTGGAAAATTGTTTAAGTTTTTAGTAAAGATTTCTGTGTGAACCGGGCTGGATCAAGGCAACAGCTATATCTTTGCCCGTCTTCTCCAACCCTGTAAAATTCATGTTATTTTACTGGAAGGACATGAGGGAGCATGAGGAGTGTGTGCCAGTATTTGATACCATAGTCTGAAAAATATCTTTCAACTTGATTCTCTTTGGCAGCTCTGAAATGCAGAGACCTGTGGTTGAGTCTCAAATTGAAAGGGGAAAAGAGAGTAACACCATCTCCCTTTTTTTCACAAAAATAAGTCATTCCCTTGTTACATTTTATGGGAGACAGTTGTATTGGACTAAGTGGATTTGTTATGCTGCATTGTCCCAAAGAAATAGCATGGCAGCAGCAGGAAGAGGTTACAGGCGAGATGGCTGGAGATTGGAAGGGGTTCATTGTCCTCCAACTATATATGTTTCTTGGTTTGGTTTACCTCTTGGCTCAGCTACTAACCCTGGCTTTCCATTCTCACTCCTAGCACAGCTCTGCTACTGGTTAGCTTTTGGGGTGACCTGTGTGGCAGTGCAGGGCACCATGAATAAGGAGTACTGCTATAGTAGTGTGCCAACCTCATATCTTTCTATATCATGTAGGCCAGGAAAAGAGGGGAGTTGGGGTATAATGGTGCTGGACAGAGAATGGAAGAGAAAGAAGGGGATGTTTGGTAAAAGGAGAGAGTAAGAGGGATGTTGGGCTGGAGTCACCACTAATAAAGGAGGGGGCATTATTCCAAAGCTGTTACCACCGAATGAGGTACCAATTTCCATTTTTGCAGAAGGCACTATTCAGTGCTAACTCAGCTCCCCAAGCCAACCACTTAACTGTGTAACTGTTGACACACAGTGGGTTGATATGAATGCATGCCTGTGGGTTCACTGATTTCCTGCTCAGCATGTGATCTTTGGGATTTTCAGTCTGAGGGCAGAAAGCAAAACACACAAATGTGGCCCAAGGGGCTGTGGAGCAACTGATTGTTGAGCTTCCAGTGTTTGTGCATGAAGATGCTGGAGTAGCTTATAGGGCTTTTCTGGATGTGAAACTGCTATTGTATTTCAGTCTGTGAGTTCAAGATATAAATAATGTCTGGGGCTCTAGGAAGGGGGAGGAGGAATATGATCCTTGCCAAGAAGGGTAGGGATAGAAAAATTGAAATGTATGATGAATCTGCTTAGGAGGTATGAGGCATGAGTGAGCCTAGCCTGCAGGGGAGGGGGATTGAGTAAGGTAGAGTGAGAGGGAACCTAATGGGGGGAGGAATTAGTAGGGGACAAGGCAGGCAGGTCAAGAGGAAGTAGAGAGCAAAGAACTATAGAATGAGGGAGTAGAATAGGTATGGGGGGTCATTAAGTATCCTACCCAGAAACAAAAGCCAAGCTGCATTGGGAGAAAGAAGTGAAGAAAAAAACAGGAGAAGATGAGAAAAGGAAGAAAACATTAAGGCGGGGAGGGACTGAGAAAGAAATGGGGATGGTCCAAGAGAAGAAAAAAGTATATGGTGTGCAAGTGTTAAGTACAGAAGAGGAACTATTGAGGACCGGCTGGAAGATAGAGAATATGGGTTGTATAGATGGACCTGGGTGGAATGGAAGGCTTAGCATAATTGTGGTGTACATAGTCTGGGAATAGGATGGTAAACTGGTGGTGGGTTGGGGAGGAAGAGAGACTTGTGGGACTTGCACTGCTACCTCTAAAATTTCTTTTACCCACAAGTCCTTCCTGTGCACCACCTGCTGTGCTCTTGCCTGACCAGTTGTGTTCACCCACCATGCTTTAATTTCCTTTCTATGGACTTGATAATTTATGCAAAGTTGAGCACCCCCCCCCCCCCACCCCCAATCATTTTGAAAAGTTGGGTCCTATGGGCTACCCATATATGTAGATGGCATTGATTTACAGATCGTACTTGGCACTACTAACTCTCTCTTTAAGAGCCCTTCAACTGTAACTACTCCCCTAACAAGGCTCATATATGGTTTTAACCTCCACCTTAACCATATATCATATAGAAATCATTCATATGTTTTTTATGTTTTTTATCGCCTCAGCAGTGCACATGACCAACTTCACTCTTTTATTGGACATTCAACAGCACCCAAATCCTCACTGGCGATAATATTTTACTAAACTATTTCTTCCATATCATCATGCTGATCAATCCATAGACTGGTGGGTTGTGTCCATCTACCAGCAGGTGGAGATAGAGAGCAATCCTTTTGCCTCCCTATATGTGGTCATGTGCTGCCGGAAACTCCTCAGTATGTTCTCTATCTCAGCAGGTGGTGGTCACACACAGCAGCAGCTCTGGCTAGGCCTCCAAGCCTAATTTTTAGGTTTTGTTGAGTGCCTGGGGTTGAGGGCTCTTCTTGAGCAAGTGCAAACCTGGTGGCGCCAGGTCCCTCCTTTTCTCCCCCCTCCCGCTGGCTCCGTTAAAAAAAAAAAAAAAATTTTTGAACGTCCTTAAGGGCGTTTATTTCGACGTTTATTTAAACATTTATTGCAGCTACTCACTGGGACACCAGGTCGTTACAGCTCGGAGCGAGAAGCAGGTAATTTTTACCTTTTATAGCGGGCAGGGGGTTCCCCGATTGATCTCCACGTGGCCTATGGCGTCGGAGGGCGAGGGCGCGAAGAATCGCACCCCGGACCGCGTGTGCGCTTCTAGCGGGGATGCGGGGGTTTTAAAGTCTGATTCGCCCTTGTTGGGTGTCAGTTTGGAGGCCGGTCAGTGTCCCGGGTCTTCCTCCGGCGCGGCGGTTTTTCCCGCCATAAACGCCCATCCCCCGCTGCTCGCCTCCGCCATCTTGACCGGCCACTCTGCTCGGACGGCTTCTTCTTGGGCCGCCCTTGAGCTGGGAGACGTTCATGCCATGGCCGCCCTTGATTTGGGCGACGGCAAAAAAGCGGCTAAAGTTAAGCGCCGTTCTTCCCGCGCGGCTCCTTCGCGGAGTGTCGCGCCGGACGCCATCTTGGATGCGCAGCATGGTTCTCCCCCGCTCTTGCGAGCGCCGGTTGAGGGTGCGTCTAGGGCTGTGGCCCAAGCTGCTGAAGTGCACAGTCTGGGGGGTTTCTCCCCCGAGTTTATTTTGCTGCTGCATCAGGCCTTTCTTATGCAAAACGCTGCCCCTTCTCCCTTGTCCGATAAAGGGGTTGAGGCCCCCGGAAGTAAACGCCCTCGGGTGGATACCCAGGCCTTAGAGGACGCTGTTTCCTCTGATGTAGATGAGGGCAGCGTATCTGAGTTCTCCCAACGGTCCTTTGGGGATTCCTTGGAGGAGACGGATTTCCGCTCGGGTGGAGCGGATGACCCCTCTGCAGCACGGATCTTTCGCTCAGAGGATTTGCCCAACCTGTTATTGCAGGCCATGAGCATTTTGAAGATTTCCTCTCCGGAGGACGTCTCTCCCTCAGCCCCTGTTGGCTCCGCCATTATGCTGGGGACGAAGCGCCCGCCTAGAACCTTCCACGTGCATGATGCCATGCACACCTTAATTTCGGCTCAATGGGATGTCCCGGAAGCAAGCCTCAAAGTGGCTAGGGCTATGTCCCGCCTCTATCCTTTGCCTGAAAGTGAGCGTGAGGCCTTTGTTTGGCCTACCGTGGATTCTTTAATCACTGCGGTGACTAAGAAAACGGCGTTGCCGGTGGAAGGTGGCACGGCACTAAAGGACGCCCAAGACAGAAGATTGGAAGCGGCTTTAAGGTCGTCCTTCGAGGCGGCTGCCTTAAGTTTGCAGGCCTCAGTTTGCGGCTCCTATGTGGCCAGGGCGTGCCTGACGTTGGTGCAGCGGGCTTCCCCCTCGGATCCTTCCTTGAGGGCGGACTGGCTGGCCCTGGAATCGGGCTTGGCTTATTTGGCAGACTTACTGTATGATGTCTTGAGAGCCTCGGCTAAAGGCATGGCTCAGACAGTCTCTGCGCGGCGCTGGCTTTGGCTGAAACATTGGTCTGCGGACCACGCCTCTAAGTCCCGCCTGGCTAAGTTGCCTTTTAAAGGCAAGCTGCTCTTTGGGATCGAGCTGGACAAAATCGTGACCGATCTCGGCACGTCTAAGGGCAAGAGGTTACCAGAGGTCAGGGCTCGGGCTAGTGCTCGCCCCGGTATCTCCAGAGGACGGTTTCAAGAAGCCCGTCGGTACCGCCCGGGCAAGTCGGGCTCCTCTGCTGCCCCCTCTTCCTTCAAAAGGAACTTCTCCCCCAAGCAGCATTCCTTTCGCAGAGACCGCCGTCCCGGAGGTATGCCCTCCGGTCCTCCCCCAGGGTCTCATACCCAATGACGGGGTCTTGTTCCATGGCCCAGTGCAGATTGGAGGACGCCTGTCCTCGTTTCTGGGCGAGTGGACCAAAGTAACTTC
Source organism: Microcaecilia unicolor (assembly GCF_901765095.1). Taxonomy (NCBI): domain Eukaryota; kingdom Metazoa; phylum Chordata; class Amphibia; order Gymnophiona; family Siphonopidae; genus Microcaecilia; species Microcaecilia unicolor. Next base: position 241,789,316 of record NC_044034.1, on the reverse strand, counting down.
AGACGCTTGGGTGCTGGAAGTCATCAGAGACGGCTACAAGTTAGAGTTCTGCCGACCCTTAAGAGACGGGTTTGTACTCTCTCCCTGCAAGTCTCCGGTCAAAGCTGTGGCAGTGCAGCAGACCTTGGACAACCTGATCCGCCTGGGTGCGGTCGTTCCGGTGCCAGAAAATCAGATTGGCAAGGGACGTTACTCCATTTACTTTGTGGTACCAAAGAAAGGAGGTTCTGTCCGGCCTATCCTCGACCTCAAAGGGGTCAATCAGGCCTTGAAAGTGCGGCACTTTCGCATGGAGACCCTCCGCTCTGTTATAGCGGCAGTGAAGGCAGGAGAGTTCTTGGCTTCCTTGGACATCAAGGAAGCATACCTGCATATTCCCATCTGGCCTCCTCATCAACGCTTTCTGCGTTTTGCAGTCCTGGGCTGACACTTCCAGTTCGGAGCCCTCCCTTTCGGGTTGGCTACTGCTCCGCGGACCTTCTCCAAAGTAATGGTGGTCATCGCGGCCTTCCTGCGAAAGGAAGGAGTACAAGTCCATCCTTATCTGGACGACTGGTTGATCCGAGCCCCGTCTTATGCAGAGTGCGGCAAGGCTGTGGACCGGGTAGTTGCTCTTTTGAGCTCCCTGGGATGGATCATCAACTGGGAAAAGAGCCAGCTGCGCCCGACTCAGTCCCTGGAGTATCTGGGAGTTCGATTCGACACCCAAGTGGGCAGAGTGTTCCTGCCAGACAATCGGATTGTCAAACTTCAGGCTCAGGTGGACCAGTTCCTAGTAGCCTCTCCTCTTCGGGCTTGGGACTATGTGCAGCTGTTGGGCTCTATGACGGCCACGATGGAAGTAGTGCCCTGGGCCAGGGCTCATATGAGACCACTACAACACTCTCTGCTGCAGCGCTGGACTCCGATGTCGGAGGATTATGCTGTGCGCCTTCCCTTGGACCCAGCAGTGCGCAAGGTGCTGAGCTGGTGGCTGCAGACAGACAAGTTGTCTGCAGGGATGCCTCTGGTGACCCCGGAGTGGATTGTCGTCACGACGGACGCCTCTTTGTCGGGCTGGGGAGCCCACTGCTTGGGAAGGACAGCGCAGGGGCTCTGGTCTCCTGCAGAGGCAAAGTGGTCTATCAACCTCCTGGAACTCAGAGCCATTCGGTTGGCGCTTTTGGAGTTCATCCCGGTACTGGCGTTGAAGCCAGTACGGGTCCTGTCGGACAATGCCACGGCTGTGGCCTATGTCAACCGCCAGGGAGGTACCAAGAGCGCCCCTCTAGCCAAGGAGGCCATGAATCTATGCCAGTGGGCGGAAGCGAACCTGGAACAGCTGTCAGCGGTCCACATTGCCGGAGTCATGAATGTCAAGGCGGACTTTCTCAGTCGCCATACCTTGGAGCCCGGAGAGTGGCAGCTATCTGCTCAGGCGTTCTTGGACATCACGAAGCACTGGGGCCAGCCGAGCCTAGATCTGATGGCGTCATCGGCCAATTGCCAAGTGCCGCGCTTTTTCAGCAGAGGACGGGACCCTCGATCCCTGGGAGTAGATGCTCTTCTCCAACAGTGGCCGACACAAGAGCTTCTCTATGTGTTCCCGCCCTGGCCCATGTTGGGCAGGGTGCTAGACCGGGTGGCAAAGCATCCGGGCCAGATAATCCTGGTGGGTCCGGACTGGCCCAGACGTCCCTGGTATGCGTACTTGATCAGGCTCTCAGTCGACGATCCTCTGCGGCTGCCAGTGGAGCAGGGCCTGTTACATCAGGGTCCCGTGGTGATGGAGGATCCCTCCCCCTTTGGTCTTACGGCCTGGCTATTGAGCGGCAGCGTCTGAGAAAGAAGGGCTTCTCAGACAAGGTCATCGCCACTATGCTGAGAGCGAGGAAGCGCTCTACTTCTACTGCTTACGCCAGGGTTTGGCGTATCTTTGCAGCGTGGTGTGAAGCAGGCTCACTTTCTCCCTTCACTGCTCCAATTTCTTCAGTGTTGGCATTCCTGCAAGAAGGTCTGGAGAAAGGCCTGTCGCTCAGTTCCCTTAAAGTCCAGGTAGCGGCTCTGGCTTGCTTCAGGGGCCGCCTGAAGGGTGCTTCCCTGGCTTCGCAGCCAGATGTGGTGCGCTTTCTCAAGGGAGTTAATCACCTGCGCCCTCCTCTGTACTCAGTGGTGCCTGCGTGGAATCTCAACCTGGTGCTAAGAGCATTGCAGAAGCCGCCTTTTGAACCCTTGTCGAGGGCATCTCTGAAAGACCTGACGTTGAAAGCAGTCTTTTTGGTGGCTATCACTTCAGCCAGAAGAGTTTCCGAGCTCCAGGCACTCTCATGTCGAGAGCCTTTTCTGCAGTTCACTGAGGCAGGAGTGACTATTCGCACAGTGCCTTCCTTCCTGCCCAAGATTGTTTCTCGCTTCCATGTGAATCAGCAGCTCTGTCTCCCTTCCTTTCATAGGGAGGACTACCCAGAGGAATACTCTGCTCTCAAATATCTGGATGTGAGACATGTCATCATCAGATACTTGGAAGTGACCAATGATTTCCGGAAATCGGATCATCTGTTTGTCCTGTTTGCAGGTCCTCGTAAGGGTCTGCAGGCTGCTAAGCCTACAGTGGCAAGATGGGTCAAGGAAGCCATTGCAGCGGCTTATGTGGCCGCAGGGAAGGTGCCGCCTATCCAGCTGAAGGCTCACTCCACTAGAGCTCAGGCGGCCTCGATGGCAGAGGCCGGGTCCGTCTCTTTGGAAGAGATTTGCAAGGCGGCAACTTGGGCTTCGGCCCATACCTTCTCCAGGCATTACCGCTTGACTGTGGCTGCTCGGGCGGAGGTCCGGTTTGGAGCTTCAGTGTTGCGGTCAGGGATTTCAATGTCCCGCCCTGGGTGAGTACTGCTTCGGTACATCCCACCAGTCTATGGATTGATCAGCATGATGATATGGAAGGTAAAATTATGTATCATACCTGATAATTTTCTTTCCATTAATCATAGCTGATCAATCCATAGCCCCTCCCAGATATCTGTACTGTTTATATTCTGGTTGCATTTCAGGTTCAGGTTTAGTCTTCAGTTCCTGTTCAGGAGGACTTCGTGTTCAAGTTTTTCAATGAATTCTTCAAGAGTTGAGACGAGTTTGTGTTACAGTGAGCTGCTGCATTCCTCTCCCCTCCGTTTTACGGGGCTGGATTGAGACTTAAATTCTGCCGGCGCTCCCTCCCGCTTCGTGCGGCAGTAGGGCAGCTTTGTACCCCTCCCGCTTTGGCGGTGTTAGGGTCAGTCAGCTCCTCCCGCGGTTGCGGTTGCAGGATAAGCCAGATCCTCCCGCATCGGCGGGGTGGTGTCCCTCCCCCGCTCCGCGGGGATGAGCTGGACGGATTCCCCTCCCCCACTTGTGTGGGGATGAGCTGGGTTAATTCCCCTCCCCCGTTTCGGCGGTGGTGAGCTGGGCAGAGTGTCCCTTTGTGGGTGTAATTCTCTAAGTGCTGAGTCCTGCGGATGGAGCTTGGATATCGACATACTGAGGAGTTTCCGGCAGCACATGACCACATATAGGGAGGCAAAAGGATTGCTCTCTATCTCCACCTACTGGTAGATGGACACAACCCACCAGTCTATGGATTGATCAGCTATGATTAATGGAAAGAAAATTATCAGGTATGATACATAATTTTACCTTCATTTACTTATTTAACTGTTCATTTTACTTTTTAATCTCTAAGTTACTTATAAGCAATACTTAACTTGCACTTAACGGTCAGACCAGGGGTTCAACAATGCCCGACATGCATGTTTCGCCCTAAAAGGCTGTGTCAAGGGCTCCCCCTTAGCCGTTCTTAGTACCAGCCTCGCAATGTTTTCTTTCTAGCAGGAGGAAATCCAGAAAGAAAACATTGCGAGGCTGGTACTAAGAACGGCTAAGGAGGAGCCCTTGACACAGCCTTTTAGGGCGAAACATGCATGTCGGGCATTGTTGAACCCCTGGTCTGACCGTTCAGTGCAAGTTAAGTATTGCTTATAAGTAACTTAGAGATTAAAAAGTAAAATGAACAGTTAAATAAGTAAATGAAGAAATAGTTTAGTAAAATATTATCGCCAGTGAGGATTTGGGTGCTGTTGAATGTCCAATGAAAGAGTGAAGTTGGTCAATTGCACTGCTGAGGCAATAAAAAACATATGAATGATTTCTATATGATATATGGTTAAGGTGGAGGTTAAAACCATATATGAGCCTTGTTAGGGGATTGATTTACAGATGCCACCTTTATGTTATAGTCAGCTTCAGAACAACAGTTGAATGATTTTTTTTTAATTGGTTAACTGAGAGAGATCCACACATTAAATTTACTGTGCAATTTTCTGCAAAGTGTATAGATTTCCTTGATGTTTGCAAAGTTGAACATTTAAAACTAAAGTTTATTCTAAACCCACTGACCGTAACACATTATTACAATTTGACAGCAGTCACCCTGCATCTTTCGAAGAATCTGTTCTGATTTAACAGATTTTAAATTTCAGACTATAAATCTGAAAGATAAATTACTCAACCATGGTTATCCTAAAAATGTTTTGAAACAAACTTATTCAAGAGTGAAATACAATCATTGTAAACATGTATTGCAACAAAGAAAGATGGTTTCTTCTGACAGTAATCCATGTCAAACGTACGTGATGAAATTTACAAACGATTCAACAGAAGTGGCACGAATTATAAGGAACCACTAGAGAGTAATAGAAACACACAATTTTTTTTCAGTGATCATGATTTAAGAATAACCTATTCAAAGGGGCAAAATGTAAGGGAATTAGTAAGATCTTCTCCCAGTAATCAAGTATTGACTCAGTCTATAGGCCACTATAAATGTGGCAGATGCAAGACATGTGAAGTTACATATGGTCGGATCTACAAGTTAAAAAATCGTACAGACTGTATCAGCACTTTTATAATGTATCTGATTCATTGTCCATGCCCTAAATTGTATTGTTGGGAAAACCACTAGAGCTTAGTGAAAGAAAACACAAGGGGAGGGGAGGGAAAAAATTGATACAACTCAAACAAAAATAGATTTTCAGATTGCAAAGTTTGCAACCTCAGGGACTGAATGGATCTATTATGTGGAAAGCTTTCTTCTGAGTTTAATGTGTGGGGCATGATAAGCACCCTGTCCTGTGCACTCAATTTAGTGATTCTCACTATATGTACAGTTTGTCATTGAAAGCCGTGATTAACCACTAGAATTCAAAGTGGCTTTTCATTTGAAGATTGGCAGGTTTAGAATGGCATCTTATTTAAATCTCGGTGCCATTTTGAAAAACTTGATGCTGCCGAGGAGTTCTGTATGCACATGTATAGAGTGGTGAGCTGTGACTATATTAGCCAAAAGAATGGAAAATTTGTCTGGTCTTCATTCCTGTTTTTTCAAAATAATTTTCGCAGCAAATATGCTCTTTGTTTAGCGAAGTGTTGAACTGGCAGCTCCTGAGGAAGCCAGATAAGGTGAAACGGAGTAACCCTGTTGAATGCAGAAAGCCAGTTCAGAAAATTAAGTTGTGATTTATGACTTCTTTTGCATATTTTTAAATGGGAATTGCTGCACAATCACTGCTTCAATCTGAAAATCTTAAGAAAAATAAGTGAAAAAGAAACAAGTAAAAGTGAGGTGGAGGTTTTTGACTAGTGATGTTGGATATGCTTTGCAATTAATTTGCAAAAATTAAGCAAACAAAAACAAGCATATGAAGTCTTTTCCTCCTTTATATAAATATTTAGAAGTATATATTAAAATTTTCAAATATAGGGCCCTGTTTACTAAGCCGCGCTGTAGGCGCGCAAACCTTTTAGCATGCGCTAATGCTAGAGACACTCATAGGAATATAATGGGTGCCTCTACCATTGGCGCGCGCGCTTAAAAGTTTGTGTGCCTACAGCACAGCTTAATAAACAGGGCCCATAGATACTTTGGGGGGTTTTTACTAAGCTGTGATAGCGTTTTTAGCTCGCCATAGAAATCAACTGCCGGTAAAAGCTGAGAAGCCCATTATATTCCTATGGGCGTTTCGGCATTCCAGCTGATTTCTACCATGAGCTAAAAATGCTACCGCGACTTAGTAAAAGACTCCCTTTATGAGTTATTTCGAGTGACGACTGGAGTGAATTATAAATAAAAGACATCGTTATAGTTTGGCATTTACCAATCATTGAGTCTGGTAGCTACTAGTTGACCATGTTTTAAGCAGAGATGCCATTTCTGTTGCTTTTCTTTTATGTAGCTTTGGTGCTGTAAGCTTAGGTTAAAAGAACCATGGCTTTTGCTATCAATAACAAAATTTCACTCATCCTACATTGCTACTGTTTGGGTTAAAGTGCATGGCAAGGCATCTTTTTTGATACTTATTTATTAGTTTATTTATTTATGTAGTTATAGGACATTACAGCTCTATATTTTAAGTTCTGCTTTCCTTATAAAAGTCCCTCTTTACAGGCCTTTCCTCCTGGTGTTCTCCACTCTTTACCAAAGAGACCAGCCCTTGAAAAAAGCAATGGTGCCAGTGCGATTTTTAACCCTAGTGTTTTGCACTATCAACAGGCTCTAGCCAATGCACAGTTACAACAACCTACAGCATTTTTCCCTGCAGGTATGTTGCATGCTATTTGCATCCCCAAAATATAAAAGTGCATTAGATGTGTATCACTGTTGTTTTGATAGGTATAGTTTTTACATCTCACAATTTTCAGTATTGACTGTGTGTTCAGTTTTGAAAACCATGCTCTGTGAGTGCAATAACTGATCATTTCACCTGGTTATCTTTAATAGATTCACTAACACATAGTAACCTGCGCTACCCTTGCCATGGATTGCTACACATTTTGTAGTGAATCAGTGCCATGGAAAAGAATGAAGCCAGCATCACTTAAAAGTGAATAAGTGACATATGACACCAGTAGAATGGGTTTCCACACTTGAATAAAGAGGCTTCTAATTGAGTTTCATTTGCAGCTGAGAATCTGCCTGAGTTTAGCCAGATAAAATTAGTTTGATTAGATTTAGGACAGCAATTTGTGAGAGTTCAGTCGTTGAATTTGGTACTAAAAATTCATGTGACCAGCTAAATAAAATATCTGCACTGCCCTGTTTTCCCCTGCTAAATTTGTATACCTTGTGACTTGAGATGCACACATTTATCCTTCTGTGGAGGAGGGGAGGAGGAAGCAGAGAATGTTTATGCTGTTATATTGATGTGGCTAATTTCCAAAGTTAACCAGAGAAATCTTTTGAAAATCCACCCATAGACTTTTAAAGATGCAGTCCCTTATCCACTTTTCAACCAAGTCGCAGAAGTCTATTTACATAAATATGTTGCATTCCTTTTATTAAAAAAAAAATTAGATGTAAGAGCTCATACTTTAATACAGCTTAGAAATAAACTTCATTGAGGGGTCCTTTTAGTAAGCTGTGGAGAAAGGGGGCCTGTGCTGGCACGTGCCGAGGTCCCCTTTTACCACAGCAGGTAAAAGGCTGTCTTTTTTCTGGAAAAGCAATAGCCGTGTGGTAAGTGAACCACTTGCCGCGCAGCCATTTCGGGGGGAGCACTTACTGCCACCCATTGAGGTGGCAGTAAGGGCTCCCTCGCTAACCAAGTGGTAACCAGGCAGCGCACAGCACTTCCCAATTACTACCAGGTAAGCACTGGCACTTCAAAAATCGAAACTATTTTTATAGCGCCGGAAATGGTGCATGCTGAGGGTGGGAACTACTGCTGAGCACCAACCCTTTAGTAAAATGGCCCCTGTGTGCATCATCTTAACTAAAGGATTTTTTTTCAGTAGGTACAAATAACTTTCAATGAATAGCATCCTTATGAAACTATGAACAATCTACCACTTGACATACGGTACTTGTTTTTCCCAGGTAATAATATTATACAGTATAATTTTTCTTTGATGTGACATTTTATATCATTTTTGTTCCGAAGTGTTTTTTTTGGTAGCATAAACCAGCAAGGGCATACAATTAATTATCACCAGGATCAATATTCAGCCAACGGTGGTGAGCACTCTGCTGACTGCTGCTGGTGTTATTCCCAGATATTCAGTGCTGAGCCCTGTCCGGGATTCAACATTGAATATCCGGGAGGGATTTTTTTGAGCCGGCTAGCACATAACCAGGAAAGTCAATATTCAGACCTTAACCAGCCATGGTCTAGCACATAAAGATGGGACTGTGATTTCTGTGGTCATATTTATGCGCTAAACCTGTCCGGTTAAGTTCTGAATATCAGATCTTAAGCGACCAAGCGCTGAGTCCGCCCCCAGAACATCCCCAACATAACCAGTTTTCACTTAGACGCTAACAAGTCATTTTCAGCGAAGACCAGATTGCCGTGAACAAGAGATTTATCTAGTCAGCGACTGTTTCTGGCCAGTTAAATTGTTTTGAATATCAACCAGACCATTTTTTATGGCTCATTCTGGACAATTCTATGACTGGGCACCACAGTTCTGATGCCCACTTTACACAGGCTGTAACCTGTTCTATAACAGTGATTATATACATAATTGCCCATTATAGAATACTAGGGTAGATAAACATCAGTGTTCCTACATTTAGGCATTCCCACGTATGCCAGATCTATGGATGGCATAAGTGGGCGCACCAAAATGCAGCATTTACACGCATAGGACTAGATTCAGTAAACGGCACCCAAATTTCAGTGCCAAAAAAAATACATTGCTGATTGCTAGTCTATAAATGGCACTGTGAGTTGGGTAAACAATCAAAAATATGAGAGAAACAAACCCCCAAAAAACCTGTCACTCAAAAAATAAGGGGCCCTGTTTACTAAGCCGCGCTATAGGTGCACTAGCATTTTTAGAGTGTACTAAACGCTAGAGACACCCATAGAAATATATGGGTGTCTCTAGTGTTTAGCGCATGCCAAAAACGCTAGTGCACCTTAGTAAACAGGGCCCAAGGTTTGTAAAAAATTGCCAAAACTCAATTCCCTCAGGGGTCCTGTGTAATATAGCCCATAAAATAAATGACACCTCGAAGCTCCCGATAGAGAACAATAGATCACCTATCAACCTCTACCTTATAGGGAGTCCCGTTATTATCACTGGTGTCAGAGACTAAGAAGAAAAAAAGAATCAGTGTAAAAAAAACTCCAACAGAGAAAAACAACTGATTCAAAAAAAATCTTCCGTCTCTATGCAGAAACGAGAAACACCCCAAGTGAATGAGCCGTGGCTCAAAAATGAAGGGGTTCTGCAAACCATGGTGGTTCTGATATTGTTTGTATGTTTTTCAAACAAAATCACAGTACATTCAATTCCCTCGAAATTCACAAGAAGTAGCAATTCAATATCATAAACAGATGGATAAAAATGGAAGGAAAAAGCCTCAAATGAGCAATCCCTTTGGAGCTGAAACTTTCATCATAGATTTAAAAAAACCTTCCTTAACAACCGTCTTTAATGTTCCTCAAACAGCCCAAATCTATTCAGTATTTCAGAACCCACTTTAAAACACACTTATCTTTTAAAGTTCTACTCCTGTGGTTATCCTAGTCAGAGCCATTTTCATCTTTCACTTTGTCATAACAGGTCCCATAATGACAACCAACAATGCCCAGCGTTTCACTATGCTGCTTCAGTGTATCACCATCTGGGACTGAAAACGAAACAAAACTTCAGGCTCCATAAACCATCTCTACAATCAAATAGCAAAAAGAAACAATTTATACTTCCTAATAGCGCACTCTTGGTGCTTGTAAGTGGCTCTTACAATGCATCAAATATGGCTCCTCTCTATAACGTGCAGCAAAGAGAGCGAGCAAAGTACAAACAAAAGTCCAAAGAGCAAAACAAAAAAGTACCAGGAGCCTTCAAAAAAAGGGGGATAAAACCTTTAATCATGTATTTTGAGGAACAAATCTTTGAATGGACCCGACACGGTCCGTATTTCGATGCTGAGCGCCTGCGTCAGGGGTCTGCATTAAACATAAAAAATTTTTAAAGAATAGTATACATATGTATATATACACATATACATATATTCGACTTTAAAACAATAGGAACCATAAATATTGGCGCATAAACACTACATATGCATATAATGTGCTCCTTTTTACAGGGCATAACTAGCCCTCCACTTTGGGGAGTGGACTGTGAAGGGGGGACAACGCATTCCCTCCCCTCTCCTCCCGCACATGTTAACCATACCTTTGCTGGCAGGGATGCTGAAGCCCCACCAGCCAAATAAATACAGTGCCTCCATTCCCCTCCATTCTATCTCAAATGAGCTTTCACTTGTTCTGTTTAATTTTTTGTTGTGCGGCTGTTATCCAGTAAATTGTAACGTGCTTCAAGCACTCTTGGAGCGGTGGCGCATGAAGCAAAAACAAAATTATTACTACTATTATACCTGCACAACATTTGTAACAAG